>NC_073699.1:73890100-74245100 GCF_023634085.1 Falco cherrug
GTTCTGATGTTCAAGATATCCACTTGTAAGCAGTATTGAAGCTCTCTTGGATTGTGTGTGGGATGTGTTAACCTAGTGTTGACATGACCTAAGTCTACTTGAATGATTTTGAGCACCTCATTGCTGAGCCAGAGCATACAGGCTCAAAATCATTATGATAGATGCAGATTTCAAAGAACTTAGGTGCTTTATCTGGAACACTCAAGTACATAAACTCCTAAAACAGAGAGCAAGAAACATGCCAAGGATATTCAATAGGCAGAATAATGAAAAAGTGCTCAATATAATTTCTCTTCAATACTGTTTTACTTTTTCAAGGAATAAATTGGCGTTATATGCACAACAGTTCTACCCCACGTAAAATGTAAGAATTATCAAAGGGTTGAATTTTTAAAAATTTGTTTTGTTTAGTTTTATCGTTACATCAGCAGTAATGTTCTCTTTAATAAAGTAATATTTAAAATCCCTTGGCAACACTTATATTATACTCTATAGCCAATCATTTAAACTACTGAAGCTGAGTGATCATTTGGCCTGGGATTTCTCATAGTTTGACAACTGAAAATTGGGAAACTCAGTTTACAATCTACTTTTATGTTTCTTAATTCAGTGAATCTATTTTTATCCTGCTGTAAAATACATCCTAAGAGATTCAGTAATAAACAATCTAATATAAAACGAAGACTATTTTTTCAGCATCACAGCACGTGGTTTTGTGACCTTAGTCTACTTTAATCTCCCTAACGGAACCCACAACTTTCCTAGAAATGAGTGAACCAAACGTACTAAAGACTTAGAATCCCCAAAGCTAGGTTCAGTAGGGTACAAAAATGGTGAATTGAATAGGGTAATTCTAAAGCCGAACAGCTGATCACTCTTGACTAAGATCACATAAAGTTTGAATGATCCTGCTGTCTTTCTACTAACTTAAGGGTTAGGTTGTCCTCTCCAATCTTGCCTAAACCATCAACAGTTCTCAGCATTGTTCAGGTCTGCACAAACCTTAGCACTGGTCCTGGATCCTTAGCAGTGCCTCCTGGATATCCACCATGCTTTGCTGTGGTGGCTGTCTGTACATCGGTGTCCTTGCACTGCTTAGATCTCCTAGTTCATACTGAATTACTTAAACCTCATTGCTTTCTGCTTCTGCCTGCCTCCACCTCATGCTTTGCCCACCTTGTGCTACAGAAGCAACACCCAGCTGTGTCTTGTTGCCATTTTCTCTTTCCCTTGTTCTCTGCGTCCTCAGGTTGTCTCTGACCTATAGTTCAGCAGCCAGGACAAGGCAAACAGGCACACTTCTTCCTTATTACCAAGCCACAGCCTTCAAAAACTGTCATGCATATTTGTATTGGGTTTATGTGGCAAGGTTTTGGTACCTAGGGGGCTGCAGGGCTGGCATCTGTGAGAAGACACCAGGAGCTGACCCCATGTTGAACAGAGTCCATTCTAGACAGCTCAGAGATGGACCCATCACTGGCCAAAGTTGAATGAATTAGCAAAGCTGTTGGAATCTCTGTGATAATGTATTTAAGAAAGGGTAAAAAACACTGCACAGCAGCTGTGAGAGAGAAGAGTGAGCACAATGTGAAAGAGTGAGCCCCACAGACAGCAAGATCAGTAGAGAAGGAGGGGCAGGAGGTCCTCCAGGCCCCAGAGCAGAGATTCCCCTGTAATTCCTGTTAAAGACTATGGTGAAGCAGGTTGTTGCCCTGCCACCTATAGAAAGGACCATACCAGAGCAGTAATGGACACTGCAGCCCATGGAGGATGCAACACCAGAGCAGATCAATAAGCCCTGAAGGAAGATGAAGCTCATGGAGGGTCCATGCAGGACCAGGCTCCTGGCAGGAGCTGCATACCATGGAAAGGAGCCCACACAGGAGAAGCCTGTGCCCAAAGGACTGCACCCCATAAAAAGGATCCATGTTGGAGCCGTTCCTGAAGAACTGCAGCCTGTGGGAAGGATCTGTGGGAAGTATCCTGTGGGGGTGACTCCATGCTGGAACAGGGGAACAGCATGAGGAAGGAGCAGTAGAGACAAAGTGTTATGAACTGACCACAGGCCCCATTCCACATCCACCCTGCACTGCTTGGGGCAGGAATGGGGGAAGGCAGAAGAAGAAGAGTGAAGCTGAGCTTGGAAAGACAGGAAGGATGGGGTGAAAGTGTTTTTAATTTTTTCTTATTTCTCACTATCCTATTCTGTTATTGATTGGCATTAAGTAAAAGTATTCTTCCACAAGTTGTCTGTTTAGCCTGTGATGATAATTGGTGAGTGATCTTCCTGTCCTTATCTCAGTGCTTGAGTTTTTCATATTTTCTCCTTCTGTTGTGTGGAGGAGGCGAAGTGAGAGACCTGCTTGATGGGCACAGCCAGCCAAGGTCAACCCACCACAATATCACATAGCAAACTGGTATTGTAAAAATTACATTACTCCACCTTTCATCACCATCTGAAAAAAATTCTTGATCAGTTAATAGGAAGGAGAAACTGATTCAGTAAAAAATTATGTATACTATTGAGAAGAGAAAAAAAAAAAACAGGAAAGAAAGGTTTTAAAGAAGACAGCATAAGAAGGAAACACCAAGGACAGACATCAGAAATTCTGTATGAAGACACAATTTGAAAGTATTTTAACAAAATATTTCAGCTACAGCCTTGTGTTTCCACCAAGCAATAATAATTTGACAAAGAAATTGATTAGAGCATATTCATACTGTTTTTCACAGCAATGGCTTTTGTATCATAAAAAAAAAAAAAAAAACCCACAAAAAAACCCCAAAAACCAAGCTGTGCTGCCATTCTTCTTGGAGTCTGGAGTACTGCTCTACAGAATATCACAAGCCTGTTGTTGCCTTCCCTTTTTCTGTTCTCAGATCCTGCATATTATCTGACAGGAGTATCAATACCTTATTCACCAGAGAGAACAGCATAATGTGTGAGTAAGGGTGGCTATTCTTCCTTAAAATCAAAGGATTGAAAACCTCGGAACACAATGCAATACTTCAAGTCAAATTGGCACACATAGATGCTAGTGATGACACTGTCAGTGGTTAGCAGTTACCCAAGATAGGCATTTCTCCTCTTTGCTGTCATTTCAGATCCTGCAGAAGTTGATAAGGATTGTCTACATGCTACTAAGGACCAATGTAAAGTAAAATAGTTGGTCTAATGCCAGCCCTAGTAAATCAGCATGAACCTAACCTTCAACAACAGCCAATGATTGCTGATTTTCTTTTTAATCTTCTGGTTACTAAAACCTGACCTCTTCCTGTTGGTTTATTTCAGTTATGCTTCTTTTAATTATCCAAATATCAATGTAATTTTCTCCTACTTTATGACCTACTTATGCCAGATTTGACTACCTAGGCTAAAGGCTCACTATGAGTTGAAGTCCAATATTGTCTAAACTGAAATAAATCTAAATATTGGAAATATGTCTTGTTACTGACTCTGTCTTGGATGGGCTTTTCTTCTTGCTTTCTTTACAGATGCAAATGATGTGGAAATTTGCAATATATAATGTGAAAATACTGGAAGCAGATCTTTTTCCAACTTGGCTGCATGTGATGATAAAGAGGGTAGTAGCAATGAGTGATAACCTGAAATTGTATTTCCTCTCTTCTGAATCTCCAGTTGCTACTTGTGCATTCATTTTCAGCTAGTACAAAATCATTTTGTTGGAACAATAATTTTCTTCATAACTTATTCACTATAAATTCTGGAAATAATTTTGTCTCACTGAAACCACTTTTATAGCAGACTAATACCACTAATTTTGATGGATTTTATGAATAGGTGGAAGTGAGAGGCAAAGCCTGTGCTGTGTCAAATTAAAAGCTTCAAGGTAGCGAAAGTCAACAGAGGATGTCTGCCATGTCATTTAGTTTCATGGTGACTAGCACTGCATACAACTTACCAGCTCCACAAACAGCCTCATTTATGATTTAAAATAAAGTTAATTTACTCTATGACGTTTTGCAGATAGAAAATCTATTTGTTGGGAAATAAGAGAGAAAATATAATCCACACAATAGCCATTTAGAATCAATATCTAGAAAGTAAGTGAGGAGAGGAAAAAAGGAGAATATTCCTGGAATGTGTTTCAACATCTTTATGAGATACTCACAGAACTTTTTGTTTTATGTTAGGGAACTACTATTACAGATAAAAGAAAATGCTTAGTTTGTAACCCATTTTGTCTGGGAAATATTTCCATGGACAACTTTAATACAAACCTGGAGCCACGTTGTTAAAAGAAGGGAAACCAGCAAATATTATTGGTGTTGTTGAAAATTGCTTATTTAGAAGAACCCATGTGAATCTCTTAAAACCGTATTTTTTTCTACATAATCTTACTTTCTTAGAAAAACCAGGAAAACTATGTGTGTGGTTACTGTTACAGAGCTTAATCTTAACTTGCCTTTATTTCACATGTATCTGTTATTCTAAAATAGTACCATATGAAAATGGTTGTGTGGGATAAACCAGATAAGTTTATTTGGATGGCTACCCATTAAGCTACCCCAGTTTAACTAAGTTGCTATAAATTATGACTTTCGGTGCAGAAAACCCATACTTTCCGTTACAGGGAAATGCAGCAAACTGCAGCACTTAAGCTATGTTTTTAGGTATAATAAGAAGTGGAAGCTAGCACTAAATTTAAAGTAGGTATGACAGTTCAGGGGGCTCTAAGCAAACCTGGTGCAATATTTCTGAGTTGCTTGTATATGATGTTCTTTTCTGTGGCTGATCCCCATGTCAGACATCCCTCTGGCAGACTCAACAGCTTGCACCCAAAGGGAGCTAGGCTGTGAGGCAGGCAGTTCGAGAGACTGAGCCAGGAACAAGAGTGTGCGATTGATATTGCTGTCTGGCTTACCTATTTATATGCTAAAGCATGTAAGCTGCTCAGCCTTGAGCTGGAACCCAGCTGGGTATAGCTCTGGTAGCACAGGCTAACCAAACAATGCTATATTTTAGGAATACATAGTTTTCTTTAGGACTCCCTCATTTCTAGGGAACGCACCTTCTTCTATGACAACTACTGAAAGCTCATGATGGTAGAGCAGTAGAAATGGTTTCTCAGGCCTAACAGTGCTGCAGTTAGTACTTTCTTTAGAGGTATAATCAGTAGTGCCAGCCAGGCATGTGTTGTACCAAGTGAGAGCTTATGAGAGACCAGCTGTGGCTCTTGAGCACACAGCCTGTCCTGCTGTGAAGACATACGTGTCAAGACGCAGTGCTCTTGATTTCTGGAGGGTGCTGAATGACTTGCCAAAGTTGTGATTTTTCCCTGCAGACGTAAGACTCGTGAAGGGAAAGTTACTTGCTGCATGTGGGAGAAAGCAGGAGCGAGAGAGTGAACAAGTTAGCAAGCGAATGCTGAGCCCTTACAGGTGATCCATTACCCTGCAGCCATTACAATTTGTCATATATGCTTCACCTAGCATCAGCTGCAAGATGAAATGTTTTCAGCTCAGTTTCTCAGTCTACCTGGATGTGTCAGGTCAACTTCCTTTTAACCCGCTGTTCTGGTTCATGGACTTCTGGAAAATATGGCAGAGCTGATCAGAGCTAACAGTTGTCTTTTTTTTTTTTTTTTTCTTTCCCTCTCACAGTGTGAAACAGAGTTTCCTGTACACAGATACCACTAAGAATTTTACTTCCAGATTAATCCAGTACAGTTCAAAAATCCTGGCATATACCTTCACTTCTGTTGCAAACATGAATTAAAAAACCCTAATATATAAGGAAAGGTTTTCCTGCTTTGCAAATATATTCACACACAAACACACACACATGTACATGTGCATGTAGACAAGCAAACACACTGACCTACACGTGCATCTAACAATCATCATCAAATAAACCATCTTCAAATGATTTAAATTGTTTTCCAGAATATTAAAATATGCATTTTTTTTAGTCACAAAACTATGGCAAAATGATATGCTGGTGGTTTTTTATTTTTTTCTTTTTCTGTCTTTACAATATACAGGTAGGAATCAAGGTATATTCTATAGCAGCATTCAGATTAGAAAATTCTATTTGCAAAATATTTTGTAAAAAATCTTTCTATTTGTGAAATTTCTGACTGTGTTCTGTACATAGAGCAGGTAGAACCTAAAGAGTTTGATTTCTGTTTTAACTGTCAGATGTAACTGGCCAATTTCCTATGCACAGAGAATAATTTTAACACGGAAAGTATTGAAATTATAGTTGAAGTTGTATTGCCAGGCAATTCACACAAATTACATTGCCCTTCCATACAGAATGTTCTAAGATATTGCTGCTGGTGTATTGGTCATTGCTCAGTCCCATGTTTTTTGAATCATCTTATTCCCAGACTATATATAGATTGAATATATATACATATTTTTGAAAATGTTCAAAATAGTAATATTTGAAAAATAAATTTTCAAAGGGGAACATGGTACTACTGGAAGTTTTAAATCTAGTATCTTTTTTTATGTTCAATCAGAAACAAAAGTTTGTTTTCATTGAACCCTGAACACATTATTTTTATGATTATTATTTTCTAGATTAATGGGTGTCTAATACCAAATTATTAAACATATTAAACAAGGTTTACATCATCAGTTTTATTACCATGACATAGTAGTGGCTTGTATAGTAGTAAGTTACAAACCTAATGCAATGATAAACATTTTTTCAAGATACTTGTGATCCTTCATAGTTGCTCCTTTCTTTTTTCTTTTTTTTTCTTTCTTTTTTTTTCTGTGTTAGTTTGGGGTTTTTTTGTTTTGTTTTGTTTTGTTTTCTAATTTTGCTACACATTGCTAAACATATATACTCTGATTTGGGGGAAGCTGAAAGAACATAAATGATAGTTATGCAGTTTTTCTAAATTTCCTAACCATGGAAGCACAGTGAACAAAAAGAGTTTTTGCCATAGAGGGTTTACAAAACTGCATGGAGCATAGGAGAAAGATCAGAGTTTCACTGACACACCATTGTTTCTTTTTGCTCAGGCATGCTCTTTGATAAAAAATACTGTTGACTTGCACACAATGCAGTTTAGTAAAGCCCACTATTTCAGTAAAAAAAAAAAAAAAATGGATAGAATCACCGATGGAATCCTGAATAGAGCAATGTTTTCACATTCATTTTTAAATTGCATTTTATGTGATATTTACTTCCAGTCTTCATGTTCTGTCCAGCAACATGTTTCTCACTTCTTCTCATTTTGCCTCATTCTCAAGTACTTAGGTAGGTATTTTTGAAACTTTCAGTCTGGTACATCTGATTTTCTTGTACACATTATCCTACTCAGCTGATGGTGATGTGACTTTTAACTTGGCAATTAATTCTATAATTTTAGAAGTCCAGCATATTTTGTTAAGAAAAGGTTGAACTGCTTGCTGCAGAGGTCAAAAAGAGGCATTTTTCTGTCATCTCTAACATTTTTAGACATGTTAGAAGTTAGGACTCTACCAAACATGCAACTCCAGTATCCCTCTAATGACAGTATGGGTAGAAGCTGAATGTGAGCCATATTCACTTGAATAGAGGAATGTGAGGGGAAGAAGCTATCCCTACGTGCATGTCAAAAGATAATGTAGTAGAAAGAACATCTAAATGACCTAAGGAGCTTAAGCAGTACATGAAACCCCTTGATGTGACTTGTCATGCCTGAAGGACTAAACTTACTGATAGGAGAAAAAATATCTAACCCAGTAAGACCGATTGGTATTCACTGAGTGGCTCTGCCTCTGTTTACAAGTGCCACATGTATGCCTAACAGCTAAGGCTTGGCTGGGAATCCTAAATAAGGGAAGAAATTTATTTGAACTTTGGCATGACCTATCATTGCGACGTTCACTGAAACTAATAGCAAAAATTATGTAGCTTGAAAATAATGAAATGTGCTAGAAGGTGGGTTTATTATACATTTTCACAGTCAGAGGGAACAAACTAAACCTGACTCTGAATGGGAAGAGTAGAAGAGAATCCAAGTGTAATGTGAAGCCTCCCTCATCTTTTTAAACATAAGGAACTAAACATCAAGAGAACATTAAGTGATTAGCTTAAACATGCATATTGATGATGGTACTGAGAAGACTGTTTTCTTCATAACCTATTTGCTTCTTTTCATATGTCTTTTCAACAAACACTTTATGAAATTCCAAGAAGCTAAAGAATACTTCTACTTAAATAAAATTATTAAGGTGTTGTCTTAAATTTATTTTAGAAATGGTTGGTTTGCTGTAAGACCTAAGCATATCAGCAAACACACTAGCAAAATCATCTAAGGATAAAATTATTTTTGTAAACTCAAAGCAACAAACCATGTAAAACAGTTGTGTTACGTATGTTAGGGGTAATGTCACCACATTACTGTATTAATGTAAATTGTTCATCTTTGTCTGTTAATCTCAGTAGAAAAATGTCAATGTAAACATCTTCACATTATTTTTTTTTTCAAGTCACACTTTCACAACTGTCATCCTAGAATGGGAAGGGACATAAGTTCCTGCCTCTTTCCAAGGAAAAAATTGCAAATTATTAAATGAGAGGAAACAGCTAATACCCTGAATTCTCTGAAATAGAACTATCTAGGCTTTTCACTGTCTTCTGATTTCAGTGTTTTGAATTACTCATCATTTCCCAGTTTGACCTGTCTTGTTTCAAAGTAAAAGGCCAACAGAAATGGAAAAGAAAACCAACTGGAAATATATAACCACATTCTTTCAAGTCACAAAAGCATGTCCATAAATGAACACATATACTGAGCAAAATAATTTCAGAATCAAAATAATATCTGCATCTGATCAGAACTGTAAAATCTGAGAGAATTTCAGTATTAAGATTTGTAAATAAGGTGAGTTTGATTCATGATGTAAATAATATTTGTCTATATCAACTTTCCCTTGTTGTTTATAATTCATTTCTTAAAATGATCCTCTGAGAATTTTTGGTTTAATTGCTTTCCGTAGCAAATGGTTTATATAGTTTGAAGTGACAGGTGGTTATAAGCTAACAAAACACATTCCCTAGACCACAGCTTTAAAAGCTCCATGCAAAATGAAGTAAACTGGCTTTATTTTCCATTTTGACAGTGCTTAATCCTTAGTGGGCAGTCTCAAACATGAACCAACCAGACAACCAAAACTTTCCTAATATCATACAGCTTGAAGGAAAATACCCAAGACTTTCAAGACTTCATTGAATTTGGTTAAATTCTTCCCTTTACTATGGCCTTTTTTTCCTGCATAGAGAGCAGCACTAGGAAGTCCTTTTTAATTTTTTATACAAAGAAATTTGCATAGCAGGATTACATACAGAAAGATGGAATTGATTCAGGTAAGAAACCTGGGAAGTTCTGACACTATGACCAGATATTTTACTTAAGCACTAACACTCCAAAGTGACAACAGATCCTTAAACTCACCAGTTAAACCTGTGTCATCATTCACTGATTTGCAAGCTTTATGAGAACATAATGCAAGTTACATAAATTTCATTTTTTCCTGGGCTTCAAAATTCCTGTTAGATTAAAGCCTAGTCACTATGCATAGCTGTATAATTTCTTGATAGATGGGTAGGTTAAAGAAGGTTAGGTAGATATGAGTGTAAAGTAAATAAAAGCCTCAATTGGGAGCATCCCTATTGCAGACAGGCATTCTGGATAACTATTTACTTTAGCATTAATTACTTTGTCAGAAGTTTCTGTCAAGACTGTAAAATTTGGACTCTCAGTTTAAGTGGATGGAGGGGATGCTTTTATATTGTCATAATTTTTTTCACTTTGGTGAGAAGAAAAATAAATAAAAGGCTGGAAATTGAAGGTGTTATACCTCATCAGAACACAGCTGCTATTAGAGGAGATGTGAAAACAGACATGTCAAACATGTCTGAACAGACATCAAATACAATAAAAGACGGTTTCTTGGACATTATGCCAGCCCTTCGTCATGTCACTTCTGGTTTTCCTGCAGAAGTTTGGTTTTCGAGCTGTGTTTGTCACTAACTTTACCAAAGAGGTCACTAATTTTATAAGCCCTGTGAAACAGCATTTTGCAGCTGCAGCATATTTCAACATGCAGGTTTGTGATAGCTTCTCATAAGGTTAATTTGGTTCTTTAATATCTTAAACACAAAAAGACAAAAGAAGCACTTTGATTGTATTCAAAGGCAAAAAGAATAAACAAAATCAAAACAGGTGCTGCACAGTTACACATTGCTATTTGCACTCTGTCTTGTCCTCTTCCATTTTTTCTTAGTGATATTCACTTGGCTAGTGCCTGTATATAGCATATATTATCCTTGTTGATCTCTGCAAAGACATCTATTTAGAAAGCTGTTTAAATTTTATGCCTGGAGAAAAAGATAAGTTTATTAAAAATCTAAACCCACGTGATCCACTTTTAAAATAATCTTTCACAGTATTTTTGGATAGCTGTGTATTGATACATATTTGCTGACACATTATTTAAGTGACAAGTTAGTACAATAGAGACATTTTAAAGAGTAAATTATTATTTGTTTTGCAAAATAATTACTAATTTTCTGTCTATGTGTTTGTGTAAAGAAAATGTGGTACCAAAGGAGCAACAATGAAAAATAATTTTTAAAATACTTGCCAGTTGCAATACTTATTTATAGCATAAAAGTATGCTGTAACAACCTATATAAATGTGTATTTTTATTGACACAATTGATAAATACTTTAATGAATATATAATAATACAAATGTAATTGGTATAGAAGATCCATAAGTATTCTCTCTTTAAATATGGCTATGCAGCTGTGTAACTGAGAACTTGGTCTCTTTGTATAGCTTTAAAAGGAGAAATTCCTCACATTGACACAGTCTTCTTTGGAAATAATGCTGAGATATTTGAGAGTTAGGTGTCAAAAGAGACTCAACTCAGTAATTAAAAAGCAAGAATTGAGGAGTAACTACAGAGTGAAAGTCCAAGCAGTGTGGAGGCACTTCAGTATGAAGTTGAAGCATCGAACACAGAAAAGGTGTAGAATTTCTTTCTAAAAACTGGTACAAAGCAGAATGAAAGAACTTTGGGAGTATTCGCCTCAAACCAAAGTAGATATATAACCTCCAAAAAAAGATAATCAAAATATGCTTTCTGGAATAATGGATCACTTTGACTGATAATTTGCTTTGCATAAAACCCTATTGTCATCCAAATTTAGCTTTGAAACCACGTCATGAAAAGGGCTTTAAATGAGGAGTAACAGCTAGAAGGGCTTTAAATGAGGATTAACAAAGATATAAGGGATAGCTGAAAAATGCCAATAGCCAAGAAACAATAATGTGGACGAAACCTTATAACTGGGGAAAGGGAACAGGACTCTTTTGTTATGATAATATAAGGATATCAGAATTAGAATGGAGTCAGCAAAACATTCTGCTATAGGTATATTAATGCAAGAAATATAGGGAAGAAAAAAGGGCTGAGATTCTTACTAGATGGTCAAGTTTATGACTTAATTGGTATAATAAAGACATGGTAGGATAATTCCTATGACTGGAATGTTAATATGAAAGAGGAATAGTGTGTACAAGAAAGGCAGGTAATGAAAAGAAGGAGGAGTATTGCTTTGAAGATAAAGGCTGCATGCGCTTGCCGAGACAGAAAATAAAAGGAGAAAAGCTTGCTGAAAATCTCTGAGTAGAGATGGGCAGGGAAGAGAACAATGGAGCTATCTGATTGGGATCTACAACAGTCCAAAATGTAAGGAAGTTCAGGTGGATAAGGCTTTCTGTGAAGAAATGGCTAAATCATTCAGAGCACAGAATTTGCTTTCAAAAGAAATGGAAGAGTTGGGGAAGTGATACAGCAGGTTAGAAATTATTCCAGCCAACTTGGAGACATCAGATAAGAATGTAAAGGTGAAAGGTCATCTTAATGTGAATAGCCATAAACCAAAAGTATTCAAGACCTGATAGGGGTAAGAGGTAAAATGACATGGGGTGGGGGTAAATTAAATAAAAATCAGGCTGTCAGGAATACACATATACTCAGAGGGTTGACAACTATTGGAGGTGAGTGTAAGAAAAGATGTACAGTGCAGCTGGCCTTTTCTTAGGAACACAAGCACAAACTAACCGAAGGAAAGATGGACAGATGGGAAACTCCTCTGAACTGTGAGGTTTTTATTGATCTCAGATTATGGAGAAAATGCGCAGGATGCAAAAACTAGTTTAGCTTACTAAGTTTAAAAGCACAGAGCAAACACATAGGGACAAAATCCCAGATGTCAAACACAAAATGAGGTACAAATTACAAGAAATGGCATTGGTAATGAGGAAAAAGTATATTTATAGTAAAAGGAAAACTATGAATATCATTGGTTAGTTTCTTCATAGAGAGGGAAAGATACGCTTAGAAGAAGAGAAATTATGCTTAGAAGGCCAAATATTTTAATGGCTTATGGACCTTCATAAGAAATCAAAGAAATAAGCCACCATTTGCTATTAGCAAAATTGTTCTGAAAAAAAAAAAAAGGAAAAGCAATTGTCAATCCAGAACAAAGGAGGAATAAATAAGAGTACTTAGATAAGACAGATATTTTCAACTCTTGGATCTGATAATCTTCAAATGAAATCACAAAAAAACCTAACCAGATATTTCTGAGACTGAAAAATTTGAGAGTGATTTATTTCTTTAAAAAAAAAGAAAAGAGAGAGCAGGAAGTACACATCAGTTACCTACATATAATTATTATTGTAAAAAAACCACAAAGGCAACCAATCTGTAATCATCTGAAAGACAATAAGGAGATAAATAGCAGCCAACATGGACTTCTAAGGAAAAAAACACTCTAGCCCTATATATATATATATATGTAGATTTAATGAAAGGATGACAGACTTGTAGGTCAGGAATTTGGTTTTGACCTTTCTGAGTATTTTCCCACTGTATTTTGTGACACACTAATAAGCTAAATCAGGAGAAATGGGACTTAATAAAAACTATTATAGTGTAGGCGCAAATCAGTTGAAAAATGTACTCAGAGAGATTCTGTGTTTCATTGCCACAAGGGAAGTTCTGCAGGTATCTGTTCTGAATTCAGTGCAATTCAGTATTTTTATTAATTACCTGGGTGGTGGAAGACAGTATGCTTTATACTTACAGCTAATACCACCTGGAGGGATGAAGCATTTTGAAGAACAGAATTAGAATTCAAAATACTCTTGATAAATTAGAGAAAAATTCTTGAAACAACAGGATTCAACAAGGATTACTTCAAGGAACTGTGCTTTAAGCCAAAGTGCAATTATTCAAATACAGGATGGTAGTGTGGGCTGTTTCACAAAAAAAAAAAAATATAGGTATTATAAAGGTCACATGCTGGAAATGAATCAATGATATTATGCTGGTGCAAAAAAAAGGCGAATACTCTTCTGAGATGCATTAATAGGAATGCAGCTGGCCAAAGAATTGACAGAATCCTTCTGGTGCACCTGCTAATACTGAAATCTCATTCTGAGTAGTTTCCATGTAAGCATCCCAAGTTGAAGGGAGTCTAAAGGAGAGTGACAGCACTAATCAGAGATCTGGAAAAGGTAAACGGTAGAGAGTTGTAAAGTAGAGAACACTGAAGGGATGGCATGAAAGCAGTCTTGAACATTTTGAAAAGCTGTTGCATAGACCTGTTAACTTTGTGCAAGAGGGTTAGTGTGCAAAGAATGAGCTTCAGTTGCAGCAAGAGGATTCAGGGATAAGAAAAGTTCTCTGTGACAATGGCAGCAAAGCACCTGCAAAGACTGGGCTCCTCTGGAAAATCCATCAGTAGAGGAAATTTTATTAACAATTTTGACAAATATTTCTTAGAAATTATATAGGAGTAGCTAAACCTGGCGTTGACAAGGTGAATGGATACAACGACTTCCTGAGGTGCCTTCAAGGACTCTTTATTGTGATTCTCTAAAGCAAAGAGAATTCCACACTCACTTTGCTCCTTATACATAAAAAGATTCGCAATAATAACAGAAAATCACATTAGATTATTTAGGCCCCCTGTCAGTGTTTGCATGTCTCCACATTTCTAATCAGATCTATAACTAATATTAATTATCCTAAATAAATGTGTAATTCCACCCAAAATGAGGTACCTGAAGGTTAGGAATTTAGCCATAAAATATGGATGATAACACAGGCATATATAGTTAATCCACATGTGCTTTTTTGTAGGTGTAGTGTTAACTGAATCACTTTTTTTTCACATACTTTTTTTCATGCCATTTGCCTAAGACTAATTTGAACTTTTACATTGCTTTAACAGGAACTTTCTCATTAGTTTAAAGGAAATAATAGTGTAGTTCATAGAATGATTTGTGCTTGAGAGACAGATATTAAGAGCAATTCTGCAACTACTTTTCTTTGTTTTCATTTTAAGGACTAATGGGAATCAAATGCCAGCATGAGGTAGTTATAAACATGGTGAAATTGTTCTACTAATCTTGCAATATGCTGTCAAGATAATAATAGCTCTGAGCATTTCCCATTGATTTCTGAAGGAATTACTGACTTATTATCTAAAGGAACCTCCTTACAACTGGTTAAAAATGAAATGCAGGTTTGAAACATCTACTCTTTCAATAAATGCTGTGAAAATTACCCTTTTATTCAAAAAGAAAGCAAGGAAAGTGGGAAATAGCATATCATGCTTGTGAAGTCTTGAGTTACAGAGATGTAAGGTGGATGCAAGGTTCCCCATGAACTTCATACCTCTTCATGATTGCTTACTCTTGGAATTGTCGTGCACAGACCTATTTCACATGTCTTTCTGAATCTTCAAAATTTATGTGTTGTCCACATTAGAAGTAAACTGTCACATGCCTTCCCAAGACAGAACTGTGATAAATTTCTTGGCTTAGATTTCTCTCCTTCCTTCTGTGTTATTGGAGACCTCTGGAAGACAGAAACCATCCCCACTAGAATGTATTAACTCAAAAAAACACAGATTAAATGGAGTATTTTGAGAAGTACATTTGGCAAAAACTTTATCTTTCAGTCTCTAGTGCAAATTCAATCAGAGATTTAGGTAGGAATGAAGACAAAACCTGCCATCTAGATAGTAAATATGTGATTTGTTTGATGCATATCTTTAGGTGTGCGGGTTGGGGAGGTCCTTTTTTGTTCTGGGAAGGAGTGCACCTCTGGAGAAAATCTGCAGACAAATTTGTCACTTTGAAGTTGATGTTAGGCTTCATACCTTATTGCCTCGTTTTATGAGGTAGTATGGCTTTCTACCCAAAATCTCAGATGACCCATTTTACTTACATGTTACAACACTTAAATGCTGAATGGAAGAGTGGTTGCCTTAATAGGTAGTGTTGTATCTGTAATAACTATAATCTCATTACAATATTGAAATACTGCATTAATTTTCAGAAGACTTTGCTGCCCCAAAAAATTTTGGTTTAGCTCCTACGCTTGCTCTCCATCAGTTTAAGTAGTTTACTGGAAAATATTATAGTGCTTCCTCTTACAGGCATAATCTGACATATTACTTCTGGTATCATGCTTGCTGTGTTCCTGATGCATTGTGGCCCAGCTTAAATAGGATGTTTGGAGCATTTGGTAATTTTTACTACTTCTGAAAGACACTAATTACCCTAGTTCTTCTTTGGAAAATTTCACTCCTTAACCATGATAGGTTAAAACACTTTGTTCTGAGGAGTTCATAGGCTCACCCACCTATGTTCCATAAGAAAATATGGATATAATTATCCATATGCAAGGAAAAATTTATATGTCTATGTCAAGCAAAGTCTTTGAGCTATAAATCCCAGTTTCTAGAGGCATGCAGCTCAGGACCATGTGCAATTGCCTAGCTCTGGGCAGTGTGTAGCATTTCTCTCATCATTGTTTCCAGATCACCTTATTATGTGACATCTTAAGACTTGAGACAAACATAGCATGCTCTGGGGCAAATGGAAAGATGGCCATGCGTGGAAAGGTCACATGACAGATATTGCCAGTCATTCAGCACCGTGTGTATGCACTGCACTGTATCACAGGTTTTAAAGAGGTGTTACACAACATCTAATGCAGGAGCACTGGTGATCTTAGGCAGAATGCAACAGTTTAAGGATATGCCATGAAAGGGCTGCAGCACTGAAAGCTGCCGCAGGAGCCCTAGGCTCACAGCAGCTGGTCAGCAGGTCACTACTGTGTGAGTGGTGCATACATGGAGGCACCTGTGCATGGGTGTACACAAGGCAGTTGTCAAAATTAGGACATTTGACTTCAGTATGTGGGGTGCATCAAGCCAGTGCTTCCTATTAGCTGACTTTACCCCTGCCTACTCACCATGCAACGTTAGAAACTTCATTCTTAGGTGCCTACCTCTTCTCGTTCATTGTGGATGGAAAATAGTGTTCTAGCTTGGGTTGCTGGATTTCATGAATTGGACATTGAACAGGTAGGTGTCCTTTGTGCAAAATAAGCTTTGGCATGCTGATATTATATTCCAATCCTTAAAGTGTACACAAGGGTAACTGTTTATGCTTTTAAATTTCACAGTGATCTGAAATACCTTGAATCTGGATACCTGAAGTAGTTCAAGAAGGAGCTGAAAAGACTTTTCTTCAGATAGCAAGGAGAAAACTATTTCTTATAAATTATTTCTGATGTATCTGATATGTATATAATGTGCATATTTACCATGTCAATTACCCTGCCATGAGAAAAGCAGCACCATGTACACCCTTGTAATTATTAGAAGTAATACTCTTTTGTCAGAACATGCACAAGAAAAATATTTTTATTTCTCATGATCACCTGGTTACTGCTGGAGACTGTTTTGAAAACAATAACAAAAGATAGTTGGCTAGCAAAATGGAGCAAGAAGGTCATGATTTGTGTCAATACTGGTTCTTCATATCCTGCACAGTCATGTTCTCCTGTCCTTTGTGTGTTACAGTTTCAGTCTGCAATTTTCACCAATGCCGTTCATTATTTAAATGAGACAAATAATCTATTGTCAGGGACCGTGATCCTGGTGACATTATTATTCTGACCTAGCATAAATATCATGACCTGTCTTGGAACTCTTGCAATAAAAAAATAATAAAAAAAAAAGGGTTCAGGCAGTCAAGGTGACAACAGACCTGTCCATAAATCAAGCCTTCAGACACTATGATAAGTTTTATTAAAGAGCAAATGGATTTCTTGACATTATGACTTGTATACAAGAGTCAGTAAATGTAAATGTAGCCATTTTTTTAAAAAAAAGATAAAAGAGATTAGTTTGGGAGACTAGTGGAAAATACTGCTGTACCTTTTATTTTCACTTTTTTATGTTGACTGTAGGACTCCTGAAATACCAGAGATGGATGATATACACAGAAGCCCACTTATTCTGAAAGACAGCAGGAACTTAAGATGATGAACATAGCCGCTGGTCCAGATCAGTAGCTTAATTAACTCAATACTCTAACCATTTTTATTTGACATAAGGCTATGTGCAATTATTTCATGCTTCAGAAAGGTTCCATTATATCTAGATACATAACTTAATATGAAATCTTAGGAAAGCTTTAAGGAAGTTTACTCTTAGTGCTTTTTCTTTAAAGCATCTGATCACAAATTAGATAGTCCAACAGGACTGGATTATGGGAACTAAGGTGTTCTTTTACATATATTTGTAGCTTCTTATATCCTCACTGTACAGGTTCAAATTTTGCACACCCATAAAGTATGTGCATAATAAAACAGTGTCAAAAAGCTTTTACCAAAATAATTTGATATTAAAATATATGGAAATTAAAAAGGCACGGTTTATGTACAAGGTGCTTTTCTGTTTAAAAACAACTATAAGAAATACAGGAAAAGTGCTAAAAAGACCCATTTGGATAGTCAAGTATCATATATTTATTTTTTAATATTTCAAGAAAAATATATACATTTAAGAATAAAATCTATCTAGAGAAAATAATTACCTTGGTCGTCAAAATCTTTTTTTTTTTTCTGGTGTTATGCATAGCAAATATTGTGGGCAATCTGAGTCCACATGGTGTGTTAAATGTTGAAAAGTCACTTTCTAAATCTTCACCTTTACTATAATGGTTGTATTTCCTGCCACTTAGGACACAGCACTGACATTTTGATAAGCATGGGCCAGTTCTGTCTTCTTGTGTTTCACAGTGACTGTCCTTTCTACTTTGTGTGTATTGATTTGATGATCAAATATCAGTGTTTATATTGAAAGGTGTCTTTAAAGGAGTGACTGCTCAAGGCCTGTGTATTGTAATAAACTAAAGTAAAATAACTGGTGACAATTAGTGTAAGACAATAAAATACCAAAAAGAAACGGGTAGCATATGAAACAAAGTAGCACCTGGCATAAAAGACAACCTACTCCATGATGTTATTCATCTTAACATCCTTTTGCACCGTTCTGAAGTGAAAACTGCTGTTGATTACATGTGTTAAAATTTCAGTCATTTACTGAAAGATTGCTCAGCAAACACCCTGTTTTCATTTTGCCACAGTCAGACTAAAACAAAAATCATCCTTCACTTTACACATTTGAACTTTGTACTGCTAAGGCATTTGGAGTCAGAATGACATATATCAGGATTTTGATTTTTTTAATTTGAAAAGACCTTTTACTCATTTCTTCCACATTTTTGTTAAAGACTACTACAAAGTAGCAAAAAGTGCGCAGAAATTCTCTGCAGCTCACAAACACGAGGCTGAGGTCCCTTATTGCCTCACCCTCCCTCTGCTATCCCCCTACACACACCCTGAAATCTTCGAGTTGTCCAGGATAACTGGGAGATTGGGGGGGCACTACTGACCTTGGCTCATCCTGGAATGGCACCTGGGCTTTCTTTGAGAGAAAGCTATCTCAACTGTATCAAAACCATAGCAAGAAATGTGCTGAGAATCAAATACTTGGAATACATCAGGATAATGTTCAATACCTTTGCCCAGCTATTAATGTGAATGCAGCTGCCAATGTGTAGACGTACATTACCCCTTTCTTCCTTTCACTTTTTTATCTTCCAGTAAAGCAAGGTAATTTTTTCCAAAGTCTTATACTATTCAGCTGTGTTTCTCTACTTACCATCTAACATTTGCCTCATAGTCAACAATGTCCCAACATTGCCAACTTTATTTCCACCAGCATACATTTCAAGTGACTCTTGGCACAGTGTTCAGACGTCAGCTTCATGGGAGTAAAGGAAAAACAGTTTTCTGCTTATTCACTATGATGACACTGAGTGGCAACCAGGTGCTCAAGCCATCCTCCCTCACATTTCAGTCTTGTCCATCTGGAAAGACTAAGTCAGAGCATGGCTTTTGAGAGTTCTTGAGATTTTCTTCTTGACTTTGTAATTTTTGCCAGCCAAAACAATATGAAGAACTTCAATGCCTTCCACGGGGAGTACAAACCTGCACTGAAAATTGTCAGGAAAAATAGTCACCTTCAACACTGTAGTGTGAATCGAAGACATAGACTGTTTCATTGAGAGTTAAGGAAGAAAAAAAGACAACCTTCATTAAAATCTACTGATGTTTCCATATCTATGTATTAAATGCAATTTACCTTATAAATTCCAACTGAATCTTGTTTATGTCAAACATCTATTTGTCTTCAATTACAAATGATGTTACAGTAGTCTATAATTCAACACGTAATCTCTTGTCAGCGTCATCAGTGCACTGTAAGTCACGTAAGCAGTGCTCACAGCAGTTGTCATTCCATATTTGGTAACAAGAATTTCTCTTTCTAAATTTCACTTCCTTTTAATTTCTTCTGACATTTTCATTAGAGTTCCTAAACATTTTCTTTCTCTTTGTCCAGTCGAACCCATGTCTTCTCAATGCCTCATCAGACTATTAAGTCAGAACCTAATGTAATCATACACAATAAATGTGTAATTATGAGTATGAAACAGCTTTGGTTCCTGTGCAGTAAACTTGACTTTTCTGCTCAAATAAGTTAGGAAAAGGCATACAGTGATATGAACGAAATAGCCAGTGTTTTGTTTTGTAATATGCTCTATACCTCTAAAGTAAATCTGCAGTTGAAAACTTCTCTGACCTAAATCTTGATAGATTTGTAGTCTGGTAGGTTGCTTTGATGAGAAAAAGTTTGCAAACGCTAGGAAGTTCCAGACTCAGACATAATTTAAATACTTTTAAAATGCCAAATATAGTCAAACTCAAACAGAATCTGATTTTAAAATCATTGAGGGTGATAACACTGATATTTTTGAAAGGAACAAAATGAAAGCTATGTAGGTGTGAAATGGAACCCCTTGTTGCTGTGCAGCAATCTCTCTGCCACAACTAACTTCATCTGGGTTTGTGTCCCAGGAAAACTGAAAATGCAAAGGAAAGTTCTTGAAAAATTTAAGAAATTGAAATGATTGATAACTGGGGAAATAAAAATTGCATCTCATAAAAAGAACAACCAGTGGCTTTTGTTTAGGTTAGCTGTCTACAACATGAATTCAAGGGAAAATGCCTGGCCTTGGTTCTAGAAATTGTTTCTGAGTTTGCGAATGCTTTTTTAGAGCTGAAGCCAGTGTGATAAAGTGCTGTTCTTTCACCAGAAAGAATGTTTGCTTACTATTTCATCATCCCCTGGAGGCACAGAGAAAGAAAATAAGCACATCAGTTGTCATTATGACAGGATAAAAATGGAGCCATCATATTTCAATAACACAATGCAATGAGCAGCCCCATCGAGTGATGAATTATGGACTCTCTCTTTCACACTCAACTATAAGTTAATATTATCTCCCCAGGATAATTAGAGTGAAGTTCAATTACTGACCCTGAATTACCGTGTGGGCCACTCTATGGGTTCTGACACAGCGTTTTACACATTTATCTTTTCACCTAATGCGCTAAATCTGCATTGCTTTGGTGATTAATCATACTGGGTCCCATCTAGCTCACACTATTCTTCTTGTATGGATTGGCTGGTCCCTGGAGTCCCCTTGAGCACAATATAAGAAGGTCTATTATGCTGTGTTTTTCTACCAATTTATGTTGTTCTACCTTGTGTTTTGAGATTGTGGCCACTTCTGATGTTTGCCCAAAAAGCTGATTGTAAAAATAAACACTTTCAGATCATTATCCACCTCCTTACCAACACAGAGACCAATAACTCCATCAGTGCTGTAAAACATACCTCTAAAACTCCAGCTGAAACAGATAGGTCCTTTTATTTCCATGTGTAAAGATGAAAGAAGAGAAGTTCACAATATGTCTCAAAAGGCATTGATCAATTTCCTGCAAGCCGTGGTATTTCTTTCCCTCATGAAGAACAAATCCCACTCTTGATATACTGTCATGGTTCAACCCCGGCCGGCAACCAAGCCCCACACAGCCACTTGCTCATTCCCCCTACAGTGGGATGGGGGAGAGGATTGTAAGTGTAAAAAGTGAGAAACTCATGGGTTAAGATAAAGACAGTTTAACAGGTAAAGCAAAAGCTGTGCACACAAGAAAAGCAAAACAAGGAATTCATTCACCACTTCCCATGGGCAGGCAGGTGTTCAGTCATCTTCAGGAAAGCCGGGCTCCATCACGCGTAACGGTTACTTGGGATGACAAACACCATAACGCTGAATGACACACACCCCTCCCTTCTTCTTCTCCCAGCTTATATACTCAGCATGATGTCCCATGGTATGGAATACCTCTTCAGCTAGTTTGGGTCGGCTTTCCTGGCTGTGTCCCCTCCAGATTTCTTGTGCCTTTCCAGTGTTCTCATTGGCAAGGCCTGAGAAAATAAGAAGTCCTTGACTTAGTATAGACATTACCCAGCAACAACCAAAAACATCAGTGTGCTATCAACATTGTTCTTATAACAAAACCAAAACACAGCACTGCACCAGCCACTAAGAAGAAAATTAACTCTATCCAAGCCAAAACCAGGGCATCTACTTAGAATAAGTCCTTTGCTAATTTTTCCTGTCTTTTACAGCTGTATATGAGTAGCCTCAAATATCTGTAACTAAAAAAAAAAAAAAAAACAAAAAAAAAAAACCAAGTTTTTACTTAGAACACAAATGAGGTAAATAAACCTCTTGATTCAGAACCCTTAGCACAGCTTATCACAATCATGTTTTCATCAACCTAGAGTCTTGCTGAATAAATACTGGTGATTTGAGAAAGCTAGATAATTTCACCTCACTTAAGGAAAATCCTGGTTTACTCCATGACATGTCTCAGTGAAATGAAGGAAAAGGGATTATAAGAGAGTCAGAGGATCTGGATAATCAGCTATCTAAGGGATAGAGATTGAGGTCATATGCTGGGAGGAATAAAAGAGAATGAGATCCTCTTTTATATCACCATTCATAATACTTAAATCTCAGGTTGCAGGGCATAGGAATAAGTTGTAATTCCCTTACCTACAGGCCAGGGAAATGGGGAGCAAGGAGAAACAAGAGGCATAGAACAATTTTGTCAAGTGACAACACATAGTATGCAGACCAAGACATTATCATGAGCAGCAAATTTGGGCAACAGCAAAAGGCTACACTTCAAATCAGAACAGAAGCAGGAAAAGATCTAGACCTCAGAAGTATATGATTCCCACCTCTTTCCTGGGCATAACGTCCCTGGGTTAGGTATCAATTATGTGATGTCAGTGAATAACTATGGTTGCTCTTAGCAAGCACTTTCATGTTCAGTTATATGTAACACACATTAAAACCTTGGCTCAGAAGCAGTTTTTAAAGCTCCCCATTATTTTTGTATTTGAATCAGGTTCAGATCAGATTTTTTAGGTGTTTATCTTTTCTGAACTGGTCATTCCAGTTCTAAATTTTTCTCCCTGGGTCACAATTTCTAAAAATATAATTTATGTTAAAAGCAATGAAGTGCTAATAAAGTGCTTCTACACAAAAAGGAAGAAAAATAATAAATATATTTTAATTTTATATATAAAATATAAAATAAATATATTTTAATAATAAAAATATTAATCTTTTATTAATTCAAAGCTAAAGTTGTGACTAATTGTAAATTTATAATAGAACGAGTACAATTGTGTACTGATATATTGCACTTGCTGAAACTTGGTGAGCTTTCCAAATCGGTGTGATGGAACTTGCTGGCACGCTCTGAATTTCACATTGATTTATTTTGCATTTATTTGTCCTTCAGGGTCAAAGCAAAGTTATGGGCCTTGTTTCTATAAAACTGTAATCAAAGCAGTCATAAAGGTGGTGTGGATGAAGGAATATGGTTTTCATGTGAGCATAATAACAGGCTGGTATGTGACAGACTTTTCAGAGGAGAGCAGATATCTTCAATCCCCATCAGTAGTCATTTTTAATCACTCTTGCAGCACAAAAGAGTTGGAAACCTGAATTCTATAACATGCTGGATGCCCCTCATGGGGTTTGCAGTACACCCATGTTTTTATATATATACACACACACTTACATATACATATATAACATATACATATAAAACCAACCCTTCCCTTTTCTATTCTATCCTCTCCACCTGAAAGGAGGTGGCAACATGATGCAGCCAAGGATTTAGTGATTTTCAGGTGATGTCAGAGACCTGACTGTAGAGAAGTGTCTTAAATCCAACATTCTCCCAGTCTCTGCTCTGGGCCAAGGGCAGGTCAGAAAGCCAAAAGAAATTCTATCTAACAAAATGCAAACATCAATCTCTTTCCACTTTCTTGCTGTAATACAAGAGCCTGTCTTCCTAATCACCTGGAGAAACATAGCCAGACTAATGTAACTAGTTTAATTAGACTTTTTGGATGAGACCAGTCCTTTCTTCAGGTGGGACAGGGAATGTTTCCTGGACATCTGATAAGGATATGTACTTTCACTCAGTCTGTATATCTCTGCCTTTCCTGAACTGTGCACTGGAAAAACCTGGGTTGTTAATTTTTTTTCCAACTACAAGTAGCAGTCTAAGCGCAGGTAGGTCTAGATGTTGTGCTTTAGCACAGCTACAACTATAAATGACAATTTTTTAATAATTTGATGTGTAGCAGAGATTTCAGCAGATAATTTTGGACTTGAATATGCTTTGTTTTCCTGATGTCACGAGCCTCACTGTTGATTTTCTTGGAAACTTAAATATATATTTAAGAAAACCCTTTTTTTCCCCCATTCTCTCTGTTTTTTCACTTTTCTGTCCGCTCAGGCCAGCCCTCACTACTCTTTTAAACATACCACTGCTTTGAAAAGCAGTCTAGGATTAGGCCTTAACTGTCAACAAGCTGCACTGATCAAGAGCTACATCATTAATTTCAACAGACAGAAAAAACATAGCAAAGAGCATCTTCTGACTGAGCCAAGCCTACAGAGCTCTGTGTTGACTCACCTGACAACATTGCTACTATTTTAGTATTTACTGTTTTAGAGCATAGAGGTACTGGCTTGAGTCAGACAACTGTGATGTGAGGAGTAACATTGCAAAGCCAGGCACAGGATGAGAGAGATTGCTAATTGGGCAAGTCTGGCCACCATCTGGCAGTCGTAGCCTCTACCTAAACTCTCCAGATGCAGCTCTGAGCAGCTGTAAATAAAGTCTTTCAGCAGTCAAAGGTAATTTATATTAGATATTTTATTCTGTTAGTTAAGGTCCAGAGAATTTTGTGTGTCTGATAACCTTCTGTGAGCCAGAAGGAAGAATATAGGGAGGAGGCAGAAGATGGCAGTTAAAACTATATTGCAGTTGTTTCCAAGATAGTTGAATCGCTATATGCCAGCAGTCACATTTTCAACACGCACTTGTGAACGCAGCTGTTGAACTTTGTCCAGCATGTGCTAGCATCTGAAAAACATACACAGTTTGTGTGTTGTCCTCCATGAGGTTGATACTATCTATCATGGAAAGACTTTGAAAAGTCAGGATGCAAGTTCTGTCATAGTGCTACTGACAATACTGTGAAATACATCAGTGGACTGATCCCTTTCTAATGCTCTAATTTAGTCTTGATTTTCTATTATTTGCCTTATCATTTTACCATATTTTTATATTCTTGCAAATTCATAGTTTTCTTACACTGTACAGTAATCTTACTCTCCGTCTTGCTCTTCTTATTCCTTCTTCTGGAAATCCTCTCCCTGAGTTTTCTTTGTCTTTTTCTTTTTATTATTCTATTTCTTTCTCTTTTTTTCTATGGAAAATTTTTAACAGCTTCATTTTTGGCCGCTCAGGCCTGCGTGCTTACAAAATATCTCCTGCCATCAAAAGGCAGCAGTTGTTCTACCGCTTTATGTTTGAAATCAAATAATCGCACTCTGAAAGCACCCCAGTATCCACTGAAGTGCAGTGCCCATAAGAAAGCCACAAAGGTGTGTGCCTCTTGGAAGTCACAGTTCCCAAAGACTTTCTTACTCAGGTAGTCTTCCATTCATATAGTCATTTTTTTCCCCCTTTCTTCTTTTTTCTGTCACTTTGTCACTATGCATACACACCATGAAGAGTGAACATACATGCATGCACAAACTTGCATAATGGGAGGGAGACATTTTTTTCCCCTACTATTCCTTCTGTGACAGTAAAGAAATGAAAACAATTGTTTCAGAGCTGCATATGATTATATTGTGAGGGTTTAAAAGTATTCTCCAATCTTCTATGATTTTCTACCTGGTATAGGCCTATGTCCACCCAAATCCGTGTCTATCTCTCTGGTCTACATTTATTCAGGCTTCACTCATGTCTGTCCAGCTCTTAAGTTCATATGGGTTGTATTCTTTCCTAAACCTCTAAGGCAGGTGTTACTGTGTTGATTTTACTAAACGAGTAAACTCCTTCCCTGTCAATAAGAAGAACAGTGTGTGCTATAGCTCTTTAACTGAGTTCAAATTCTATCTCATAAATGGTCCCAAGGGTTTCTTTCAGTTCCATTCAGGACCACTTGCTCAGCACATTTTCTCTCTGAATCAATAATATAATACCTGGGCTGGATAACAAAAAAAAAGCCATGTTTATTTTTTCTTTTTTTCTTTTTCCCCTCTCAGAGCTTGAGTATAACCAGGCACACTGATTAGGTCTGTTTTATAAAACTCCATGTTACAACCAAATCAATCTTTTGGTAAAATACTTGTCCAAATGAACCAATTTGTGTAAGTATCAGGTTTGCACTTGTATTTTTCTGTGAAGAAAAAAATTCTGCCTGAAAAAAAAATCTGGTTTATTTTTGAAGAAATTTGAAAGAATTAAAAAAAAAAAAAAAGTTATACGCCCAGTACCAACATAAGTGATTGTGCAAATATGGTAAGTTACCCCACAAGAAGACTTGTGCATAGTAGTATTTTGTGGATGATTGTGGGAAGACTCCCCTTGGTCATTCAACAGAATCTCTGTTGAAATGGCTTTTACATAGGTCCATTACTGTCTTGCTCTCACTTTTACAAGTTGTTATTAAAAGAGTGGAAATGTAAGATTCTATAAACTGGAAAGCTTTTCTTCTTCCAGCTCAGTAATCTAGTAATACTCTAAATAATGCCTACAAGGCATTTGTTGAAGGTTAGTTCCAAAGACCTTTGCAGTATCCCTCATTTGGACCAGACTGACTGCACTGGCAATAGACAGGAGAAGTGCTTTCTCTCTCTGGGATTAATCCCCAGGCACAAAGCAGTACATCCTCTCTTAGGATGATGCAGGGTGCTCTATAGAGTGTTCTGAAATCTGATGCTCAGGGGAAGGAATGTTCTGGCCTGAACTGTTTCCTGTGTCCTTTTAGATGGTAACCACATCCTTTGGGTAGAAAGAGAGGTGTTTTCCTCAACAGCAGGTACCACAACTGTACCTAGTCCTCTCCTAGATGCTACTACTAAAGATATTCTGGTCCCATTTAGTCAGGTTAGTGTAATGAGTCTATATAGATGTGCATGTAAAATTCCATTTTTGCATTTAAGTCTCTATTACACAAACTCATATATCAACAACAACAAAACACACACAAATTTAAAAAAAAAACAACCAAACACTAAAAACCCCCTCAATTATTTGTTGTCTTTTTCCAATAATGCAAAAATGCAGCTTTATGTACCAGTACTTTCTAATATACAAGAGCTAAAAGGATATTTTTTTAACACTCCTGTTTTCTCATGTTAGCTTTGTTAACAGAGAGGTATTTATATTCCTCCTTTTGATGATACTCCCTGACACTTCTTCCGTGAAATGTAAACAGTGAAATGTCTGATTCTTTAGAATCTTCTAAAACATCCCGGACATCTTCAGAAAGTCATTGTAATAAAAGACTAGTTCAGAAGTAAGAATGCACCTACACTACCCATTTCTTCCTCAAACAATGGATATAAGAGTTTGTCAGCTATTCAGATTTTATTTTTATTTTACAAATCAGCTCTGAAGCTGTCTCAGGTTGGAATCAATATTACAGCCATTTCAGGAACACATTTTTTAAGGAACATTTATGTCATCATTGATTCTCTGGATTCTTTATAACCAAGAACCAGCCAAAGCATACTTGCTTACAATACTGTATATTTATTGGTATCTGTAGTACAGTATGTTTTATAGGGTTGGTTAATCCAGGAAAAAGGTTAGCCTAAGTTGACAAGGCTGAAAAGTATTGAAAAGAAGATCAGCTCCTATGGGATTTCTAAATATTTATCAATGATTGATTGATCCTATGTAGAGTACAATCTAATGGACTTAGACGAGTTAATTTATTCTTCGGTTTTCCTCAGGCTTTTCTTAGTTAGTTGAAAACCTCTGCTAGTTTGTGTTAGATCATATGTTGCAGAAAACCCAGGTCTGAACTATTTGTTTAGAATATGCTTCATTTTCTTGCATCTGTGAAGTCTGAACCCTGAATTGATGAACATTATGCGAAATGAGTTCTGTGTTTCCTCTGAAAATAAATACCACAAAGCACATCATTTACCATCAATTATGATATAGTAAAGATTTTCCATGAAATTAACCTAAACAATCAAGTCATCCTTTGATATTATTTCAGTAGCTGACTGGCATTGTCACATTCCAGAAAATTAAATTCAGCTTTATGAAACATATGTTTAAGAGTTGTACCCTTTCAATAATTATGCTATAACATCCCTATTTTATGCAAAGCTAACTAGATATTGTCATATTAAAATAGCAAATCCAATTCATTGCTTATGAAACACATGTTTAAAAAAATAAAAGGCACACTTTAATTATTTCAAGAGTGTTCAGACTAGCTCACCAGCCTACTGAATATTGCATTTGTTTAAAACTCAATCATGCAAAATGAAGACTCGATTTGAAAAATTTTAATAAAGATAACCAGACTATCATTATATCATTTGAATGCTAATCGGTGCTTTCATTCAGTGGAGGGAGCAGCGATAGTGTCAACTTTGCTGGAGGCTCTTTATTTTGCAATAAAAACATTTACATTCTAATGATTTTATTAAAGCATAGTAGCTGTCAGCATCCCCAGATGACTCCCTGGCAAACTGTATCAGTTATCAACTCATATTGCCTTTATCAAAACCACCCAGTGGTGAGTCTAGGCCTGCCACAATGAGATGTCTATTGCTCGGAGAGCTGGTATTTAATCATTTCTTCTACAGTATTGTTCTGCTTACAGTGCATAAATAAGTGCTTCAAATAACTCCAGAGTGCTACTGACAATGAAACAAAGTATCAGTCCTATTTATCTTTCCCACATTCTTCAGAAACCCTCTTCTCCACTTCTTTTTTTCCCCTTTTTTATTATTTTGTTGTTGTTGCAGGCACTTTTTTATTCACTCTAACCTATCATCATTCAACAGCTCTGAATTTCTTCATGATGAGCAGTAGGACTCACAGATAGAGTCAAGGAAGGTGATTTTTTAAAAATTTTTTTTGCTAGGCAGTAATATAATGAATACTAGAAACAACTGGATTATAAGTGATAGGTGGACTCTGAAGCAATGTCGACCTTAACACAAAAACCTAGGGGGAAGGAAAAAAAAAACCCTAAAACCCGAGATTGCCATTTTATATCTCCAAACAGAATGTTCCTTATGTAGCAAGGAAAGGGGGAAAAAAAGGGGGTGGGGGGTGGGGGGGTGGGGTGGTAGGCACAAAGTTGTAAACCTCCTGGGAAGATCTTGTCAACCCTCTGCTAAGGTACACTAAATATAAACATATGCATGCCATATATTGCCAGATTTCTTTTCCTGACTAAGCAGTGCTGATCTAAGGACAGCTCTCTTAATGGTGATAAAACCGTGTCAGCCCTCAGCACATATACACGCCTGTTTTGAAAATAAATTCTTTCTCTGGCTTTCATTCGCTTTGTTTTTGACTCAGAAAACCAACATAGATAATAGTGCTCTGAGGACTCCTTTTTCAGCTAAGCCAACTAAAACCATCTTGATCTCACTGTGTAAAAAGTCTCTTAATTTGGTGGTAGTGAAGATCTGTCCTTGGATTGTAGCTAAATAACTGCTTGGAATAGTTTTTAAAACCTTCAGTAGAGATTAGCTGTAAATGTTTGTTTTATTTTGGTGTTAGCCCAGCTCACTCTGACAGATGGCAGAGTGACAGTGTACTAGGTGGGGGCTTTTGAGTTCAGTGTCCTAACATTTGACTTTTTGCTTAAACTGCTAAACATCAGTTCTGATCCACTGGGATGTTTCCCTTGCAGAAATGTCATCACATCCTTTTTGGTTTATGGCAGCTGTCCATCTACCCAGTCATGCTATTATCCATTCTCCAGTAAAGTGTTTAGTATCAACATCAGAATGTACCATGCAAATCAATAACATATTGTTGTAATTACATTTCTCAGGCTGGAAAATCAAATAATGTTTGCAGTATTTGGCTGAAATGGCATAAATATGCAAAGTCTATTGCTCAGCTAGTCTACTGGTAACAGATCTATTTTAAATCTAGATCCAGATTTTGTTTCTGACTCTGCTTCCGATTTGCTCTGCAGCCTTGGGCAAATCACATTGTCTCCATCTGTAAAAGCAGATGATAACTGATCAAAGGCACCATCTTTGACTGGTGTGTGTAATCACAGCCTAAAATGAGGACAGATTTTGAAGAGACACATAGAGACAGAGGGGCAAAGAAAGTCAGCATTGCTAATGCCTGAATGAGGGATGGATATGACATCTAGACTTGATCATGAGTCTGTTTGGGAGCATTATCCAGTCTGGCAATATGTTGTGCCAGAAAGAAGTGTGATTTTGGCCTCCACTCCCGTTCCTTTCAACCTCACTGCACTTCCACATCTTCTTGCAAGGCTTGAAGACCTGAAGAGGATTTCAAAACTTTGAAATGTTCTGCTTCTGCTTCTAATGTTTTCCTACTTTAATACTGCTGAAAGTTACCTTATTTTCTTAATCTAAAAAAGCACCATGCAGGTCAACAAACATACACTTGCATTCAGTGAAGAGAGAAAAACAATCAGTTCATTTTAAATGCACTTTACATTTTTTCCCATCTGATTTTGGTACAAGGCACAGGGCTTCTATTTGACTTTGTCCTGCTCACTTTATACTGAAGTGCTATTGACCTGACCTCTTTGATATATCAGTGTTGACAAACATGCAGTCTGACAAACAAGGTCCTGATACAGTCTTTCAGACATAGCAGCAGTACTTCAAAAACCTTTCAAGCTGCTATTCAGATGAAGATGCTGCCAGAACACATTTTTTATAAGGTGGAGAGCATACCACCATTTTAGAAATAAATCCCCCAAAATAGAATTGAAATTTTATCAAAATGCATTTATTATTGTTTTGCCAGGTACAGCTTTGAAATATTACTTCAAATGTAGCTTTACAAAAGTAGTGCATTTATCAGTATTGAACATAAATGGTTTTATAATGTTGGATGAAAGATATTGTAGAGTTGACTGAGGATGCATAAATACTGGTTTTATACAAATATCATTCCTTTTATTAATTATATTCTTGCATTAAAATTCCCATTAGGTATTTTTAATATGTACATGCATTTCTTTTGACAGAAGGAAAAGCCATATGTAATTCGGCTATTTGTTAGTTTCCTAGACTAGAAAAAACTGTTAATTTCAGTTTTTTAAACAAAGGGATTAAAGAAATGTGATCACTCAAAGGTGATCTGCAATTTAGTCTTCCTATGTAGATATTCTTTGTTGAGGAACTTATGTTTTGTGTTAATGTATTTTAAAAAAATGAGACTTGTGAAATTATTTGTGAAAAGAACATGCCTGCCTGGGATAAATATATCTTTCAGCAATGTGAGTGTGCATAAACTTATCTAAATAGTAACCTTTCTTTTCTGAATGTACGGTTTTAACATCTAGACCAAAGCTGTTGCAGGTTGTGCTCCAGTGAATATCTGATTAGAGTACTTTCAAGGCAGATGTAAAATACAGCTGTTATTACAAATAAAGCTCAAACAAACAAGGACTGGTAGAAATGTATGTTAATTGTATAGCAATCATACCAAGAGAATTCTGAATTTGGCAGTATGTGCTACTCTTCCACTAATAGCTAGGACCATCCTACAGAACTGCATTCCTCTAAAATGGACCATGCTTCATCAGCAAGCTGCAGACTTCAAAAGATGTGATAGGATCTGAGGTCTTGCTGTGAAACACACTGAATAATTGTTTCTCATTTCTTTCTCTGACATGCTTCTATGGAGCAGAAAAGCTATAAGGGGTCTTTTGTAATCTGTGCATTACCAACAAAACTCCTTTTTTTTGTGCAGTGGATGCAAGGATGGAAGAAATTCCAGAAACTGTGTTTTCCTTTTGTGGATAAATCCTGAAACACTCAAGAAAACAGTTTTCTTTGAGGAATAGCAGCCTGTGGCAGACAAGGCTGGTAAGACTGACCTCTCACCTTCCTACTACTTTTGTTAGTAGAATACAGTGATCAGACAGAGCCTTAAAATGGAGAAGAGAACCTGCAAAACAAAAGCTGTTCCTGCTCCATCTAGCTCTAGCTCTGAGCCAACCTAATAACTATAGGCAGCAAAATCAGGAGATAGGGTAGAAGTGGGGCACTGCTCATTCAAGGGATGCCAAAAGTGACTCTTGTGAGAAGCACAACAGTAAGAAGCACAAAATAGGCTCCAGAACTTTATCTCCATGAAACAAAAAAAAAAGACTGTTGTATTTGACATTAGCCACCTCCTTTCCCTGTGAAACCTTATTGCTTGCAACACTGGAAAGTTCCACAGCTGTCCAAGGCACTGCTGGATGGGGAAAATGTAGAGGGACACCAACCGTCAGGTGAACTTCAGACATGCTCAGAGCTTTTCTGTGTGATTTCAGAGGAGGATATATGAATAATAATACGGGAATTGTGTAATCTAAAGAATCTTTTATCTGTTTTCTGTTACCATTTTCATATTTGCTGCCGTGGATATTGTAACAAAAAACAAACAAACAAACAAACAAAAAAACAATAAAAAGCTCAAGGTTTTTTTATGATTTGCATTTTAATTAACTTCTTAACAGAGAATAGTATAATTGGAAGGAATAATTCCAGTGATGTTAACACCATCATATCATCTGCTGGAGTCTTTCTTGTTTGGCTACTTTTGAACTGTCAGAAGTTCTTTTGACTTCCACTACAGATAGAAATGTTTCCGGAAGTACAAAGGAAATAAATATCTGAACCAAAAGAGTTTTGTTTACTTACCAAAAAATCAGCTGGTCTTAAATTTGGCATAACGAATAAATGGTATTCAACCAAAAGCAAATATGTATGTATTAATCTGAGTATTTTTAAGAATGTTTGGCACCAGAGTTACTACAAAAAGCACACCACACTGAGATAGCTGTAGAAAAATCGAAAGAACCTCAATTTCTCAAATTTCTGAAATATTTGAGATCTATACCTGTTATTCACATATTAGTGATGACTGAACAAAATTAAAAAACCATACCTCATTCCTCTCTTTCTGTAGGAAGCAGCAAAGTGGTATCATGCTCAACAGCAATCCTTAGTAGCTATTTCTGCACTTTGGATAAAGAGTTGTAAAAATTGTCTGTACTGTTGCTCACCTCAGAAAGCATGACATTAACAGGTGGTCTTTCAATTTCCCTGGAAGTGCTTCTCACACTCTACTTGCTTTCTGAGTCAATTCCAATCTCTCTCATTTTAAAAAGGTTACAGAATCTGTGAAGACCACATGAATGTGAAAACAGGTTATTATCTCCCTTTGGATGAGAAAATCATTCCCAGAGTTGGCATACTGTTTGAACAGTTTTTGAGTGAAAGATGCAGGCTTATAAAACTGAAATATTTGATGGAAGTATGTAAATTTCACAACTTTTAAATAGAAAACGGAAAAAAAATGTTACTTTTTTCTCTTGGTGTTACATTAGATAAAATGAGCACTTTTAAAAACTTTTTGCTGTGTTTCACTGAAACACAGATTATTGCATAGCTTTTAATATTATAAATATATATGCACTGATATTTGTCTCTATATTTTATATATAAATTTAGTCTGTATATTTAATATTCACATAAAACAGAAAACTTTATTGAAGGGAATATTTCAGTGTTTCTACGTTTCTGAGATAGTTTCCATTTTGTAAAAATTTTTTGAATGCCTAATTTTTGTTCTGTTTGGAATGAAACCCCACAAAAATGTTGCAGTTCACTTGAGTGCTAAAATGATCTAAAATGAAGTATCTGAAAAAAATAGGGTTTTTTATGTTTGTACATCTGGATAGAGGTAATAGCTTCCCAGGTAAAAACCCTCCTCATTCTGTTCACACAAAGTGGTCTTGCTGAAGTGAAGTACCTATAGAGGGTGAATAAACGTTGTTCTCCCCCTGAATTATTTTCATTAGTGATATAAAAGGCTTTTAGATCATAGATCCATGCATTATAACGTGAGTGGAATAGTGGTTGTGATGGGGATGGTATTCATTATCCCTGGCCTTCTTTGGGAGACGAAATTGTAATGGAACAGTTTGGGGGCCATATTTCCTTTCCTGAGACTTTGCCTCTGACAGCACAGGAATCCCACTGGTAAATAAAGGGTAAGACTTGCTGCTGAGAACTAGTGTCATGAGTAAGCACTTTCTGAAGTAAAGTTACTCTTTGTGGATGGATTCTGTGGAGCATGGTGAGGATAGTATGATGTACATCACAGAAGGAACTATACTATACCCAAGTGGAGTAATTATGGAAAAACCCATAAGGAGCTTTCAGTAACATTTAGTAAATGAAGGGACAAAGGAAGCTACTGAGATTTAAAAATTTGATTCTTTCCTTGCTGTCTGAGAACCTACAAATGAAAAGATCTGGGACACTATACAGGGATTTATCTCACAAATGTTATTTTTAAACAATTATCAAAAAGTCTTGTTCCACTAATGCAGTAATGATAATTTTAACTCAGTTTCATTTGAAGTTAATGAGACTATTCATACAATTTAGGTAACTGTTTGAACATTATATTGGGCCAACCTTAAAAGAACTAAAACCCCTCCAGAAACTGGTTTAAAATATGTGTAATGTTTTAATAAGATAACAATTAAAAGTCTTTCATGGTAATTCATTTCTAAAAGCAATGCCCTGAATAGTTATGAACAAATTTAGAAATGTATCAAAAAAGCTAGCTGTTTGAATCACATCCACCTTTTTCTTCTCACCCATGTTTTCGTGACCTTTTTAACATGGTCAGATAGGCCTTAGAAACCCATAACATGTCAGTCTAAATACATATATTCTAAATGCTGCTCTTCCACTTGAACTAATGATGTACACTACTCTAGCAGACAAAGAATATTCATTTGCAATAAATCAAAAGGTCCTGCACTTTATATAATTGCACATAAAAATATATTAAAAGAAGCTATTAAGGTTGCAAAGTCAAGCATTCTAAAATTAGAAAAACCCAGAATGAAAATTGCTCATGCAACCTTAATTTACTCTGTCAGTGTTATGTATTATTATAAAGATGTTAATAATATGATCAGATTTATTTATTTTTTTCCTACAGGACCTTTGCTTCATAAAACTGATAATGTTTTTTTACAAATAACTATTTTCTATACTGTTTTTCCCTCACCATTCAGCGTCTAGTCTCCAGGACATGCCTATCTATTCAAGGCTGTTCTGAACACACAATGATGAACATCCTTCATGTCTCATCTGTAGTGCTGAGCATTCTGTTATACAGGGATGTAACAAACACAAGGGAATTCATCCCCCTATAAAAGGAACTGGATTGGAATGAGATTCATGTCAAAGGTACTTCCAAATACGGATGCTGAATTTGAAAGGTCTGTTGCCTGATTTTTTAGATAGCCTTTTGTAAGCTGAAATGATGATTTTTGTTGGCTGCACTTGCAGCTGTGAATTCTCAGTGCTTATGCCAATTAAGTCCTTGGGTCTCCAATCATCTAACCAAGAACCCCTGAGGAATTGCAGATAGTGATCTCATGAAAAAATCTTTTAAAATTTCTTGCCCAGGAGCATAGAGGAACTCTACAGCACAGTCACAGTCTCTGAAGCTAGGGTTTGACAGTGTCAACCTGTGAGTCAATGGAGCCTCAAGAGTTAATCAGCTCACCCTGAAGGGGATACCCGTACATGCTCAGCTAAGTACCTCTGCAGTCTCCATTAACTGTATTGAGTATACCCTATTTAGCTGAGTACATGGGGAGCTATAGCATATAGATCACATATAGACCTATATATGAGTTCACATATAGACACCTAGATTTAGCTGTCTTAATCTGCAAATTGAAATCCACTCAAGTTTTATTGCATAGTCCTAACCATGAGATTATTCATTTTCTTCCTTCCGTAACTTTTCCCTTAGTGTAGCTCACCTTTCCCTGGAAATTTCTGGAAATCTTTTCCCTGATGCTGGTAGCAACTCACAATTAACCTCTTTGTCCTTAGCTGAATTTAGCCTTCATAAAGGCCTAGCCACATTTTGTCTTTGCCTTTCCAAGATCTTCTGTGAATCTCTTCCATATTTCCTTTGCGATCTTTCTTCAGCCTTCCTTTAACTTTATTCTTCTATCTCATTCCTAATAATTTTCAATTCATCACATTTTCCTGTTCTCTTGACAAAAAAGACTCTTCCACCCACTTGAACCAGTCCATTACCCCATTCTTCATCCCAGCTTTTCGGTTCATGCTCTAACAATCCATCACTCTCTCTCTTTCAGAATAAAGTCATGTTGTTGATCAGTTTTATACTGGTAACACATAGTCAGAAGTGCCAAAAATGCATTCCTTTTATAGTGACAATTCAAAACATTCTATAGATAGCTTTTTAGGGTTTGGTCTTCTTAGGACTCCAGGTTGAGCTAATGGAGAAACTGACAGCAATAATTATTACCTATGTAAGGACTAAGAGCAAGACTAAACCCTATGCTAGAAGGCCTTGCAGATGGCAGAGGCATGATGAGATGCAGGAAACCTGAAAAAAAACAGCCTAAAGCTGCAATTTCAGGAAAAGTGCTACTCATGCATCAGCATGGATGAGCATGCCCAGTTTAGCATAGGGAAATATATTTTTCACAAGCTAAAGATAAATTTGGAAAGGTTTTCAAAAGGAAACAAACAGCATGCACTGTTTTCCTGCTGTTGTTACAGTCCTTCCTCTAAATCCTGTAGAACATACAGGTTCATATCTGAAAGACTTTTTAGCCTGGGCTAAGGAAATAATCTTCCAAATTTTAGAATATTTCTGGAATAGCTTAATTATTAAGGCTGAAATTCTGAAAAACAATTTAGCTTCATGTATTCCATTAGAAAAAGATATTTAATACCAGATAATGCTATAAGGTTATTTACATGCAATGAGTTCTTGTCACAGATGGCCGGTAATTTTAATAATGTGCAGTACTATCTACCCCACTTGTAATTACTGAACTTCAATGTGTATTCTGGGGTTACAGGTAAATGAACCCTAATTAAAATTACCATCACGGTTACATTCCCTGCTAGAAGTCTGATCCTATGTCTTCTAAAATCATTTACACTAAGGGCTATAGCACATGGTTTTACATGTTCAAAAATCTTCCATCCAGAGGACAGTCAAAACAGGGATGTGTGTTGAACTCTGATCTCCCTTCTGATTTAAAGTTGTAAACCTGGAGGCATTAAAAGTAAGTTAATACTTGTTAAAAAAAAAAAAATTGCGAGAGGTTTTTTTAGACATAATTAGTGAATAATTCCTTTAGTTACTTTGCTCTCTTCCTTTCTCATTGAACTTGACCCTGTTGTCTATAGGAAGCGTTATAAATTTTGAAAGTCTCCCATGAATTGGACATTTTAATGAACTACTCACAGCAGTCACCTGTCAGTGGCCAGTGTATTGGAGAGAGCGAGTGAAAATTTATCTCTCCTGCACAATATGTAACACTACTTTTCACAGGGACCTGGGCTAATTTAACTCTGCTGTTTTCTGAATTAACAAGACTTGTCTTCAAACCTTTCGACATAGGAGCATTCTGTTCTGTTATTATTTTAGCGCTCGCTTTCCCACCCTCCCTCAGGACGTGCGTTATTTAATCCATCTGGAGCCTTAGTAACCAAGTTCCCCTGCTCTCCCTGACCCCAGTGATTTATGTTTCATATTTCATGCTGTGGTTGGTCTTTTACCACTTATATTACCCCTCCTTCTCCTGGTCAATCTCCCCCCCCCCCCTCTTTTTTTTTTTTAGGAGGAAGGATAAATATTTGACAAGTGGACTGTTTGTCATGCAAGCCCTAACACAGTTACAGTTAGAGAGGGGAATAATTCAATCTGCCAAGACTTAAATGCTGATAGATCATTGGCCGTTGCTAGGCCAAGGGTTGTGCCACTCATAATTTTTCCCACCGATACAACTATTTTATGGAATATGACATACATCTTTAGGTGTTAAATCATCCCTAGAATAATTTGTCTGTCAGGAATCAAAGTGAAAGGAAATAAAACACTAGACCACAAAGTTGTATTGCTAAATCTCATATTCTGCAGGGGCTCACTCTTGCACTGTAGAGTGTGTTATATCTGTGTCTTTAAATAAAAACAACACACACACAGAGGGAAGAAAACCATGAAGGGAGAGCAGGGGAAAAACACTTGCATTATGAATGTTGGATTCACAATCAGTCTCCCTTCACTCTGTGCCTTCCTCACTCCCCGTTCCTCATATTCTTCTTATCAGATTTCATGTTTAATGCCCACCCTGAACCCCCCGTCCAACACCCACAAATCTGACTGAACACAATAGCACTGATAAAACGGAAGCAAATTTCTTCTATTAGTGACTGACAGCAATTTGAACAAAATGAAGTTGTACCATGATATCGTTATATATACAAGGTGCAAATAACCTAGTTTGAATAATCACAGCCTCTGTCCTTTTAAATGATTTTTCTCCCCCATTTAAAGGGAGGCCTTTGATGTGATAATATTAATTCCCTCTGTGCTTGGAGGAAGGGGAAGAAAAAAAAACCTAGGAGAAGCGGAAATTAAATGAGTAATGCAATGTCAGTCAATCTTTTAAACCAGGGCCTTATTAACAGCTAATCATTTTGTCATTTTGTCGCTCAAAGTAATGAATTTGATAGGAGGAGAAGGGAATGTTTTATGTTTATTTTTATTAGTTTTAAACAGAAACAGTTGTGGAAATATTATATTATCGAGACTCACAGCATTTAAGTGGTTTCTGTTCAGCATATCACTATTTTTCTTCTCTGCCAGTATCTGATTGCCATAATTTTGAATAATCTGCTTGTCTTTCAAAAAAAAAATTGAAAAGGATATTCATCTCAGGCATAGCACAGGGTTCCATCATTGGAGATGCATTAGGCTTTTGTTAGGTATTTCTTTACATCCTATTTATTCAGAAGTATCTAAGTAATTAATCGCTAGCAGGATAGTTATGCAGCTGAAAAGAATAGTATATGTTTCTCAGCTGCCAGTGCCTGAAGACCAGGAAAAATGCAGGGAAAATCCCATTAATAAATTTCTACTTCTAGATGTGCAATATGTGGTTTTGTTTTATTTTAAAATTCTGTAGGCTATGGCTACACATTAAACATGTACTAGCAGAAAGCATTAAAAATCTGTTGCTGAGGATGGATTCTCTGTCGACATCCCTGTAGCATTCTCCTTTGAAATGGCAGGGGTGACCTCTGAATTGGGACTCCAGAGGACTCTCAAATTAAGTACTTCGAATATGGTGCCATTATAAGGCTTGATCTAATGTTGATGGGACTTTTCCATCAGCAAAACCTGCAATATTGGACACATAGAGAATATAAGAATCCAGTCTTTTATCAGGTTACAAATTTTGGTTTGTCTCAATGATCCTTTTCATAAGTTTCCATTGCATTTATGTATTTACTTATTTTATATTTACTTATTATATACATATTATTTTAGAGCTACGTTTTAAGGTCAAAGAATGGATCATGACTCTAGAGAAGTACAGCAAAAAATAGTCCCTGATCTCCAGCTCAAGGCCAGCCTTCATTTACCATGAGTTAGGTTAGCAAGCAAATCGATACCTAGTAGCCTAGTGATCTGTCTGGTGATTTACTTAGTCATTGACTGAAAAGTAATTGAGTGGGTTAAAGTACATGTGAAAATACTTCTCTAGCATTAGCAAAGGTTCCATTTCATTTTTGTTTTGAAACATGAATGTATGGAAATTCCCTCCACCAAAATGGAAGCATTTACTGCATAGGGAGAAACACATGAAGGTGGCTAAACAAAATTCAGCCTTTAAAGCCTGAACAGAAAATGCTGCTCTACTCAAATTATAAAAAGATAGTTGTAGACATACCCTACTTCCAAACAGTTTGAAAAATGAGGGAATGTACCTTCTTTTGAAATTTCCCACTGGCAAGAAAATGGTACCATACTATCCGCAATTTCAAGTTACAGAATTAAAGTAGGAACAAAGTGATTTTTACAAAACACTGAACCAAAGGTTACAGCTGGCTCCTGCTTGAGTCCTAGAGTCATTGATTGTTTTCTGCCCACAGAATTCAGACATATCCACACTCTTAATAAACTGATATATATCAACTGTGACCACAGTAATTGTCATCATACCCACCCAGCCTGTGGCAAATATGAGATGAAGTGTATTAGCTAAAAAATAAGTGAAAGAAAATTATAGGAATTTGTTATATCTCATATTTTTGGTGGTCTAGGAATACACACAAGAGTTTCCAAAGGTCAGCTGACATACATTAACTTGGCTAAACTGCAGTAATGAACTGGTGTGTTGGAGCCCTAAACATTTCAACAATAACCCTTCCAACTCTCTGGATGAACTGATGTTCTGGTCGTCTTGTTTCCGGAATAAAGAAAATGGAAGAAAAGGAATATGAAATACACTGAGCAGTGTAGGCATTTTAAATACATTGTGTGAGTGTAACCTATTATCGTATGGCAATGATCCTGCTGGTTTTCAGTGAAAGTATTACTCAGGAGTCTGTGCTAAAGGATGAGTCCTCCTTTTCTTTATCTTTACATATCTATGTGTTCTTTGTGCTATAGAAATGCCCTTGTGCGAACTGATTGCTGCCATTAGGTTGTTGATTCAGTTGATTGCTGCTTTAGGCTGTTCATTCAGTCTCTGCTCTCATCAGAGAAGCTTGTCCAGAGACTCTCATAAAGCCGTTTCTTTACAGAAGACGAAAAACCTTCAAAGCATTACCAGAGATATTATTTCCTTTCTGTTTGTAGGGAGCAAAGACATCAAAGAAATAGCTAGATCCAGAATCTACAGCATATTCAGAAAAGACATAAATTTTGCAAATTGCTCTATAATTAATTGGAACTGGAATTTTGATATTAAAGAAAGAGTTGTTACAGAATCACAGAATAATTTAGGTTGCAAAGGACCTCTGGAGATTGCCTAAGGGCCAACATAGATCAGGTGGCTCAAAGCTGTGTCCAGTCAAATTCTGTACATATCTGTGGATGGACATTCCATAGTATCACCTGTCACTCATCAGTCCAGCATTTGGCTAACCCTCAAGACTGAATCAGTTTTCTGAAACTGAAACAAAATGATATATTGACAATGAATTGAGGAAAAAAAATCCAGCTCCAAATACATTGTGTTTCCCACAGAACCTTTACTTTTTAATCAAAACGTACTTCTGACCCAAGTGTTTCTTATAGTCTTGGTCTACGTTTTGAACATTTATACTTCAAGTTTTAGGAGCAATCACTAGATCTCACTGTTAGGTTAACAAGGCAATTTAAAATACTTTTGATGAAAACCAGCTTCAGCCATCCTTCTGTTGTAAAAGGATTGCAAAGTGGTCATATGACTGAGAACACATATATAGAATATTGTTTAAATTCAACATTCAGACTGGAGTTCGTGATATGGACACTTGAAGTATGAAAAATTTTTCAACTAAGTGTATCCACATTCTTCTGAATATTCTCTTGTTATATACACATTCTCCGGTTGTTATTAGAAAATGCCACATGGGTTGATACACATTTACAAATACGGATTTGCTGCAAATATTGAGCCCATTCTTAATGTACGACCTATATGCTACACATGCAAACTCTGCATTTCTAAGTATGAGTCATCATTAAGAATTTTGCTATTATCAATAAAGTATAAAATGTGAGGGATCATAAAGTACAAAAGTTTGCACTAATTTTCAACTAATAATTCCTCAGTTCTTCACAATCAAGTGGTGGGTTTTTTCTCCAAGTATAATCTTTCGGCACTGCAAGTTTCTTACTCTTGCCCCAGCATCAATCTCTTTCTCATAAAGACAGCTGAACTCATCACCACATGGAAACAGGGCTTTGGAATTTTCTAGCCAGGAGGAAAATGTTTAAGAAACTGAGGACAGCAACTGCAACACATTTATTTGTGTATATACAATTGCAGATTCCTTTATTTTGCCAAAACATGTACACACTTTCACTGAAATAGTTCATACTTCAGGAGTTTTATCTTTATTAAGCAAATAATTTCTGGGCTATACTTTTATACCATTTTAGTCCTTCTTGATTCCTGAAGATTTTCCATCTGAAATACAGGAAAGAGTACCTTTCAGAGAATATAATGTTATTCACTGATAATTCATATTTTCCATAAAATGCCTATACATGTGTGTATCAATACCAATATAGGTTTCAATATTAATATTGATTTAAATATAGACAGCTAGGTATATGTGTAAATAAAGGAAACTGTATAGGTTATACACTTATGAGAATACTAGAGGAGCAAATAAATAATTTTGTAACATGCAGAGATAAAAGCTGGTATAGTTGGAGGAATAGTATTGAAATATTTTGTTTTATACAGAAAAATACTATAATTTTTACTAATTTATTACAGCATTCTTATTTGAATAACTTGTATTAAAGCCAGCCACAAGTAGATATATTTGTCAGACATGACTGAAAAAACTAGTGTAGAGATCTAGAACTGGAATATAGGATATAATATTCATCTCACCTTCTGAACTGTCGTGTGAATAGTGTGTGAAGTATGTCTGTAAAACCTATGCCAAGAATTTTAAAAATTGGAGCCTAAATTTAGATTCTTAAATTCTATATTTAGATATACAAAAAAAATTGACCTGTTAGGTTTTTTTGTTGGGTTTTTTTTTTTAATATTGAATTTGCAAAACATTTAATCTCAACAAGAGTTCTTGGGTACTTGGTAGTTCTGAAAATCAGGCCATTTGTTTATATGACTGAATATTATTTTTTAGAAGCTTAAATTCAGGTTTATCCTTTTGAAAATCTCAGCCATTGATCCAAATCTGTGTCTAATAGACATCAATATGAGCTTCGTTTCTGTTTTAAATGGAAGTAGGAGTATATCCTTTTCTAAAAAATAAATCTATTCACAGCAGCATAATATATAGACAGCTTGCACAAATTTGAAGTCATACCATTGTCTTGTAGGCACCTTACTGAAACACTGAGGCTGATAAATCATAAAACCAACTGGGCTTTCTCCTGATATCTAGACACACTTTTATGCCAAAAAGATAAAATATAGACTACCTTGTAATTTTTTTCTCTAATACTATGAATAAGTAATATTACATGAAAAGTCACAGAATGCCCCTGATTTAATAGAGAATAATATTTCAAAGTCCATACTCCTTGAATATGCTTTCTTTAGTCATTCAGATCATCATTATGGATGACTTTCCTTACAGAGGTAGGGGAGGGAGAATATTTGTTCCTTACACTTCAAAGTATAGTAACATTTTTAAAGCACAGACTTTAATAAACTTTGTCATATTAAGAGTCCCCAGACTGTTCCCAATAAAATCAGACACTAAAGATGCTAATTCATGAAAGAAAAGTTCTAAGGAATCATAATGGCTAAATATATAACTTGTTTAAGAACAACCCTTCCACTTTGAGCAGTATATTTATTCTGTACAATAGTATTTCATGTCATGTTGGTTTTACTTTATACTGTTGAAAAAAATCAACATGAAATGAAGAGTGAGAAATAACAACAGTCTACAGTTATTTTACCAATCTCTAGACATACCTACTGCCTTTCCAGACCTTTATCCATGTTATTCTCTGGCAAACAGGAGGGAGGAACTCACATCTGTCTCAGTTAAATGCTTATTACAGTCTCAGAATCAGAATGCAGCATTCTCCTTGAGAATTATTAGCTGAACCACAGTTGCTTAAAATCCTTTTATGCTCCTTTGTTACATTCGAGACAGTCAGAAAGCTTTGTAGTTTGAGCAATTTCAGTCAGACCTGCATTTTGTGTGCCTTGCTAGGCTGATATGTTGATAGGCTATTTGGAGCTGATTACTTACTCTTTCACTAAAAGTGCCTTATTTTGTCTCCTTCAAACACCAAGGAAAATCCAATAACCCTGAGATGATAATTTTAACAATATTTATTACTCTTTTTTCCATGTATACATACAAGTAATTTCTGCAAATAAAAGCATTTAAAGTCATGTTCCAAAAATGCATGTTACAAAAGACACGTAGGTTTTTGGTAATGTGATATATGGTACCTCTAAAATTCTTCAACTGCTGTCTGAAAAACGGTACATATACATATATATGTAGTCAATTGCAGAAATGCACACTTATGTTTAAGACGTTCAAAATATTTAAATGAGTTCAAGGCAAAAGAAAGAATTAATTTATAAGTTATGTATGTGGTTCAAAATTTAAAATCAAATACCTACTGCTCTAGTGTCAGCATTGATTTATTATTGTTCTGTATGTCTTCATTTTGGGTGTATTTAGGTAGAAGTTTTTTTAATTAGTTGTTGCTATTCTATTTTATTAGAGCATTTAATTTTTACTAGAATGTGGCTTTAATTCACTGTTCCAATGGAAAAATAATGCAGTATCTTAAACAATTAAAAAGCAATAGCCACATACATATTTATGTCCTATAATTTATTGATAAATAAGTATATGTTACATGGATCATTTTCTGGAGCACACCTGAAATAAAATAGGGCATCCTCTGACAAGTTCACCAAGAAAAAAGCCCATCTTTCATTAAAAATAAATTCAGGAATCATCTTTTTCTTCAGTCTATGCTAGACAAAAACAGAAGTAACTTTACAGAGTGACTATTGCAGAAACAAATAGGTAAGCACACAAAGCCTACTTGCTGACTATTACTAAGCAGCGTCTTAAACAGTCCCTTCCTTGCTCACAGCAAAGGAGTTCTAGAACAGCCCCTTGCCAATGAGCCAAAGGAAAAGGAGTCAGACTACCCACCTTAGAAGTGGATGATATTTTAATTTCCGTACTTAGCACTGTCCCAAAGGGCTCTCTGTGCTTGTAAATAAAATGATTGGGTGTGTGCTCTCAGATCCCTGAGGGCATGGGGCACAGCACAGTGCATGTCCACACAGCTGATATCTCATCATCTCAAAAAGCAAAGTAGCATTATCCATACTGCTTCTTGGTAACATTTTCTTAATTATTCAGTTATCTGAAGTATGCCTGAGTGCTGTCCAGAAAAAATGCAAGTCCAGCCAAGGGAAAACCAGTCTGGGGAGCGTTTGAACCTGTGCTTTGGCTCTGCTTAGTTTAATAGCATAGTGGTAGCCAGCCTGAACTTACTGCATCCATCAATATGCACAGCTCACATCTTGCAAAGTGATTCACACAGGAAAAGCTTTTCAACAATTTAAATACATTCAGAAACTTTCTGAGGGATATACTGTATATGTTATGTACCAGGAAAGTAAATGTAGGTGTGAACAACCATCTGTATGTCTCTCTTTTCTATGCAGTGCATAGGCATGCACTGAAAAGATAAACTAATATCTTTCCATATGTTCAGAAGTAATGATGCTATGCTACATAGTTAATGGGTAGCTAACTGCTTTACAGTCTGCAGTGAATAGTTGCAGACCTAGGATAGATTCCATTAATTAAACTGACTAAAATATTTCAAAAATGCACTAGATGGCTTAGATGGTAGCTTTTGATCATTTAGAAATGTCATTTTGTGATTTTTTTCATTTTAAATAATTATATTTTATTTTACAAGTTCGTAGGCAGAGAAATTAGCAATTTAATGTTGAATTTAATGAGGCTTTTAAAAAGCTTTCCTAGAAATATTCTTGCCATTTAAAAAAGCCTGTAACACACAAGGATGACATAAATGACAGACATTTACAGTATTCTGTGTGACGTAATGCATGAGGCAAGAAACCTTGTACCTCCAGTGAATTTTGATGCAATAATAGCCTAGCATGAGATCCCTCATCATTTTCCTTGATATGATAGTTAAGTCATAGTACAATCAATTTCAAATGTGATCTTAGAGAAACTGGTTTAATTCTATGCATCTTTATATACTGAAAAGATGGATGAAACCTACTTTCTGCCATGGCAGGTTGGTTGTGCTGCCATCTACTTGTAGACATTTAATCTAGTGATTTTTGTTACTCATCCTGAGGGGCAAGGAGCCTCTGTTCATATAGAAAGCAATTTTTTTCACTAATCAATCATTTTTTTCAAGCTTGTTGGGGTTGCTTTGGCTAGAAGACCATCCAAATGAACAAGACTTGGATATTCCACCAACTGTTCAATAGTTCTTTCTCTGACTATAGGAGAGATGTATAATCCGCTTTGCAAAGTCTGGGCTCCAGAAACTTAGCAGCGTGTATTACAGCTGCCAAGGCTGTCCTTTAAAAACATTAAGTCTCTAACTTAGTCTCAGTGAACTCATCAATGCCTTGATGGACTTTTAGTGCAGTTTGCCAGAGTAAAGAGCCATCTTTTCACTATGGTTACCTGAAGAGCATAAAGAAACATGCTGCATAAACCAATGTAAGTAACAGGTAATAAGATGTTACATGAAAAACCATCTACTCTGGGAGTGCTCCTCAGCCTCATTTGTAGGATGGCAAATTGTACAGTACTGTATACCACTGATAAGGTGTTTTTATTTTACTTTGTGGTTACAAATATGGCCCTGTATATTGCTATTGTATATTGAGCTCACTGAAGTCATGAGGGATAGGGAAGGGCCTGCTCCACTTTTCTTCAGCTCTGTGAGTGAGGGCTGACCCTTAATTTAGACATAAAGAACAGGAACTGAATTTTCTGTTTCCCTGTGTCTAGGCACTTGCTCTTTTCTTTTGGTGCTTACTGTTGTGATTACATCAGGCAAAGAAATTCTCCTCTATCTTCTCCCAGCATCTTGAAACCATCATTTATAATTGTTTGTCTTGTGTATAGCCTCAGTTGAAATAAATGGGATTCCATCTCACAGTGGGCCAAGTTTGTTTTCTGGGAATGTCGAAGGAGAAACTATGGCAAAAGCTCAATAAGTGTGCAAATTGAAAAGTAATTGGGAGACATATGGGTGTATATTGAAGACACTTTTATATTAAATGTTCCTCAGAGTGATATTTAAATTAAGTACCACTAATTTCCAGCAACTTGTTGCTGCATTTTGTTTGGGTTTGGTTGTTGTTTTTTAACTGGTGGTATTCTTGCTGTTCTCTTCATAATTTTGCTTTCCTCTGACAGTTATCCTGGGAATCATATGCAAATTGAGTAAAAATGTGCAAGTTCCTGGTAATCAGGACTTTCCCATCCCTAAAATGATCTTTTGTCTGGCCTTAAACTGTATGCTGGATGTTTTAATCACATTTCCCCCTGCACAGTAAACATGACCTTTGTTCTCAATACACACACATGGACATTTGGGAAGAGACACCTAAAAATTAGGTGGTGAAGTACCCATGCAGCAGACTTAGAGTCAGTAGATAACAATGACTCTGAGTCTCCTTCTGCCCACCCCCACTTTCATCTTTCTGCCAACTATGTCTGCAGTATCTCAGGCTAAAATCTTAGGACTTGAATAGAGTTCATCTTCGCTTACTTTCACACTCCCTAGATGAAATTACTTCATGAAGTCCTCATGGATTTCACAGAAGCTTTTAATTTTGAGCACACTTGTCTTTTTTTTTTTCTTTTTACCTATTCCATGATCTTTTCATCACAAAAACAAATCAAACAACTTCTTTTTTTTTCTTTTTTTTTTTATTTCAATGCCTTATGTCTTTTTTGACTTCTCTTTAGTAAAGTTGTAAAATAAAACTGGAAAATGAGATTTTATAAAGTTATCTTAACAGTCCAGGGGAATGGCTGTGACCCTGCTGGAGAGAACAATGTGCAGTTAAACACTGAGGAATACTTGAGCAGTACCGCCATGGGACGTTGGCTTTGGCAGCATAACTGAGTGAAGAAGTTCTGGCTCTCTCTGTCCCCAATCCCAGTTGCTCATTCTTACCCCTGGAGCTCATCCTGAACTAGGAATTATTTTATTTTCCTCGTTTTACAATACAGGAATACAGAGATTCATATTGAGATGGGAAATGAGAGAGAATGAATCATTAGAACAAACAAAAAGCAAAATGAACTTGCAAATCTACAAACTTGGACAATATTTCTGTACATGATACATTACGTGTTCTGTAAGATGAGATTCAAAGTATAACAAGGATTTCTTAAAAAGTCCTAGGCAATTATTAAACAGAGGCTTCTGTTACTCTCTTCATGTGCAGATTGATCTAGGGTAGAGACAAGGATGATAAACACACTGTAACAAAATTTGAATGGAAGACCTGGTCACCTGATTGGCTAGAGATATTTAATTTTTTTTTTGGTATAAACGAAGTTTCTAGGTGTTGGAATTTTTTATTATTTCCTGGTGGTAATGGACAATACATCACGTTTCTTTGCATTAATAAAAGTAGGGTATATGACATCTCTCACTTGCTGCATTTGCCTTGATGTCCAGCCCCCGTGTAAGTCTGTGTGTGCGTATGTGTCCTCTGTGTGTCACAGCACTTCATTAACTTCTAACTTCATTACAGACTAAGTTAAAAAGAAAGACGTGCTACGAAGGCAGCATCTTTATTCAAATGTTTGACCTTCATGCTTTCTGATTTATTAGCGTAATACAGTATAAGGCAATATCACATAAACATAACGTATTTATCAAACACATTTTTCCAGTAACTTGTGATGAGCATGAAAATATTCAATGCATATCTTTCATATAAAGCCCCTGATACAAAGGCATTGGCTTTTAAATAACACTGATAAAGGTACAGTAGATTTTCCTATGCCAGAGCAATTTCTTCTCCTCAAGTATCATTGCTTGTAATTATTTTGCCCTCTCACTTTCTTAACAGTCAGTTACTATTTGAAGGATTTTGTATGTTAAATTCTGCCTTGGCTATTTTGGGGCTGTTCTTCCAAAGATTAATATAAAGGGCCATTTTCCCTCCTCTGTGATAATATAGAGAAACAGTGTTGTGTTGTATGGTATTTGTCCTGAATGCTAATTAACGAAAAGTCCAAGTGTGACTAGTATGGCTAATACTTTGGCAGAATTATAACTCTTAATTATAAAAGTTGCCAAAAAGCAGTATTTTATGATTAAAGAAAATATATGGGAAAGAAAAAAAGTGACTTCTTACTAAATTTGAGTCAATTTAAGAGTAGCAATTACTCTAATAATTTGATTGATTTTTTAAAAAAATTACAGGGTCAGCAATCCATTTCATATCTAGTTAGTGTTTGACATTTCAGAACTGTGTTTCATATAAATTACCAACAATCTAACAAAATATTTTCTGCTCTTCAGGTGACAGTTTCCACCTTACGGTGCATGTATCTCAATTACTTATTGCTGTTGAGACCTTTACATGCTAAGCCACAGACCTATCAGACTTCACCCTGGCTTCTTCTATATTTATAAATAATGTTTGGCATATTTCTGACATCAGTTTCTCATTTACAGTGTAAACTAGTAACGTAAGATGGAATGGAAAGACACAGAGATAATCCTCAGTGACCCTTGGGGTCACCCTGTGCTTTGCTATAAAGATGAAAAGAAATGAGCTGCAGCTCAGGCCTTTAAATTAACAGCAAAAGATATCAAATCCTTAAACCATTTAACAACTTAATTTGACTTGGTTTTGTTTTTCTTTTATTTCTTGTGGGAGGAGGAAATGGGAAGGCCTGATTAGAGTGGGGTTCCAATTCTACAGTCTTTGAACTAACATTTGGAAGTGTGGGCTCACAAAATATTTAAATCATTTTATTATAGATTCAGAGAGTTTATATACACTGCAATGTGTCAATAGAACCATTTTCTAATAAATGTGATGCATACTACAGTTTAGCTTCAAATAGGACATTATTTTAGAACAGTGATAATATTAATATCGCTAATGACTTCAGTCTTTTAGTTTCCCATGCTTTTCCTATGGCCTCTTAAAAGCAACTAATGAAACACCCAGCAATTCTGCCACAGGAAATTGGTATTTTATTAAAAGATACTTTTCAGTCTTTTCATATTTTTAGCCTTTTCACTGAGTCTTGGTTATGATTTAAGTAGCTATAAACGTAGTTCTTTCTCCTCCTATCAGATATTTTTATTATTGTTGCTCAGGGTTACTACTGTGATGATGATAATTGAAATTGCTCTATTTCTTCAATTTGTGTATGCAGTAAAAATGTATTTTTGGATCTGACATAATCACTACTACACAGCATTAGATTATTATGTCACCAGTTTAGGATCGCTTTTGACTTCATTATAAAACCTGACAGGAAAATAAGATGGATTACATGGCTACCAGCTGAGCTAAAGTTTAAATTACTTTTATGCATCCTGGGGAATAAAGCTTCTTCTCCTCCCAAATTAAAAAAAAAAAAAAAAAAGGCAAAACAAACACAACAACATCTGATCTAAAAGAAAATGTGAATAGCAGTGATAAAAGTGGTTAAAATAAAATGTATTTTGCATCTAGCAGGAGGTGTTGCAGTAGTGTGAGTTTCCAGCATGAAAAGAAGGCAGGTTTGAATATTGATCTTTTGAAGCTCCATTAGCTATATGCTGAGTATTGCTGACATCACAGATTGATGTCTCTTTAAGCTGTGTCTCAGATTGAATCACTTGGGGAAACCAGCTATTGACTTGGGATGTTTGTGCCGTTCAACCACTGGTGAATGCTCTTTTTCTATTTCTTTCTCCCTCTGTCCATCTATTTGTCTGTTCCTATCTTGAATACACACAGGTGCACACACATATATGCACAAATACATGTTTGTCCTTTTGTGTTAGGGATTGCTGTCGTTATTTTTGGTGTAACTACAAGTGGCCAAAGTTATACTTAGGTTTCCTTATTACATCTGTACATTACAGCTTGTAGGTTATGATGATCACAGTGAGGCAAAGCTTTTCTTACTGTTTAAAGTATTGAGAAGTATCCAGGAAGGTCTAAAGGAATGCACATCATCCTGTCTGTGGAGACCTTCATTTCACCTTGTAAAGTGAGGAAACCATAATAGCCTCTGGAGGAGTGCTATAGGAATCAATAAAGACAAAGAAACCAAAGCCCTTCTGAGGTGATGGTGGTAGAGATGTGTGTGTGTGTGTGTGTGTGTGCGCCTGTATGCGTACGGGTGGAGAGCTGGTTTCTGATGAAAAGGAATGCAAATGTTAAAGGCATTGATCAGTACTCATCTCCGTTCAACCTCATGCCCTCTGCTACATCAATACATTGGAAACATAATTTGTATCAGCAGTTGTTTCTTTAATTAAGATCTCTCCCAAATCTTTCTCATTGATTCATGCCATTAACTTATCGATCAGCTTGCTTATGCTGAGATGGTAGTTTTTGCTGAGAGAGGCTATCTCTCTCCGTTCACGATGCTGGTGCACTACAAACATTTTGGCAAGTGTTGGGAAAACTGGAGCTCACTCAGCTTTGGCACTGTTTTAACAGTTCACAGAGGCTTTCTAGGGGCAAGAAAAGAACCCAACCCCAAAAATAGTCATTCACCATTGCATAACTTTGAAAACCTGCCAAAAAACCAAAAGTCTTTAATATGTTTTAAAACCTTGTTGAAAAACTAACTAGTCTAAAGATAACATGTAGAAAATATTATAGCCATGGGGTATACGACATATTCAATCTCTATATGTTAATGGTTAATAAAAAGGAACTAAATGACAGAATTTGAGCTGAAATATGAGATATATTTAGGAATTAATTAAGAGTAACTGATGACTCATTTCATCAAATAGTTGGTAAAAAATGTGATAATCAAGGCAAAGTGAGGTTAGGGCTAGGTAAAAGTTGAAAAAGTAAAGTTCCACAAGTATTTTATTTTAATTCTGCATACTTCATCTCTTCTTATGGTCCATTTATGTTAGTTTGTCATAAAGAATGTTGCAAACAGGTTTACTGGTCAGTATGTTCATAGACATAGAATTTCCTATAGATACCCAGAGCATAAAATTGAATATTTGTAGTAAAAACTTGACTCAGGCGGAAAGGAAATCAAACTGTATTGCCTCTATCTTCTTAGACAGTCAAGTAGGTGATTTCAAATTTCAAGTAGTTACGAATGGATTGTGCAAGGAAGATTTATTAAGTGAAATTACTTAGTTCTATGGTTCTTTGTTTCACATGTCTTTCTAGATGATGTCTTGCTAGCACTGCGGGGAAGTGCAACGACTTTTATGAATATCATCTTGGGAGGTTCAACAGCTCAAGACAAGCAAGAAGGAACAGAGCAACAGTGAGCGGGTACCTCTAACCCTAATTACCAGATTGAACAGCCCAGGGACAGATAAGGTGCACATGGCACTCAATAAAGAGCTATGCCTAATATGTAACCTTTGGGGAATGCTTTAACCTCACCAAAATACTTTTAAATCTTATTCAGGGAGACCAGCCAAGAAATGGTTGAACTGACCAGTTTGTTGCGTTAAAGAAGCACAAAGTAGCAAAGTGGTGGCTGTACTACTGGAACACATGTGGGAATTTGGGACATACAGTGACAATAGCAGTGAGCAAAGATATTACTGACAGGAAGCATTATCAAAGAGGAGACTCAGAAGCTGATGGTTTTCCTCATAAAGAAATGCATTAAAATTAATACTAATACAATTAATGAAACAATTCCTTGTGTTTCTTAGGAAATTAGTATTTAAACTGAATGTACTCTCTGTGACAGAATGTGGCTTGGGACTTCAGATGCTGCTTTCAAAAGGATAGCACCTTCTCAAGGATAGATCTGAATTACATACTCTAAGCTCAGACAAGACACAATTAATTTCTGACAGGCTTTCACAGCCTGGACACTCTCTTTCAGATCTGCTTCAGAAGTTGTGCTGATTGTGCCTTGTGCAACTTCCATGGGGATGGGAAGCCATAAGCCTCTTTACTGTCTTTTTAATCCTTTTCCTACCAACTGCACCTTCATGGCTGGGAGCTAGCAATTAATGCAATGAGAAGTGACCTGGAGAAGCCACAGAGCATATAACAACAGTTGGCAGCTGTCTGCTTTTTGGCCACCTGATAGAAGAATGGGTGAGAGCACAGCTAAAATTCAAATAGTTTCAAAAACATAAGTGGCCCATAAAATCTATGGCTTGTGGTATATCTGGTGCAAGACAACCAGACAGAATTTACAGTGCACTTTTCTGTAACAGAAAAAAACTTGTAACCTCCTGTGCTCTTCTTCATACTTCAGGAACACAAGCTCAGTAATAAATAAGCAGCCAGAGATATGCTGTATCCACTGGTTTCTGTGCAGCTAGTTGCACCAAAACTGCATTTAGTTTCAGACATTATCAGCAGGAGATCTGTTAGCTTGTTGTTTTCTTTGAAATAGTTTGTCTCCCAAAAAAGCAAAGGAGTAGTTTTGGGTTTTGGAATAAGAAAATCAGATTGATCTTGTGGCTAAAGTGATCAGGAGTGAAATAGTTTGTATTTTCCTTGGCTAGGATGAGAGCTAAATCTGACATAAATTAAGCCATTTCTTCTACATGAGTTAAAGTTTTAAGGTAAATTTGAGGATAGACGAATGAGGTGCCCTTGCCAGAGCTTTCAGGTGGGGTTTTGGGGACTTACTGTAGATTTCAATGGATGCAGCATTTATCTATTATTTTAGTTAGTCTGCAGACAACTTAATATAAGATCTGATCAAATGATTGTAATTCACATTTTCAAGGTTGTTTTCAAAATGGGTGAAGCCCTGGCAGAGAACCCATCAAAACTAATTTAGCTAATTGGTGGATTCTTCTCTTCAATCTGAAGAGCGAATACGGATCACAGTTTTCATTAGACTGCTTTCTAACCCATTTAGTTTATTTGATGTTTGAACTGCATATAGGCAAAACCTTATGTTCTGCTACAAAATTCAGCTACAAAGGAGAAAATATGAGAAACTGCTTACTCAGAAGCTCACAGGATACAGTAAGAGAAAAACAGATTGAGATCCTTTAAAACAGTGAATAAAGTGTTCCTTCTTTGTCTGATTTTAGTATTTTGGGCATACAGAGAAATTTTATAGCATTTACAGGATAGCCTGATCTGCAGGCTGTCCAAGATAGTCTTCTCAGGTGGGCATGTACTAATTCTGATGGACAAAAGAACACCCTAGTAAGACAAGTCTGTGTGGCTTTCTTGCTTAAGCTTACTTTATACGTTCTTATTTGTTAAAGTTTTCACAGAAATAAGTTTGTGTGAAAAAAATGAGAGCAAAACTTTTCTGAAGTGAGAATACTCATTCCAGAAGAGATATGATGAGATTTCAGGGGAAAGGTGAGATTTCATTGCAAGCACTTCCACTTACAAAGTTTCTGTGGGCAACTCATTGCGCTGTTGCTCCTTCCATATAAGATTTGTTTTTGTTTGTGAGTTAGGTGTGGGGTGTTTTACTTATTAAAATCTCACAATTATTTTTCTTTCTACCACCTCTCACAATAACTACCAGTAGCTTGAACAGCTCTAACTTTTATTAATTGTTACTATTTTCTTGTTAATGTATTTATTATTACATGTTAAAAGCAACAGAAACCTGAAAGGTCAGCTTGTAAAATTGACAGATGTCCATAGCAATACTATAATGCATAAAGTGTATCATATATGCAAGCTTTTCAGAAATGCCTTTGGCTGAAAATTTACAAAACCCTCTTTGCAGTCAGCAGGTTGAGAGGTAAATTACGGACTTGTCCTCATGTTGTTAAAAATAACCTGAGCAACCTGGTTTGGAGGAGAGCAATGGGCAAAAATAAGTGTTGTACTCTTTAAGGTTTAGCCAGGACTACTTCCTTGCAGACAAGTCTTTCTGAAGTGTATAAGGAACACAGATGGGCTGATGAACAGAGATAAATAAACTGAAGGTGTGGCCTAAATATTTTTCAGAAGTATTTTCAACTAACATTGCCTTCATTATGTTTTCTACTTTTTCATATTTTGCATCTTTTCCTGAATTTTAGTTATTATTGTTATAGACTCTTGATTATATTTATCTCCCTGTTTTTGCTCTTTGTTTCTCTCTCTGTCTCTTTCCCCCTTTATCCCAATTTCACTGTCTTTCTCTGATTCTTTTTCACTTCTCCCACCCACCTCCCCTTTTTCTCTCTCACGTTTCAATGTTTCTTACTTTTCTCTTTTGTCTACTTTATCTCTCCCTTTGTTGTCTCATTCTCTCCCAGTGTCTCTCAGTTTCAATCTAATCTCACTTTCTCTCTTTTTCTCCCTTGGTCTGTCTCTCCCCTTCTGCGCTTCCTTTAGATTATTTTATCTGGTTGCCTTGTTGCATGAAACTTATGGGTGAAGTAAAAAAGAGGAGGAAAAAAAGAAACAAAAGTGGGTTTGCTTCTTTCTAGGGCAGTGATGGGTCATAGTCATTTAAACTACTTGGAAAAGGGCATGTGGCTTTTGGAAAGCTCTGCTGACCATTTCTGTTGGGCACGTACAGTCTTCCAGCTCTCAAAAGCCAGATTTCAGGAGCTGAATCAATTCAACAGTAGAATTGTTATAAATTGAGGATCTAAAAATATATTGATGATCTTTTCAGATGTATTAGAGCATTCCTGGGTACCTGAGACAGTACCTCCATATTCAATTAAACTTCCCTTCTGAACAGATTAATAGGGAATTATGGAGTAAGATTAAAAAATTTGCTTAGCCAGGCTGTTCCATTCCTGTAAATATACATCAAAGGGACTAGGGGATTTAACTAGGGAAGAATCTTGAAACTAGGTATTATAATTGCCAGTGCCTCGTAGGAGCTGGGGGCTGTCTGTGGGGGCTGTCTGTGGGGCCTGTCAGGCCAGGGCCTGGCAGCCAGGGCCCATCCCACTGCCCCAGCCCCGGGCACTGGACACATCCTTGGGGACAGGGACAGGCCGAGCCTGGCTGGGACATGGCCCATGGGAGGGCTTGGCTCAGCAGGGCCCATGGCCGGGCAGGGCAGGGCTGCGGGCAGCTGGAGACTGGCCCTGCTGCAGTGTCACTGGGGCAGGGGCTGACAGCCTGGGGGGCTGATACAGGGTCCTGGGCCGTGGGGGTGGGGGAAGCTCCAGGGGACTGGGCAGGGGCAGCCAGGGCTGGTGGTTCCCCCACAGCCCCAACAGTAATAACCATGTAGTAACCTGGATATTGCATACGCTCACTAAACAGAAGCTCATGCCAAGAAATTTTTCAGAGAAACTTGGACAATAACACTGGGATTTTTTGTTTGAACATTTTCCAATAAAAGATATTTAAGTAAAGATGTCCTGCTCAGGTTGAGTTGTAATTGAAAACTTGGAAAAAATAAATTTTGTTCACCACTTAGAAACTAACTTCCTTGTTCAGACACTGCCAAACCTGGCTATCTCAGCCTAGTAACTGCAAAAGTAGAACTATGCTCTAACATGAGGAAACTGTTTCTTCATTGCTGGAGTGAAGAATGGATTCCTTATTGATTGCCAGGCACTGAATTTGAAAGTAAAAAACTTTAACATAGATAAATATTACAGGATAATATTTTTCTTATTCTTTAGAAGAAATACACTTATAAAATCAAATTTATGGATGTCCAGGCAATGTTAGCAACCCCTATATTGGTTATGTAAATCTAGCCAAACATTGGGAACATGCTATTAGAGCTCCTCTTCTGTAACTGATATGTTGTACTGTTGTGATCGTTTGAACTGAACATGTGATAAAATAGGCTGTTGTTTTTATATAAGGAAATAAAAACATATGACAAATTACTGAATATTGAGGCATAGGCTGTGACCATTCAACTGGAGGTTTCTTGTAGGAAGATTTTATTTTGTGAACATCGATACCATCTTTTTAATGTAGTGACAATAATTTCAGAGAAGAGGGACTTTTATGTTTTTGAATCAATGGAATTTATAAATATCTTTGAAATTCCATATTGACTTCTCTAGAAGTTTAACCTGTATTTTATTGGGAACTGGGAGCTGTTGTGAAGATTGATTAATTTTGCTATATCTGACACTGCCCCAGTAGAACTGTAACTGGCAGGAAGGTTGGCATTCATCTTAGCTAACTTAGATGTTCACAGCATAGACCTTGACTCTGAGTTGTCTAGACTTCCTTTAAGTCTGTTCTTTACAGTCGTTCTTTATAAACTGTAAAGAGAATTTAAACTACTACTTTCAATATAGGTGTCTACAGGGGTCTAAAGGTAGTGCTCTCTGAGAATAAATTAGATGTTGCGGGTGCTGGAAGTTTAGTGAAATGCAAGGGGTCACTGGAAAAATTGATGAAAGAGAAATCCTTTGAGGGTTAGTAAATACATGAACACCATTTCTGGTTCAGGAAATCTCTAAAATGCAAGCTTTTGAAAGCTGAGAAAGCACTTGTTAATGTACCTTTAAAAACTTATTTTGGTTTTGTGCTCCTCCCTAGCCAGCCACTTATTGCCATTGGCAGGGACAGGTTAGTGGGCTAGAGGTTTTTTGTGTGCCTCAGTCTCATTATGACCTTGTCATAATAGTAGACAGAAAGAGTGGTGGTGGTGGTGGCAGTGTGTGTTACTGTAAAGTTATCTTTCTGTGGGCTACAAGAACTTTCTATATGAAAATATTTATCAAAAAATAAAAAGCTGTGGTGGATGCTCAGAGAAGAATGTCAGTGTATTGAAAAGGCAGTGGACCAGTTTACTAGCTACAGGCGTGTTTATTTCATCTGTAGGTGCCTAGAAGCTTTACCTTATGGAAGGTGAAGTCCTAGAGACTAAAGGACACTGATTAGCTGCAAAGTGATTCTGAGCCAGTTTGGGGTGAGGACAGGGCATTTGAAAGCACCTTACTAGCTGCTGGCAGGTGGCCAGGATACAGGCTAGTATGGCATGAACTAAAAAGGAATACTGTTTCATCCATTGTTTAACAGCTGGTTTCCTCTAAAAAGTTTTTCTCCTCATCTAATAAAAATACAGTGTTACAAAGTCTGCTCACTGGTGTTTCTCCCGTGAAATCACAGCTGAACCTCCTGAGATGAAGTTTGATAGATCTATCTAGTCTGATGTCCAGGACACAACCCGGGAAAGGAGGAAATATGTGCTTCCATCCTAAGAAAGAGGTAACAGCTAAAATCTGTCCAAGGAGGACTGTTCTCAGGCCCAAGAAGTCCAACGTGAAGTTAGCCTAATGACTGTGACTGTGACACGCTGCAATTAATGTCTGCTCCAGCCACTATATTCAATATAGCTATTCCATTATGCTGAAAGACACAGAAGATATTTCTCACATCTATTGTTAAAGAAATTATTTCTATAAATAATTCAATTTTCACTCTCTATATGTAATTCAACATTATTTACTTATTCAAGAAAAAATGAACCTTAAAGAGGTTGACTCAGTAGCTCTGTGGTCAGGGTATTCTTATTATTCAGATGTGGGAGATGGTACTACAAGTTCAAGTAGCTCTATGACCTGTAACTAATTCCAACCTGCTCCCATGAGAGGGAAGATAAGCATGATAGAACAATAACACTGTTCACTCTTGGAGTAATGACACTTTACACATTCCGAATTTTAGGTTACAGATATTTTTTTTATATGTTTACAATGGCTTGAGCTAGGCTTCATTTCACTTTGTGTTAGAAAAAACAGCTGTGGATATTTCTTATGACTTTACAAGACGATATGTGACTACTCTTTTAATATGTGATACCGCATTTGTGTTGTTTTCCAAAGTCTGTATACTGTGAAAATATCAAGTGTGAAAACATTAGGCTTCTGTAGTTTGGATGAACAATTGGATAGAGCTAAATATGGTTTCATCTACTTATTTTTCATGACAAATAAATTTACTCTTTTGATTGAAGACAGCTCCATATAAACCTTACGTGCTTTACTCTACCATAATAGTAGTATCTTGTACATGCATTTCTTTTCTTTACATATGTTTTGGTCAAGGTGACAGATACTAAGGTCAAAGTTTCTTATTATATTTGACTCTATCTAATCCTGGTTAAAAGGAGATGGACAGACTAATCACAAAGGCAGTATTTTAAAGTTTATTACTATTTATTTTCTCTGTGCAATTAGTGTTTTGGATTTTTTTAACATCTTCTATATTAAAATATGGGAATGTGTGGTATTTGGAGCTTTTTAGGATATTAGTTCTCCTGTGATGTCCCTTTAGCCTCAGTTTTTAAAGGTGTCCTTTTTTTATTTCATGTGTTCTTTTGGGCAATCATGTATTCTTTACCACATTCATCACAGATATAAAAAGGAGGTTGCAGAAATCAAGCAACTGTTCCTTACATTATTGCAGACTAACATAAGCAATGCAAATCTTGATCAAATTTTGTTTTCGATATAAAATTAATCCTAAAGAATCCTAAAATTTTAAAGTTAATAACTTGACAGGTAAGGCTGACAAAGGTTTCTACTTTTGCCTTTCTCCAAATGTTTCATTATTTTGTTAAAATCCAGTCTTTGTGTTTTCAGTCTGGCTAAGGCATTGTCAAACAATGAAGACACTTTCTGGGGAAAAAAAAAAAAGTTAAAAAACTAATAGTTATGTAAATCGCACATTTGTCATGTACGAGAACTAGTTTGTTTAATTGTAAATTTGAGTGAGCTGTTTGGGAAAGATAAGGCTTTAAACATGATAGCATGTAGTAAGATTTGGAAATTTCTAGATTTGGGGCTTATTTTAATCTTAGAAAGTTTTACTTCAGATTCAACAACCTATAAATGTAGGTCTTTGGGCTATGGAGGGCTTTGCTGTGATGCACTGTTTCAGTTTTCAAATGGACTATGGAAGTTTTCACAAATGTAATTTGTATATAGGAACAAGGTTGGCTTACATAAGGTTGCATGACAGTTTCTAAAGAGATCTAAAATAAAAAAAAAAATATTAAAATCTAGTCCTCCAGATCCTATGCTGACACTATTGCTTGGCTAAAGAATATACCAGAATAAGACAAAGATCTGGGAAAAAGCAAATTTCTTATCTCTAGTAAATATGGTGAGTACATGCTGTTCCAGCAAAGCTTCTAAGTGATTCAATCTACCCATTTGCTCAAACCATCTTGCATTGTAGGACTGTATGAATATTACTTGATCTCAAAAAACAAAACAGTTTACATTTACAAAAAAAACGGTATTAGCTGTCATGGAAATGTAAAACAGTAAGTGTGAAGTGGCTTTCCAGAATAGCAATTGCTTACTCAAAAGAACTCCAGCTAGGTTATTCGACATTATGGTATCTAAAAATGTTTTTATCCCACCTATCTGTCATTGGGTAAATAATGGTTAATGGAAGCAAAGTATCTGGAAGTGCTGGTTGTATACACAAGGATGGATGATGGTCAAGACAATGATTTTAGGTGAAGTCTTATCAGCATATCAAGAAACCCTCTTGAAAAAAAAAAAAATTACATCATCTTGAATGAATGAATGAATAGTTTTGCATGGATCAATACCGACAGCAAGAAGGGCCTAAGCTGTAGATTATACACATAAAGTTCCTTAGTGTTTTGACTGTTAGGTGTGAAGAATATTTGGTAGAAGACAGGAAGCAAATGAAGGATCTATTTCTGTCACAGCTTCAAAGAGCAAAACCCTTGAAATGCCTTCTCAATAAATCCATATCTATATAAATGAATATCTCATGAAGTTTATAGTATCATTGTAACATGAGAACCCTCGTTGAAGTGACCTTAAATTGGAACCACGAATTCTACTGAGGAAGCATACTGATTTTCAAAGGAGAGTGAAATACAGGTTTCAGAGTTATGGGTGCTCAAATATTCTTAATTTAAAACACAGTGGAGTTATCACTCAACTATAATATTATCCTGGCCCTGCAATTCTTTTATGTATCTAACTACCACTATAGTGAGTGCAGGATTTCATCAGAATAGTTACAGAGCTGGACTTCAATATGTCTTTGTTTCTTTGTGGTGATTTATTTGGAAAATATTGTATTTGGCAATAGTAAGAATGGAAACATGTTTTGCATCTTAAACTGAAAACTAAAACCCCAACTGTGCAAACACTTAGGCAGGTGTTCCTTTTTGTGTATTATGAATATCTCTTTGCAGAATTCAAGACTTGAATACTCCACTTACTTTTGTTGTTCTTGTACACAAAGCTTTTCACTTTGACTGTACAGTTAAGCTTCTTTTGTACAAGTTTTTGTATGTTTTATGAAAGTACATCCTCTTGCAGATTTCCTTAAACTCTCCTTTGTATGTTGTATTTCCTATATTGTAGTGGATGCTCTACAACATTCTAGTTGATTTCCTTTGCAACTTAAATTGAGATCAAAAGTTGAATGTGTACTATATGTACATGAACATAAGAACTGTTACTGTAAGCAACATAACATTCAATTTGGTTATATAAACCAGTAACTGCTACACATCATCAGACTAAATTTTTATGTAATTGCTGTGAGATTTGTACCCACTATCACTGGGCCTGGATCTAACCCATCATGGCTGGTCTATGCTCGCTGTGTTTTTCCCACTGTACAACTGTGAGTGGTATGCGATCTACATTAAGGATCATGTAGGCAGCACAAGTGAACACGTTGTAACAGATGTCTGTAAAGTGCCATTGCAGAAGCCTTGTAAAATGGAGAAAATCTCACTAAATAGTAAAGGAATGCTGCCTTTCAGTCTTATTTGGGGATTTTTTTGTGTGGTATTTTTGATGGATCCTCTTACTCAAAATCCATCAACTCATCTGATAGCACTGGAACCTGTGAAGTGTTAACTCTTAACCTCATCCTTTTGGAAGATGACTTAAAATGGGAAAAAGGATGTGTGTTATGTGGAGAAGGAGGATATATATTAAAAAAATAAATAATAGTGTGATAGGGATAAGGGAAGGGCGGGGGCTGATGGTTTAAATCTCCGTGGGCCTCGGAATCGAGCCTGTTTCAGTCAGATTGTGGCACTGCTAACAAATCCAATAGCAGCTAATCTGATCATCTGGTCTCTAGTTTTCATGCTGTGTTTTCTTCAGAGTTCCTTCTCCTAGTTCCAGTCTGTGACAGTGTGATAAGACACAAGAAATTTAGTCATCATTGCTGCTGTAAAGGAGCTCAGAGAAGGGATTATGATATTCCATAACCCTTACATTAGACACGGACAGGGGCAGCCACTGCTGTGATTACAGGCCTGAACACTGCTGTTATTTTTCCCACCTCCCTCCCTTTATTCATTTATTTATTTATTTATTTAGATTTCTTTTTTTTTTTTTTTTCAGAGAAAGCTTTAAAAGATTAGCTGAGAAATTGTCACCATCACAATCGTCATCCTAAATTTGGTTGTGCAGAACTCAGAAGTTGTGCAGCTCAGAAGACTGTTACACTTCTAACCAGCACGGCCAAGATAACTCTCAAGCAAGTTATCAAAAACACTCATCCGCTATTCAGTCATTATTAGGAAATTCAAACAGTCTAAGCTGAACAAATCAACACGGAATACAGAGAGGATTCCACAGGGAGCATTGATTTAGGAAAAATATAGTTTACTGCTGAAGCAACTCAGAGATTAGGTTGCCTTTCCTGTGTTCTGCACATGGCAATATTGTGACAAATATATTATTTGCGATACCTCTTGCTTCTGGGTATCAAGTAGGTTTGCAGTGCTGTTGCTGAACCAATAGTTATACTTGCTAATTGACATTCCAGCACCAAGGCTTTTTACACCATCCAGACTCATATCCCCATAAAGAAGGGTCTTTCTGGAACAAAAAATAGAGGGTTTTTTTAAAGAGCAAAATCACAAATTAAAAAAACGGGTGATGATGGAAGTCACATTGCCCACTCTCACAGAAGCAATAAAATGGTCTGGAAATAATCTGTTGTTTGTTTGCTTTAAAAGCAAGAAGTGAGAGGGTTTTTAAATTGGCTTACGCTCATGGTTAAAGATTGCTTCTTGCATTTCAAAAGGGATCCCCATCACTGGCATTGTTATTTTTTTTGCAGCATTATTGTAAGGAAAGGTACTGTATGGAAATGTAACCCATATGCCTGATCCCAAAGAAAGGGAGTGTGTGAAGCAATGGGCAGAGACACAGTATTCAGCTGGGATGTTCTGTTTCTCTGCACACATGTGGTGTGCAGTGCTGCTCTGGTCTGCTCTGCTCTGCTAGGAGGACTCAGGCAGATCCAGAAATAGCTGTATGACAGTTACTGGAGTGGCTCAGTAGCTGCTTCTGAGACTGTATAAGATTTCATTGTGCTTGAACCATCTGACAGGACATGCCTAGTCACCACCAAACTCTGAGCAAGGAGGAAAAGTTTTAATCACATCAGCAAAAGCCAGATTTGTAGACTCCCCAGTGGCTCCATGCAGGACAGAAAGAGATGCCTGTTGTGAGCATGAGACCTCCATTACATGCCATAAAATTCAGGTTACGTTTGGCTTTTGCCTGCAAGTAAAGGCCAGCTGGGCAAACTTGAGAGCTCCAATAGCGGTGAAGACTGCTGGCCTGCTGTTTGGTGAGAGATTTTTTACTCAATTTCTAAAGCAACGACAATCTACAATATACAGAGCCTGAGATTTCAGCTCCCAAAGAACATGAGAGGAAAACGTGTTTAAATGTAATGTACTTAAAATATGGCTATATAAATATTATGTTAACACTTTATATTTGAATATATGTAATCATGATTAAGAGAGGAACTTTGAGGGACATCTTATCATCAGTAATTCCTACCAACAGGTTTTGTTTAAAATCTAATCAAAGTATTTCAAATATGGTTTGCTATATTTGATGCTATTTATAATGGTTTCTGTATGCATTAATTTTCTTTTTAATTGGAAAACTTCTGTGATACTACCTCTTTGAAAGTTGACTGGAAACTATTAATTCTAACTTATCAAAGTTTTGCATACAGTTAATGTGAGGTTTAACCCAGCAGTGTTTTCTGGAGACACCTAATGCTTTCCTTAAGCACAATTTCTGTGTATCCATTCACAGAGGTTTTTTTGCTGAGACACAGACAGAAAAAAGTAATACAGAGGCACACATAGCACTGCCTTGGCATTCACTTACCCCTTGACAACACAGCTGGATTTCTTTGACCTTTTTACAGAAAATATTGAAAAGATTAAATATTACCACAGAATAAAAATTCCATGATAAAAATAAGCTGTGAGAGAGAAAACATGCAACCACTTCTAAAATATAAATAAGACCTGACAGATGGCTAAGAATGATGGCAAAATTCCCTATTAATTTATGATATTTTGTATTAGGAGGTTCACTATGCCTTGTGTGCAGAGATGACAAGATAAACAATGATCATTTTTGCTAAGTAGATATGCAATCATCCTTAGAAAAAGGAAAAAAAGAAGAGAAAAAAAAACACCAAAAAATTCACACTCCAACTTGTTCCTTTTCTGTATTTTGAACTTCTGTGTTGAAGCTGATTGCCTTGAGTATGCCTTAGACTTTTTAATTTGATCAAAACCTTTGGACATTTCTTAAAATATTTTCCTGTACTACCCCTTCCATCTCAGATATTGCTGACATCCACAAAGTGGCCCAGCACAACAGATAAGCACTCCTTCAGGTAGCCTAGCCCATTAAGATGAATAATAGCTGATTATTTTTGTTTGCTTGCTTTTGATATTTTGCTTTCCTCTAGTCAAGTGAAAATTTATTACAGAACAATATATCCAGATAAGACTGTGATATGAAGAGGCCTTATTTGGCCTTGAGCTAATCAAATTGGGAACTCATCCTGTCAAAGGTCAAGGTTGTAGACTACTTCCTGTTTCCTTTAAAACTAAAAGAAACATAAAAAGACCCCAAACTTTTGAGCCATTGCCATGGGGATTTCAGAAGATGATTGAGGCTGGAACAAAGCATACCCTTTGCTTCTGGGTATCAAGGAGGACTTTAATGGTATCATGACATTGATCATTGAATCCAAGGTCACAGTCATGTCAGTGTTAATGAATTCCAAGTATGATTCCACAAAATATTAGTATACAGCAGATAGGAAGCAGCACATATTATAAATGTTTTTAGACATTATTTATAACATCCCATATAAAAGCTTTAGGTTGTCCACCCATGGTAAATCTAGACAACTGTTTCTTTCATGTCATGTGAATCAATATGAACAAACACGATGCTTAAGTTCTACATGTATTTTTTTGTATTCATCAATGTTTTAAGAAAATTGTATAAATTTCTTGAATCTAGTTATACATTTATGCAGAAATTATCTAATCCTAAGTAAAATATTGATAACACTGTGATCTGAAATGATTTTCTGTCTTTGCTGATTTTCTCAGTCTGTAGTCAGTTCACATTTCTTTGTGATTTGCACATATTCAAAGTCAAATGAAATTAGGGCAGAGCTGTCTCAGTGAAGCCCACAGTGACAGAGATGTCCCCAGCTGCAGGAATTTGCAGTTGTGACTGACTCTTTTCTCTGTCCACTATAAATATTTCAGTAGGTCATGAAAGAAGCCAGCTACACAAATCACAGTTATAATGTATTAGAGTTAGTTAGCTTGTTTTTCATTGGCTTAGGGTAAGCAAATATTTTTTTTTTAATTCATTGTTACGAAGTATGCATTATATGTATTTTAGCTATTTTAAGAACATATTTTTCAAAAGGTTTTATCAAAGGAATTTTCTTTTTTTTCTATATGAACTAGAATTAGAAATTAAAAATGCAGCAAACTTCTTAATCCCACTTAGAACCTGTTCTTATTTATAGCATCTGTCTCTATCAGTGTTAAAACCAAACATTTCTTACATATTGCAGTACAAGCGAGCTATGCTTTTCAAAATCTAAGATTCAGGCTGTTAGCTTAGTGGTTGTTTAATCAATGTTATGTATCAAAAATAGGAGAACTATTGGCCCTGACACAAGACTGAATTCTGTTGGAACTATGGCAAGTAGAGACCAAGCCAAGGTGATAGCAGACATTTCCCTGGGCTTCTATAGATCACTGCTAAAGTTCAGAGTTTCTGACAGTCCCCGTGCAGTACTAATAAAAGATAACAACCTAGAAAGGGTAAGGAGAAACAGAAATGTTAGCTCTCTTATCTGAAAATAAATTCTAGAGAAGGTGTCTCCACTGGGTTCTATCAGATACAGCCTGAGTGATAAAGATCTCCCAGCAATAGCAGTCAAATCAAAGCTCACTGAAACCAAGTGGTAACATTGTAATTACTAATTTAGGTTTCAGCAGACCAAAAAGTACACATAATATTGTGGGTAAAATGCTTCAACTGAAAAGTAACAATAAACTCTAATTATTCCATCTAACTCTTAGACCCTTTGAACAATTTCCCACTATTTTCTATCACATTCTGGCAAACACTTAGCAGAAAGGTTTTCTTTCCACAAACCTAACACACTTAGGTACTTTCAGCTTACTAGAGCATCCTTTCAGAGCTCTGGAGCCTTTTAAATCTGTGAAGACTCCATGGAATAATGAGAGAAGCAGAGTACTTACATTTGCAGGGTCTGTGAATAGAGCACCTGGTTGTCCCAGGTGAAGATTTAACATCATACAAAAATTTCATAGAAGCATAGAATGGTTTGTGTTGCAAGGGAACCTTAAAGATCATCTAGTCCAAACTCCCTGACACGTGCAGGGACATTTTTCACTAGATCTGGTTGCTCAAAGCACAAAAAAATTTACACATATAATTTAAATCCTGAAGATGATCAACTAGATCAGGTTGCTCAAAGCCCCATCCAACCTGGCTTTGAGCACTTCCAGTGATGAGGCATGCATAACTACCCTGGACAACCTGTTCCAGTGTCTCACCATCCTCATCATAAAAAATGTCTTCCTTATGTCCAATCTAAATCTCTCTTTCAGTTTAAAACTGTTGGCCCTTTTTCCCGTCCTTGATAGAAAGAAGACTTTGGTAGAAAGTCTTTCTCCATCTTCTAAGTCCCCTTTATATAATGTCTCCTTGGAGCCTTCTCTTCTCCCGAAGGAAAAAAATTACGAGGAAAAGAAACAACAAAAAAAGCGCGTTCTCATAAAATTCCCAGATAGGAACCTGATTAATTGATTTGGAGGCCAATAAATGAATACAGTAACGCACCTTATACAACTATCTGATAATTTACCTTAAGGTGCTCAGTTGAGCTGGCAGCTCTGAGAAATAAAGATAGGATACTGGACGTAGTCTGCAATATTTAAAGTATGTCTAAGGCATGAACAAAATAAAGACACTCATCACTACTTTCCTGAACATGATGTCTTTACTTGGAGTATCTTCCTGTCTGTATTTTCTTCTTCAAAATGATCACTGTGGGAAAAGCATATTTTGAGCAGACCTTAATAGATTTGACACCTGGCTTCTTAATAAAGTGTATGTTTCTAAATTAAGCATTTTCACAACCATAACATTATACAAGCTTTCCCTTTAGTGAATTACATCTTGTAAAATGATTTGAGAACCACTTGTGGAAATAGTTTAATGATAAGAAACAATTCAGGTTATCACTAGGTGGAATAAATGTGACCAGTGATGAGGCAAACGTGGGTAAGTCCACATTTGGAGAAATCTTATCCTAAACCATAAAAAGGCCTTGAATCCATGCTGTGTGCTAAGGAAATGTATGGTAATTGTTGTTCTTATGGTCTTAAAGTTACACTAGTTGAGGGATTTGTGTGCACCCACACTGTAAAACATAGTATTAATATACCTTCCTTCTTAACGTGTTACTAGCATAATAGATGACAGACAGTAGATAATAAGCCTTGGTATAGGGTAATGTTCATATGGGGAATCAAATCTCCTGAACAGGATGTTTGATAGCTGTTCCTTGGTAAAGAGAATCTCCACTGCATGTGGAGCATCTTTAGCTGGATTGGGAGGGTTCCTCAACCGACTATGGCCCTACTTCACTCCCCCTGTCTTAACTACATACGAAATATCTGTTACATTATCTTAACTACAGGGAAAGGACTCTTCTAGATGCCATTCATGCAGCAACTGCTTCTATTGAATATTTAGGTTTTTATGTCTTATGTACGTACAATTTGATCACTTCTGCAGCAGGAATCAGAGGGCAGCCTTCGGGACACTCCATCCACATGATAATCAAAACGTTTAAGTATACTAATCAGATGTGACACAGCAGGATCTGTCCTGAGGAATTTCTACAATTGACCAAAAATTGCTACCTTGATTTCTGTAACAGTTGAATACCTAATTCAAAATGTTCCACCTATTACCTAGTTTCAATTACCCAGTCAATTACCCCATCTAGACAGGTGACTGATATCTCACTTATACAGGTGACTGAATTAATGGTTCAAGTGAATCAAATGGGCTTACAGACACCTGATGCCCAGCTACATCCAAATCATAACTAAAGAATGAACTTGACTGTTGTACTTCCGTCACACATATCATTTACGTCCTGTAGATGCTGATGCACTAATATTGGTTTTGTTTGGGCTGGGCTGTTTAAGAGAATGTCTTCTAAGTCCTTACCTATGTTTCATGAAATCTGCCTCCTTAATGAAAAAAAAAACCCAAACAAACAAACAAAAAAAACCCCACAAACTTGAACAGTGACCAAGCTCAGAGAAAGGAGAAAGCTGTGTTGCCCAAACCAATACGGCAATAGATTGACATAGCAGCTGATAAAAGTATAGGCATATTCCTAGTAAGGAGCTTGACTATGGAGTAGAGCTAAGGCACGCTTCAGAAAGCACACAGGAATGACCTGTGAAGCTGAAAACAGGCCTACTTAAGCAACCTGGAAAAGTGTTAGGAAGATCCATAAACAAAAGGGGGAAAGACGGTCACAAGCTATTTCTTGTACGGAGACTGAAGAAGAAGATATGGAAAGCAAACTCTTTGACCCAATGATCCTTTCCATTGTGTAGAGGACATGTTTGAGGTTCATTTAAAAAAAAAAACCTCAAACACCACAGCATGATGGAGATGTTTCTGCTGTTTCTAAAGCAATGGAACAATTTTACTGCATTTACTTCCAGCAACACTTTTGATTGGGAGAGTAGAGTGTTTAGCACATGATTAGCCCTACTACACCTTCTTCTAATGCCTAAATGAAGGATTGGATTTGAGTTTTTATTTTAAGGAGGTTAGCATTTTTACTGTGAAGAATCACACCTGCAGGACTGAATTGAATGCATTGGCTTTCGGAGACTAAACTCTTTTCTTAATTCAGCAACTGACCAAAACCTGTGATTGTTAGAAAAATTAGATAACTCCTAAGCATAATTTTCTTAATCATCATAAGAATTTTCCGTTATAAATACTTCCACCAGGGATATTTTTTAAGCTATTTACTGCTTTGCAAAATATTTGCATTAAGAGATTACAAGTACTATAGAATTTCAAGTTAGTATTTTTGTATGCCCTGAGCAGCTATGCTGCATCATTTTGAAGTACCTGTGTATGGCTCAAAAATATGTTTAAATAGATGAAGCGGAAACAAACTTCAGTGGTTTAGACTACCTGTAAAACCAAGGTATAGTAAAGAGGTATTTTTTATTATGAAATTGAAGGAAAATTGTGTTTAATGTAAATTTAATTAGCTTTCCTATAGCCATGTAAACCATGCAGTATCATGAAAAACTGGTGCCAGAAAGCACCTAAGAAACAGTCTCTGTTCTTTATTTTTACTAATCAGAGTAGAACTGGAGAAAAAATACTAAGAAAGCTTCAAAAGTAAAGAGAGATTAAACTATCACCTGCTTTCTGATGCAATTGCATTTTCAAAATTATGCTCTAGCCATTGTTGTTTAAAGATTGTAATTCTGAACCTAGAATATATAATGATTTGACATATATTGCAGGAAAGTATGACTTCCCTATACCAGTTGTGCAAATTTTCCTGTATGTTTTTTGCTATTAGTACAGGTAACTAGGATCCACTTTTTATGTAAGTTTCCATATATTACCATAATAGAAGCTTTATGCCTCATAGTTACTTGCTTTGTTTTTCATTCCCATTTTATAACAGCATGCCTAAAGCCTATCAATATTCAAGTTAGCACTTTAAAATGAAACTATAAATTTCAATTTGGAGAAAATAAGCCCGTATTCAGGCTCATAAGTTTTAAATAACACATTACCATTGGCTACATTAAGTTTGCATTTCTAATGTTATTTTATGCATTTGACAATAGATGTTCCACTCTGCTCAGTACTGGAGAGCAAATGCATGTGAAATGTACGTCTGCTCAAAATGTAAGAATTTATTAGAGCTGTCAGTCAGCAGTGACATGAGAGTTAAATTATTTCTGAAGATATTTGAGTTGATTTTTGCACTTCCCATTGTCTTTATCCTCTGAAGTTTGAGCATAAATAACTCTTTTAAAATGTTTTCTTCCTAGATTGGTTAGTGCTTTCTAAAGTCAAGTACAATGAAACTGAGAATAGAATACCAGATGCACAAACCTCTTAAGGAAATAGCTAGGTAGCATGAGAGAAAGATTGAGATAGAGAGAGAGAGTGAGAGAGAGGTTTTATTATTTATTTATATCAATCCCAGAAGAACCAGATTGGTTTACTTCTATCTTTGTTTTTGTTTGATTCAGTTCCTTTAGGAAAAATGGTGACTAATTTTTTTTCCTTATGAATGCTTTCCTTTTAAGTGCAAGGTGTGTACTGGTGGTCAAGTGGCATCTTTTGCAACTGTCTGAATATTAACTGTGATATAAGTAAATATAAAATTCCCTCTGCTGCAGGACTAACAGCAAGGAAATTGTGTGAAAACACTACTTTTCCTGGCAGGAGTGATTCCTGTTCTCCTTTACAGCTTTTCTTGTTTATTATGTGGATGGGCTATGAGAATTGATCTGAAGGAAAACAATTTATTTTCACTTGACTCTTGTCTATGATTGTCTGGTGCTACTGCCTGCATTTTTTAAGCCTGTTTTCTTCTACAGAAATTAGAATGAAAAACAATTAGCTTCCTTATGAAATATTACATCTGTGGGCCAGTGTTATCATTATACCTTGTTTCATTTCAGTTGTTAACTTAAGAGCTTTTGCATGTCTAGAATAAAAAATTTCAAGAATGAAATCACTTTGTATAGTTTCCCAGAACTGTGAAACTATCTGTATAGCTCCTATGTATTATGTCTGTCAAAAAAAGAGTGTGTTTTGCTAGCTGTTTGGTTAAAACAGTTTATTCTTGGTTCAGGTGTCAAAACCTAAAAAGTTAGTAAGGAGGTGTAGTGATACATTTTAGACCAGGGGTCCTCAAACTGCAGCCCGCAGGCCAGACACGGCCCCCCAGGGCCCTCAATCCGGCCCCCAGTATTTACAGAAAACCCCGCCACCCCCCCACCCCACCCCTGCCAGGGGTTGGGGGGAAAACCCAGCAGCCGCAGATGGCTGCCTGCCACTTCATCTGCACGCTGGCCCCCTGGTTAAAAAGTTTGAGGACCCCTGTTTTAGACTCTTGCATTCATGTAAATATGGTCATGCTATGGTAGAAGAAATTTCCACAGTAGTGGCACTATTTGTAGTTTATTACTATGTGATGATAGAAAATTCCTAAGTTTACTTGGACTGCTGATATGTTTTCACATGCAAAGGTTAGAATTCAGTCATGACATAAATAGATGGAACTTCACAATGTAAATTTAGTCTGAATATAACCAAATAAAGAAAATTAGTGCATTTTCTTCATTCAAGTGAATAATTCTCACACAGCAATTTACACTGAACACCTAAAAAAATCTGTCATGCATTTCTCCATTATAAGCATTACTTTGTTTCCAGAAAGGGTATTATGACCAGAAAGCATATGGAAGTAGCTGGGAAAACCTTGTTCAGAATTCTAATAGAGAAATTCATCAAAAAATTCTGTAACAGGTTAGAAAATTCTGATTGATCTCCTAGATCTCCTCAAAACTCACACTTTATTTTCCAGATACCTTTCTCAATTACAGAACTCTGGGTAGGGATTGTCTTTAAGTAGACAAGCAGATGCAGAAGGTAAAAAAGGGTAAAGCTTTTGGACTGAGAAAGGCAATTAATAGTTTGATATGGAACTGGGATCATGTCCATGCTGGAGTTGAGACGTACTACTGAATTGATATGCAGTTATGGTGCATTAATATATGAACTGTTATCAGCTGCCTTAAACACCTGCATGCATTTTCATAGATGTCACAATTGTAATTATGAGCCTTTTATTCATAATAATATCAACAAAATACATTTACTTGTGCCTAATGAACCAACAGGAGTCCAACATACAGATGTGAATACTATTTATATTGAATACCTGCTGAGGAAGAAGATTATTTCACTGATTTTAAGAAATTAATCTGTAATAGTATAGAAATATGTGTCACTCAGAAGTGAAGCTATTTATTTATTCTCTTCTGGTGTTTTTCAAAAAAAATAGGTAAGAGCATTTCAAGTCTTTCTGCACAACTGGAACACTAAATATATGAGTTCTCAGACCAGGCTTAGATGAGGTAGGTGTCCACATTATGTCAAGGAAATTCAGGCTCTGTGTTTATTTGACTACAGTAATCCAGAGTTCCTAAGTAAGGCATATAGTCTATGTGGTAGAATATTTGCTGTGGCAGCAGGAGGTTTGTGCTGCAGCCTCTGGCCTGGTGCAGAAGAAAGTAGAATTTAATTTCCCAGTCAGACCTTGCATTCCCAGCACAGCCTTTTCTGACACACACTTTCCTTGATATTCTACTTACATGCCTAGTCCTTACACGCCTCGCCATCTGGGTCTCTAGGCAAGGACCTTGGCAGAAAACGGGACTGGATCTTTGTCCAGTGTGGACAAAACTCATTCTGGACTCTGTGAAATTGATCTTGAGCTTCAACATGACAAGGCAGTACACAGTTGTCTACAGACTCATGCTGAATCAAGGTCTTCAAAGGAGCTATCCCCTTCATACTGTGAATATTATTACATGAGTGACTGATTCATCCATTTACGGGAAAAAAAAGAAAATCACAAGGATTAGGGTGTCTAAAAGAGAAGAGTCAATTAGTAGATACCATTCAGATGCAGAAGGGATCATATAAGCTGTGCAGTCTGAAAAATATTCATGGCCAGTGCTTCAAGTGTCCAGGTTTTCATGGTTAGACTATCTCTGTCTCCCCAAGCCAAAATATTCAAAATACAGAAGTTAAACTGCAGAGTGCAGGTGAAATCTGGAATGAGCATCAACAGTTTAAAATTAACAGGCACAAAGTAGTGTGCTATATGGCCCAAATGGCTACATATGGGAAATGTAGATGTTTTGGCAGACTGATGAAACTGAGGAAAAGCTGACCAGTTAAAAGCTTCATCTTCAGCCTGCCCTATTTGAATCATTCCACCAAGCTCTCAGCCAAGCTATTTAATAGAAAATTACATTATCCAGATATTGTACTGCAAACCCATCATGTCTGCAAAAACCTGCCTGGTTGTAAATCAAAACCTTTTGCAGGCAGTGGAAACAAGGATAACTTGCTTCAAGTGATGGAAAAATAGTGTACACACGAATCTGATAATGCCTGTAGTAGGGGTCACATCCATTAGGATAATTCCAACCCATTTGAATAAACACAGCCACTGCTCCAAGTAAAATCCAATAATAGATGTTGCAAAGCAAGCCATCTCACATGAATACTTGAGCCTTTGGTATTTAATGGAAATAAATCAGGCCAGGAAAGCAAACTGGAAACAATTCTGTGAGATGACTATTCAAGAGAGTGTACATCAGAGTGTGTACAGGTATCTTCTTTTTCCTTAGGCCTTGCAATGTTTAGCAATAATGCCTGTTGTGATACTGGCAGTACTATCATTTAGAAGCCCCACAGCAGCCATGTTTTCTCCAGAATTTTCTACTGGCATGGTTTTCTAGGGCTATCAGTAGTTATAAAAGATACACAGCATTTGGAGAACAGGGGTGTGTTGCTGTAGCAGCAGTTCAGCTCCTGAAAGGGTTCCTGAAGCAAAGGGGCTCCTCTTCACCTGAGGCATATTTTTGCACATAGATGTTTCGGTACATTTCATAAAAAAAGTTGTCCAGTAGATATGACCAATTTTAGACACATTTGATTGCCAGTAAGTCAGTTGCTCTATAAACTCCAAAATAATGTCAAGGAAAGTGGCATTAGTAGGATGATTTGGTCAGGGAGGAGGAAAATCTTACCATGAAGCTAATCAACAGGCATGTGAGCCATGTCTTACTGTCAAAGCCTGTTTTGTTTTATTTTGTTTAAAGAATTGCAAAAAACTTGTGGAAAAGGCACCAACAGATGAAAATCGTCACTTAGGTTCCTAAAAATAAAATTATATAGGTCAAGAGCTAGGGGAAGTTACACAAAACATGCAAGTGTAAATGCTCTATCATTTTTTCTTTCTTATTGCTTAAACTATTGCTTCAACATCTCAAAATGTGAAATATATGTTCTTTTATAAATCCAATCTAGAATGTCAATATGAAGACAATAACTGGAAAACTGATGAGTTTGCTGGATATTTGAGACCTGATGTGATATGGAACAGGTATGTTTGGTGAGCCTATTTGTCCTGTCTGGAAATCCTATGCTACAGTGCAACACCATTGGTTTTTAAATGGCCTCATATGCTAAGATTCAAAACATAGTTCTCTACAATCAATATAACAGCACTAACATGTCTACTGGATGTTTCCAAGCACACTTTCCTGTGACCAGCTTGTCACCGAAGCAACACAGATGTGTAGATACATCTTCATTATCCTCCAACCCATTATTAAATACTGTAGGAATGACATTAAATTAAATTACATTAAATAATGTCAATGCTACATGACAATAATGGCTATGGGGAAGGAGTCACTAACACTTTATTGACATCTCTTCCTCACAAGCTTTCCTTATTGACTTCCTTCCCCAAACTATGAAACCTGAGCAATCTCTGCATTTAGGTATTTATGGAGTTGTGACACTCATCTTTGCCTTCCTCTACCTGTGCTATATTCACTTGTTCGTGTCCTCAAGGAACATTTACCATTAAAATGTTGTTCAGAAGCTTTGGCTGAGCTCTGAAACTGACACTGTAGAGCAGTATCAAAAAAAAAGGCTCTGGCCTGCGCTATTATCTGATGAGATGGTTCTATATTATGTGAAAATTGCTAATAATCAAAAAAGTATTGCCAAAACAAAAATGAAAAATAATGGATTTCTACCTTCTTTGTAACAGCATGTTATTAACCTCTAACAAAACTATGGCTGGAAAAAATGAGGAGAAAATCTCAGACATCTGAAAAAATGTAAACAAGTATTTCCTGCCATACATCAGAGTAGTTGGACTTTCTATTTCTGAATTTTATATAATCCTTTTGTTCTGGTTTCAGCTAGGATAGAGTTAATTCTCTTCTTAGTAGTTGGTACGGTGCTGTGTTTTGGATGTGATGGAGAACAATGTTTATAGCATACTGATGTTTTTTGGTTGTTGCTGGGTAATGTTTATATTAAGTCAAGGACTTTTCAGTTTCTTGGGCCCTGCCAATGAGAGGGCTGGGGGGGCACAGGAAAATGGGAGTGGACACAGCCAGTACAGCTGACCAAACTAGCCAAAGGGATATTCCATACCATATGACAACATGCTGAGTATATAAGCTGGGGGAAGAGGAAGGAAGGGGGGGATATTATGGCATTATGGTGTTTGTTTTCCCAAGTAACCATTAACATGTGACGGAGCCCTGCTTTCCTGGAGTTGGCTGAACACCCGCCTGCCAATGGACAGTAGTGAATGAATTCCTTGTTTTGCTATGCTTGCATGTGCAGTTTTTACTTTACCTATTACATTGTTCTTATCTCAACCCTTCAGTTTTACTTTCCTTTCTGGTTGTCCTCCCCATCCCTCTGGATGAAGGGGAGTGAGTGACTGGCTGCGTGGTGTTTGGTTGCTGGCCACTGTTAAACCATGACACCTTTTAAAAGTGACTCATTTGATGTTTTTTTTTTCATTTTTAGCTACTGCAGATGAAAAAGCTTATCACCTAGTCAAACCGAAATATATATTAGGTACACTGAAAAGTGATGCACTATAGATAGTTCTTGATTTTCCATTCTAGTACCAAGATGAAGTACACATGATTCAGTGGAAACTACAGAGTGGTTCCTGAGAGATCAGAACAACTAGATTGATACGACAGAGGTTAATGAAAAGGGTATGATCCATGACTGTAGATAAGGCCTGGCTTTTAAAGGTATTTAGACACCTTAGCTGCTTTCAAGTCAAATCTGAATATCTTGGTTTTTTTAAAGCACAGCAGTGGAATACTACTCTTCTGGATACGGATACTTCATCCCTAATATTTCTGAACTTTAGTTAACATCACAAAACCAGACTTTTAATTAAAGTTAGATTTTATTTTACTTTCTCACTGGCTGTTTTCAAATTAAGCTGATAGTTCCTCTGAACTGAAGGAATGAAGTAGTGACATCATCAAACGGGCAAGTTTCAACACTGTAGGAGTGTTGTCTATCTCCTAGGACAAATTCCAGGATTAAAGCTTCCATCCACGACTCCATTTAAAGACTAATAAAGTTCATGACAAACGTATGAGTCAGGGAAGGTCATGGGTCAATAAATAATTGTATATTTCATTGTGAAAATACGCATCTTAGCCTAAAACCATGATGGGTATGGGAGTTACACTGCTGAGTATTGGAGCATCTGATTTTTAAGAGATTGACCACTAATCTGATAGTATCATTATTATAATACTTACCAGATAGTCAAAAAGAACTTGGATTAACTTTCTCCCCATGCTGAGGACTACAGAGTCATTCCCTATGAACTTACCAGGACCATCACACTGAAAGGGAATGTTCCTGTGGCCTCATGTTGAAGATGTTATAGTGTTGAAGCTGCTATACTGTGGAGTAGATCAGTATTTGTTGGATGGAAGGAGAATGTGTCAGTCCAGGAGGTTCCTGCAGAGCATTGATACCTTTTGACACAGGTGGCAAGGTGCCTGGACCTTGTACTCACAAACAAAGAAGGAGTGGTTTGAGATGTGAAGGTTGGGGGCAACCTTGGTTGCAGTGACCATGAGATGGTGGAATTCAGGATCCTGCGTGGACAAAGCAGGGCAATAAGTAGGATTGCAACTCTGGACTTCAGGAGAGAATTTTTGCCTCTTCAAGGACCTACTTGGAGGAATCCTGTGGGTTACAGCTCTAGAAGGGAGGGGTCCAAGAGACCTGGCTAATATCCAAGAACCACTTCCTCTAAGCTCAAGATAGGTGCATCCTTACGAACAAGAAATCAAAGAAAGGGGACAGGAGACCTGCATGGAGATTCTGGCAAAACTCAAACAGAAGAAGGAAGTTTACAGGATGTGGAAAAAGGGACAGGCTGCTTGGGAGGAATATAGGAATGCTGTCAGAACATGCAGGGAGGTGACAAAGAAGACTAAGGTCCGTTTGGAATTAAATCTAGCAAGGGAGGTCAAGGGCAATGATAAGGGCTTCTTCAAGTACATCAGCAGGAAAAGGATGGCTAGGGAAAATGTGGGCCTGCTGCTGAATGAGATGGGTGTCCTGAGGAGGAAGGATACAGAGAAGGTGGAGTTACTGAATGATGCCTTTGCTTCAGTCTTTACTGCCAAGGGCAGCCCTGAGGAATCCCAGACCCTGGAGGCAAAAGAGAAAGTCTGGAGAAAGGAAGGCTTTCCCTTGGTTGAGGAGGATCATGTTAGAGATCACGTAAGCAAACTTGACACCCACAGGTTCATGGACCCCCATTGGATGCATCCCTGAGTGCTGAAGGAGCTCAAAGACATTCTCTTTGAAAGGTCATGGAGAACAGGTGAGGTGGCTGATGACTGGAGGAAAGCCAGTGTTACTCCCATCTTTGAATAAGGCAAGAAGGAGGATGAAGGAAAATACAGACCGGTCAGCCACTCTCCATCCTTGGGAAGGTGATGGAACAGGCCGTCCTGGAGGTCATCTTGAAGCATGTGGAGGAAAAGAAGGTCATCAGAAGTCATCAACATGGATTCACCAGGGGCAAATCATGCCTGAACAACCTGATAGCCTTCTATGATGGAATGAATGGCTGGATAGACGAGGGGAGAGCAGTGGATGTTGTGTACCTTGACCTTAGCAATGTTTATGACACCATCTCCTATAACATCCTCATAGGTAAGCTCAGGCAGTGTTGGTTAGGTGAGAGGACACTGAGGCTGATTGAGAACTGGCTGAATGGCAGAGCTCTGAGGGTTCTGAGTAGCTGCACAGACTCTAGCTGGAGGCCTGTAGCTAGCGGTGTTCCTAGGGGTCAGTACTGGGTCCAGTCTTGCTTAACTTATCATTGACATTGATGAAGCGACAGAGTGTGCCCTCATCAAGTTTGCTGATGATGCAGAACTTGGAGGAGTGGATGACATACCAGAAGGCTGCGCTGCCATTCAGCCAGAGCTGGACAGACCGGAGAGTTGTGCAGGGAGGAACCTGATGAAGTTCAACAAAGGCACGTGCAGGGTCCTGCACCTGGGGAGGAACACCCCTACGCACCAGCACAGGCTGGGGCTGGCCTGCTGGGAGGCGGCTCTGCGGAGAGGGACCTGGGAGTGCTGGTGGGCAGCACGTTGCCCATGAGCCAGCAGGGTGCCCTGGTGAACCTGTTTTAGCAGAAGGTTGGACCAGATGATATCTAGAGGTCCCTTCCAACCCTGACCATTCTTTGAGCATGTGAGTATGTGCTCTTTGGGGATCATAACAGACTGAAAACCAGTTCTAAGTGTATATTCATGACGTTTTTGATATTTTTATGTCAAATTTTGATATTTTGTAAAAAACAACTGGAGATTCCATATCTGATATTAACTAGTAGAAGAAGATGATTGAGAATAGGCAGATGGAAATCAACTTGTGCTAGAGTGACCATAAAATGAATACACTTATGATCCTGAAGAAAAGGAAGGAGGGTAGCAGGGAGGGAGGGAGAGACAGCATAAAGGAAAAGAACATAGAAGGAAAAATGGACTGCAAGAAGTCAGACCTCTGTGTGGTGGGTTGAACCTGGCTGGAAGCCAGGTGCCCACCAAGCCACTCTATCACTCCCCTTCTCAGCAGAAGAGGGGTGAATAAAGTAGGATGAAAAAAACTTGTGTGTCAAGATAAAGGCAGTTTAATGAAGCAATAGCAAAAGCTGCGTGCGTGGAAACAAAGGAAAACAGAAGATGTTATTCCCTACTTCCAATCAGCAAGTGATGTTCAGCCACTTTCCAGGAAGCAGGGCTTCAGTACATATAGCAGTTGCTCCAGAAGACAAACACTGTAAATAACACATGCCCTTCCTTCTTCCTTCTTTCTCTCAGCTTTTATATCACAGCAGATGTCATATGGTACAAAACATCCCATTGGTCAGTTTGGGTCAGCTGTCCTGGCTGTGTCCTCTCCCAAAATCTTGCCCACCCCCAGCCTGCTGGTGAAGGCGGGGGAAGGTTGAAGCGACAGCCTTGGTGCTGTGCGAGAGCTGCTCAGCAGTAGCCAAAACCCTGCTGTGTTATCACCACCTTTCCAGCTACCAGTACAGGCACAGCTCTACGAGGGCTGCTGTGGGGCTTAGCCAGACCCAATACACTCTGTAAATTCAGAGAGTGTTTTTAGGGAATTTCTTATGGGAAGCAAGAAAAGAAAAAAAAAGCATTTAAGAAAACTTTTTAAAATTTATTATTGATAGTAATGGCACAAGTAAGAACTATCCCAGTGCAGAGAAAAAATAGAAGTATGATTAAGAGATTAAGCTAACTAAATTACGAATACTTTATCAACCTCAAAGATAGTAAAGTAGTATGCAGAAAATAGACATGTCAGTTTACTAAGGATGAGTACAAAAGATAACTCAAGTATATAAAATTAAAAAACTAAAGAACGAGAAAAAAATAAGTTACATTTAAGATTGTGATGGTTGTATATGTATACCAATAATAATAGGAAAATCACCTAAGATTTCATTTGACCATGAGGGAAGGCTGTTACTATATGGTGTCTAAACCTTAGCTGCTTCAGTCTCCCTTAAAAAAATAATCTGAAATAAGAGAGTGGCAATCAATGAAACACAGTTAATAAAAAAACAAGCAAAGGCTACTATATTAACCTATGACAGGAGCAGACAATACTTGGTGAAATCAGATACTTTAATCCATGCAGACCACATACCTCATCCTAAATTACTGAACAGTTCAACTACAGCAGTATGAGAGCTGTTAGCAATGATCTCTGAGAACATAAAGGATAGAAGTAGTACTGAAGACTGGAACAGTGCAGATGGACTGCCCATCTCTAAAATGAGACAGACATTCTAAAAGGAGGAACAAGAGAATTATACATCAACCAGTTTAATTTCAGTGTTCAGAAAACTACTGAACCAAATGATCCAACAAACTATTTGTAGCCTGGAAGCTAACGAAAAATGTAGTAGCAGCCAGCGTGGATTTGTCAACAGCAAATAATTTCCTTCTATTATAGAGTAGTAGGCCCTGTAGACAAAGCAGAAGCAGTAGCCATATTTTTTTATATTAGAAAACTTTAACATTGTGGCCATGGCATTTTCCTAAGCCAGTTAGAAAGACATCTTTTATAAAACAATGCTATGGTGTTAGTAAAAAAAAGGATATCAAAGATTATGGTTCACTGATAAAATCAAACAGATCATCTGTTGTCCTCTTCAAGATTTCCTTTCGTGACGTAGATGATGGAAGGCTTATTAAGTGACTGGAAACAATGCAACCAGGAAAGCTTCAGAGAACAGGAAGACAATGTGAAATTGTCTTGAAACACTAGAAAATCTCTGGAAAAAAGAATAGATTTTAATTTATACAACATGGGAGGTAGTTATTCATTGTTAAACCAATATGTAAAGAAAACTGGTTGCATAAAAATTTTGCAGAAAGAAGTTTGATGTCACAGTAGACAGCAAAACAATATTAGTCTATGTTCAGAATTGCAATACTGTATCATTATTAAACAAGAAAAAGGAAGGAGAATATCCCACAAGACACATGCAGTCATCCTTCTACTCTATTACTTCTAAGCCCTAAAAGGACCAGCTGGAGATCATATGCAGGAAAGAAACATGGAATTTAGAGGTTTTAAAGACATCATCCATGGGGAAAGACTGAAGCTACTAGTCTTCGTCAGGCTGCAGAAGAAAGTGGAGACGAATCATTAATCTCCTAGTAAATAGGTTACTGGAGTAAGAAACAGAATAATCTCTTTTCCTTGTACAAGATGAGGAGTGTAAGAAGTTATAGGCAGAAATGAAAGTGCATCTAAAATGGAATAAGGGAGATTTAGGTGGGTTTTTTTGAAAATATCTTCTGTGGCTATAGTTTTCAGCTGTGAATGTTTTTAAGAACAAGCTAGACAAGTGACACTTTTACAATGACATATTTGATCTCAACTACAGTAGGGAAATGATCCCATGAGGTCACTTCCTGTCATACTCTTTCCTACAAAGGAGGGGTGTTGCCAGGGAAAGTGATGTGTAAAATACACCACTGCTAATCTGTGCTTTGCCTGTTATTTGAATAATGTCCATGATATAAAGTCCAACAGATGTGGTCCAGCAGGACTTTGCTTCTAGTGCAGCAAACAAAGATTATTTTTTTTTTAAATAAATACATATGGAATAATATTAGATTGCAATATAAAGGAAAACAACAAGCACCAGTATTAATTTGGCTTTATTATGTTTTCTATTTCCACTTTGTCATGCCTTACTACATTATTAGCAATGTAAAGATATGAATATAGAAGTGCTCATTTTATCATGACAACGTTCGGTTTTGAAACTAATCTAAAATAAAACCCAGGGTATGCACAGAAAACTCAATTATGAAACAAAAGGCATCCAGTATGAAATTAAGGTAGTACATTCCATGTTTTATGTTCTGGCATTGTAGATTGTTACAGGGGTTTTTTTGCTGATAAACCTCACAAAGCTCACATAGCCAAGAGTAGCTCTAATGGACTGAATCTAAAATTACTCACTTTCATCTGCTGAAACAAATCAGTTTAATATACAGTTGTTTGTTGTCAAATACATTAAAAACACTTGAGCCAAACAAAATTATAGTCCGTGTTTGTTGTTTTCCTAGTATGTTTTTGGAAGGTGGGGAAATGGGATAAGGAGGAAAGACAGTTGGTGGAGTTTTCCCTGCACTTGCCAACATCAGACTAGATAGCATTAAGAAGATGTAACACACACAATATGCATGCAATGTGTCTGACTTACAGCAGCGTAAAGCTTTTTCCTTCCATTTTTTAATGTTTGACCATGTGTAACTAAAAAGTTCTAACCTGTTGGGCATTGCAAGATAGTATGCAAATAGGCCAGCTATTGACAAAGGACTACAGTAATTCACTTTTTTGTTAATCAGGGTGTGATTATCATTCAATTCTTTTGAACTCCATCCAGCTTGCTATTCTGTCTCAACTTCAAGCAGGTGTTTTGTTGTTGTCAGGCCATGAACACAGCCCTATGCCTGAGTCTTTCAAGTGTGCTAGCTGTGCAGATGAATTTTGCCTGCAAACTTTCCTCAGGCAATGAACTGACTAGTGCAACATGCTCACAGCAATGTTAATCTAGCTCAGGGACATGCACTGCACATGAAAGTCTATTTTTATCCTAATTTTTAATTGATATATTTTGTCCATTGTAAGTTTCCTCTCTCTCTCTTTCTCTCTCTCCCCCTCTCTCTTTCTCTGTGTCTTTATATCTATCTACTTTTTCTTTTTCCTTATTCTTTTTTTTTTTTTTTTTGAGGCAGCAAATGGATTAGAGTGAAATGAAACTACAGTAGCTGGCGGACACAAAGCAGAAACAGTGAAGTTAAATAAAATATGAGAGGGTGGATGCTCAGCAAAGAATTCATCTTTGATTTTCAAGATTAGATAAATTGGAAAAGTAATAATCAGTAAATTGAAAAGTGGGGACTATTGTGCATTAGCATTGTGACTAGCATAACAAATCTCTTTTATTTATTTATACTTTCAGGATGGTACAATATTTTATATTATACAATAGCTTAGAATGTCTTCTGGAAAGGGGTCACAGTGATACATTTTAGCTCTGAAATCCTGGTAAGAAATGTTTGTAAAGTAATATGATTCAATGTTATTCAACACAAAGTGTTATGAATATCAGAATCTTTCATACTTGTTCAGAACATGCCTCTTAACTGTAAATTGCTGTAATTGATGAGTATTTGACGGATCTATTTCTACACCATGTATTTGCCTTAGCTTTTCTGCACTAATTATTAAGTCTGGTTGTTAATCTTTAACTGAAAATGTATAAGTCTGTATATTATTATTTTACCACCATGGATCTAAACCACTGTGTAGAATAAAAATACAAGCAGCTGTATGCTGAATACATAATGCTCTGTCCCCCACCCCCCTAATTTTTAGTATACTGTAGTCCAAACTCTTACAAAACAAAAGTCAAAAAGGCTAATGTGACAAAAGGGTAAGGAAAAATCAGGAACATAGTTTCAGAATTGTTTATTGATCTGTTCATGGGTTGGGTATTTTCCATCTCTCCTCAATATCTACACAGGAAGTATTTAACGGGGAATATATACCTTAGATTATCTCCTCTTTGCCATTCACTCTTAGCTAGCCAGAGCTGGGTTCTTTGTCTTTCCTTTGCACAGTAAAATACACAGCTTGCTCTCCTCATCTGCTTCCTTGAAAAGGAAATTTGTCCCAGAAGTTCATCACATGTTGTCGCTGTCTTTCCTCTCCTGGTTTCACGCAGGAACACCACTGACCCCGCCTCGCCTTGCTGTGGGATAATCGTAAATTCCACACCAAGTGGATGCACTTGTGGAGGGACATCCAGCTCTGTCTGTAGGGAGCAAGCGGGAAGCTGAAAAACTAAAGTGAGAGATGACCATGTTTGATGTGGGCTATTTGAAAAGGGGGAAAAAGCAAACTACTTTATGTGGAGAATGAACAAGACAAAAGGAAGATTTGTGATATAGAAGATTTGTGATACAGGAGACCAAACCAGTGGAACTGAAGTGATAGCACTGCTAGCCAGACAGGTTGGGATTAAGCATGAACATGGAAAAAATACCCATGTATTTTGTAGGATCAAGCAATACCAGCTTCAGAACTTTTAGACTCTATTCTAAGCAGATGTGAAATGTTTGGTGAAGGGCTACTGGCTGATGAGGGTTTTTAGTGCCTCAAAAGCCATACCACTAAAGTGGTCAATAACTTCTTTGCTATTCCATGTGTGCATCAGCATTACAAACATATTCCAACATATTCTCTGCTTTTTGCTTATACTTTTTTAGATATAATTCTTCCCTTTTTGAAACAAATGCATTGTGTACAACCTTCTCATGTACTTGGGAAATCAGGTTAATTTCAGAGTAATTTGGTACCTTATTTATTAAAATAAAAGTGAGAATGAGAAAGGAGAAAAAAATCAATTTTAAGTAGAGTATTACAATGGTACTATTTGGATGATATTTTAAAATATCTTGCACAATTAGTTAACTTTTAATATTGATTTTGACATTAACTAAATAAATATACATTATAGAGTTGTGTCTGCTCTATTGAGTTATAGTATATCCATAAGGTGACTATCATTTAGTCAGTGAACTAAGAAAATTGATGTCCATCATCATTTGATGTCCATCATCATGACCATGCATGTCCATCAGTGTTCATACAAATAATTTGTTCTCAACTGAAATAATTTTAAAAGTTAACTTCATTTTAAGAAATTCAGCCCATTTCATTAATTGTTTTTCAAGTATAGTAAAATTTTAGATAAAGTGAACTATTTGTTGATGCATTAACCAAAGAAATATACTCAGTCATACAACTGACATACCTAACCAATGAGCCAAACCACTACTTGTTTATAACAGCAGATGGACTTGGACTTTGGTTTTACAGTAATGGTGTTCAGGTGGCAGCACTGGTTGAAGGCATCCCTATCCCCATTTTCTCTTCCCTTGTGGCACTCCAATACCATAAGTAGCAGTGAAAAATGGATCTCAAAACCAAGGTTTTCAAGATAACCACCCTTTTTGTACATTTTGCTTTAGTTTGCTTTGTGTTGCTTTATGCATAGATCAGTTCACTAATCCACTACACGATAGAATCATGTCCCAAATGTGGGAGCATACAAATAAGCTTCCTCATCCCATTCAAGTGTTGCAACCTTAGGTTTATGTTGGAGTTGGAGGTCTGCCATAACACGCTGTTTTATGATACAGCTAATCTGATCTGACAGCTGACTGCCACCAAACAGTGATCTTCCCTCTTTCCTGCTTTTCCTCCTGGCCCTGGCTATGTCTGCCTGTTTCCTCTCCTGCCCTGGCAGTGGTGCTCATCCAGCTCCCTGGAGGGACAGCTCAGTGGAGTAAACTGAAAGAAACCTATTCCTTCAGGGTTTTGGCATTCTGTTTGCCCCCAGACTGGCTCAGTGGAGTGCCAGCTGAGTGCTAGTGTCCGCTGGGGGCAGGCACAGAGGGGAAGAATGGGGGGTGCAGGAGGCAGCCCGTGGTCAGCAGCACACCCAGGGATCTGTCCTCAGTACTTACACCCTCCCGTGAAGCAGTATGGCAAATCAGCAGTACCGCTGCTGACCTCCAGGTAGCTGTTTCATAGTGTTCATTCTTTGTACAGTTATTTGGGGGGAGGGGAAGAAAAAAAAAAAAAAAGCCATTTGTAAAAAAATGCTAAAGAACATAGTTATGAGCTTCCAACAACAGAGCAGTCCCAACATGAATTTAAGGCTATGCTAATGTATAAACAGGCTATCGTAGCGGGGTACCATTATAGTCTAAGCACAAGTGTTCTTTATTGACTTTTATCAAGCCTCCCAAGAAAACTGGGTGATCTGAAACGGTTCTAGACTACCACAAAATATGTTCCAAAAAATGGAAAAAAACAATTAGGACTATTAGGACTTTTCCACAGAAGTGAAATGTCTTATTTCCACTGAGTAAGGTGTCCTACGGACTGAGCCCTAGGTGTATCAACCTCAGCATGCATTTGCTCACCATAAGTTTTCACCCACAGGAGTTTTCTGGGGAAAAGTTAAGGTGAAACAAAACAGCCACAACATGGAATTGTTTCTCATGATGTGTGTAGTTGCTGTTTGCCAAACTTCTCTCTGCTTCTGTTTTGTGAAAAAGCGAAATGTTAAGCAAATAGTCCCAGGTAAGTCTGTAAAAAGTGCATTGAGTACCAACGCATCACTAAAAAACACTCTTCAGCCATTGCATAAGGTTCTGGTTTAGCCTGCTTTGCATTGTCCTTTGCAGACTTCTGTGCCTGCAGAGCTGTCTTGATCAACACTGAGAACTTCTAAACAAAACATAGGCTTATTTATGGCCACCTAAAGATTTCTTTAGAGTACTCGGGCACAATCCCATTTTGAGGAGTACAGTATTTTGTCTTTATTCGGAAACATTTGTTTATGCAACTGGAGTAAGAATTACGGTAAACTAAGGTGTAAACCCCAGTTTGGGAGATCATTGTAGCACTTAGTGTTGGAGATTCTATAGGAGGTTTCATTCTTTCTCTGTGATACTAGTAAATTACCTGCAGCGATCTGAGTCACAGACCAATTGTTTTATATCCTAAGTCAGGAAAGCAAGAGTTTTCAGTCTTTTTCAGAGAAATGAAAAGGATTTTCAAGCTGAGGTGATCTGCTAGTGATCTTCATCCAACGGGTGCAGGAAAGGAATGAAGCTGAGCTGTTACTGATACCTAAACAAACACTGAATATATACAATTATGCATGTAAACAAAGAGTGACTCAGATATGCAGTTAGCTAAATGGATGTTAGTAACGTTAGCTGGAAAGGCTTTCATCATAATAAATTTCACAAATTTAATTGTGTAAGTCTCACTGTTTTCACTTCTATAACTAGGATCATTAGGAAGCACTGGAGAATAACAATAATACTAATAACAAAACTAACAATAATATCATAAAAATATATCTCATTGTCGTAAATGGATTTCTGAAATAGATATTGGAAAATTCTGAAGGTTATATTCATTATCATATGTTGCTACAATACTAAACCAGATATTCTGGTGTTCTATGTTCAAGGCAAAAAAAAAAAAGGATAAGGTGAAGATAAGGGTAAGGAACAGGGAAAACAAACAGGGGAAACCAGCAGAGAAAACAAACAGGGAAGAGAGAGAGGAAAAGGACCTCACCCCCAAAAAGAACTGGAAATCAGTACCAAATTAAAGAATACCTGGTTGATATACAATTACATGTACATTTTCAGTAGTGCAATGCCCTCAGAATTTTATATAGTACCATTAATCATGAAGAACTCTCTATATAATACTTTAGAAGCTGGATTAAAGTTTATCTATATTCATTATCTCTCATTTTTTAATGTTAAATTCTATTTTAAGGACATTAAATGTAGTATTTCCCCCCACATATACACATGTATAAATATGAATTTATATACACACTTATTATTTTTTACATATACGCAGCATGCAAATTATTCATTATCAAGTTTCAATATGGCATGGCCATATGAGAATGTCCATGTTCTTCACAATGCATTTTGTATGGCTTCTTCATATCGTGCACATCTGAGATAAGCAGAGTGGTCAGAAACTGGAAATCTCTTCGCATTTGTGTCTTAAACCTAATATTTTTTATTTATTAATTATTGAATCCACTTACATAACAATACTGCTAAGCCACATTTACTTAGCAAAGATTTAGAAATACCATCATGTTAGTGTTCAGCTGTGGTTAGCAAGCATTCATATTTTCCTAAACAAAAGCTGAGGTGCATGATGGGAAAACAAATATTAGCATATCTAGACTGAACATGGCTTGTAGACTCCCTGGTGAGTAGTGCTTCTACAGCCAAGGATTATTCACACCATATACAATTAAGTTTTCCTTTAAGACTGATTCTTTTATACTGCAGATAAAAATGAGAATCTACACAAAGTCTTCTAAAGAAATATTCACATATCTTTAATAAAGAAAAGAATGTAGTTCATCTCTTGCAGGCCAGACAAACTTAGGGAGCTTTATTTTATCTAGGAATGTCTAAGAGCAGAATTTGGTATACAATTTGACCTCTTTGATTGTATTTTGAGGTTGTTATTGTACTTTGCTGTCGGCTCTTTAATTAATCTTGCCGGGTCTGTAATATCATTGGGGCAGAAATAATTGCTTAAATATAAAAGGACCTGTTAAGACAGCCACATGGGAAACAGTGAAGTGGTGAAAGAGTGCACTTCTAAGATTTCCTTATTGACTGTTTAGTAAATAAATCGTATGTTTTAATTGCTCTGTCAGAAGGATCCTTCAATGAGGGAAAGGTGACTGGAGCTGAATATGGGAACACCACAGGACAGCTGTTTGGTCTGGCAAAGGGCTCTGTGCACTTGTACTATATATCCAGAGCGACCTTTCAGATTCCATGTACATAGTAACAATTAAAAGTACACAATGACTTGACAATGTTCACTGTGACAGACTGCAGGTTGGCTGCTTCCCATAACAGCCTCCCAGGCAGAGAGGAACAAAGAGCCTGGGCCCATCTGTACGCTGCTCTGAATGCCTCATGTTCCAGAGAGTGCGCTTTGTTTCTCCAAACGCCCCAGGAAGCTCTTCAACAAACAAAACTCAGAGGTTCAGAGGAGCCCAGTCAGGACATTAATATGATAATGAATTCCGGATTACTCTGACAGACGTGACAAAGAAATAGATCCTTTTGATAATAAGTTATCGGGTTGATTAGGCGGAATTTGTCTGACTCCATGACTGTCGTGGGTGTTTCAACAAAGTCAACAAACCCATGCATGACATCGCTTCTGTTACCCTCTACCTTGTTGCTTTTTGGTAAGTTTGACCCATGCCACTGATTTAAGGCTTCTTCAGTTGCAGTGAAAATGCTGCTACCTGTCCAGGAAGTCATGGTAAACCATAAATATAGCAGCACTTCTGCTACTGCATGCAACAAAGGAAAATGGTTGATTGTTGTAGGCAGTTCAGAAGAAAAATTGCAGTTAATTCAGAGGTATGACTTTGCTTTTCAGCTGATGTTCCTAGGCTGAATTATCTCAGTAGACTTTGTAAGATTAATTTCCAGTCATCCCACCCAACAAAGTGAAATAGTTATTTTTCTAGCCCATCAGAATAAACCTGATTCCAATTAAAATTGTACTTACTGTTGATTACTGCCAATGGGAGATTAGGTGAATCTTTTTCAGGTAAAATATTGCTGCTTCATTCATACAAGTTCAAGGAAGTTGCACGATACTTCCATAATTTTCGGAAGTGATTATGCTGCAGCTTCTTTTGACCTCATCAGAGATTGTCATAGCTTTTGGAAAGCTACTTACACTTTTTGTCTTACTATTAATTTCTGTGATAGTTATTATGTATTGTTGGCTGGATTCTCCAAAAGACTCTAAGATAAAATTCTGTTATTTCACAAAAGCCCAGCAGCAAAAGGACATCAACATACAGTAGATGGCTAAGGTCACACAAAGTACCAAAATCGGGTGGCACCAGCCATCTGTAGTTAACAGCTATTATATAAACATAAAGGAATGTGCCCTGTGTTCTGAGTGATGGAAAAAAATTGGTCATTAGCCACTCGGGAACACCCTATTCCCCCCACAGCTTTCCAGCTGCGATCCAAGTGTGTTTAAATAAAAACTTAGCACACTTAACAAGAAGTTTGATAGAGTGTTAACAATCCTCAACTTCACGTTGAGCTGTTAACCAACAAAGTAGTCATTAAATGCTGGTAATGACTGCGTTTCTTGGGATTGTTGCTTAATTATAACTTGATAGAGTGGGTCCTGCTTTCTGACTTGGGGAACATTTTCCATTGCAAAGTTTTAACTACAAACTTTTCTTAATATACCACCTCAGTTATAAAGCCATGAATATTAACTACAGCAAGAACCCTGCCTTTAAAAAAACAGTTACTTTTACACTTCACAATTATGTTCAAACCATAACTGATCTTGGATTCACCTCAGACAGTGGACTAGCAAAGCACAGCTGTTAGTAACAAATGATTTTTCAGGAAATATAGCTTTATTGCATAATAAAATACGCATTTCTGAAAAGGAATTCTTCATTATGGTTAACTGGAAGGAATCTAGAGCATAGGTAGCACTTCATTTCAAAAACCACCATGAAAGTGATGTAAAATTGCAATAAATGTTTTATCTCTTATTCTTTCAGAAGCACCTAAATACTGTTTATAGTGTACAAGAAATTATTTCAGCAGTCATGATCTTGAAAGTTCCCTAGCTATTGCTGACTGCTGTGCCTTAACGTTAAATAATTATTTCTTAAAATCTGTGGATAGCATCTGTAGATGGCTGTATGTATACAAACAGTTATAGAAATCTATTCAGGAAAGTTTTCTCCTCTGTGCTGGTATCTGAGCATCTAAATATATACTATCAAATTCCATGAGGAAAGATAAGGGGTGCAAAGTGCCATAGAGCCACATATTTCAAATCTTTGCACATAAGGTGGCTATACACAGACAGAAGGTGTCTAGGGAGAGAGACAGTCCTATTTTATTTTCTTTGTTTTTTCCCGTGTAATTCAAATCATAATATAACACTAATATGTATAAGATATGTTATAACACTCATTAAATAGCTGGTTTTGAATATGTGTGTATACTGAATTTATTCCTTTTTTCCATTAAAAAGGCTTACATATTTAAAATTCATTTAAAATTCTTAAAACTCCTTGGTACTTTAAGGCCATTTAATATTTTCAAGCAGGGAGGCAATCGGTGGGAAAAAAATAATCATCCTTTAAACTGAATCTTGTTCTGTAATTCACAAAATACTGAGTCTCCTAATGCTAAGTAGCTCAGCAAACTAATACATCTCTTGCCTTTTTTCAGACTATTCTTTTAGGTATTAAACAACGAGGAAATCAAACAAGATTCCGTCTTTAGAAGCTATTAGATCAAACATTCTTTGAAAAGCATAGCATATAGAATATATTTATTTGTACAAAATTTTAACTGAAAGTTGAACTGATAGTTTCACAACTAATTTGCCTGCAAAATGGCATTTAAATATTTTTAGAAGTGTTTATAGGATGGTTAAAATAATGAATTTTCAAGTTATTGCATTAATTAACTAATCAGTGACAACTGCAAAGACAATCTCTTACAAGAACAAATTATGTAGCTGGAAAAGATGGAGGAGTGTTGGAGCATGCAAGTATTTTTAGGTTTTCCATTTTATTTCCAATTATTGCCAGTAAATGAGAGGGGCCGTTTGTTGGAAATCTGAAAGGGAAGAGAGACAAATATCTTTGTATGTGTAAATCCTCTTCTTTCTTCATTCAAAAACTCAGGCTTGTGTCCACAGTGGCTTGTTGGCTCAGTTCATCAGAAAGCCTGCAGCAATTCCCTGAGCCCTCATTTGTAGACATCACTTTGGCAATGGAACAATGCAGCAGATTCTCATTCTAGGGATTACGATACCATATATAAAGAAAACATAAAAAGATTTACATATATTCCATGTAATTTCCTCCATTATATTTTAGAGCATGAAGCAGACTTTTGAGTCTTTTAACTGCTAGATGTGTCACAAAATATTTTTTTTAAAAATCATAATTTGTATCACAAGGATTTATTTACAAAGATAATATGAATCTCATCCATGACATCAGATAGATGTCCCAAAACCTGTAGGCTGGGAAAAAATGGATAAAAGGGAAGTTATTCTTTTGGGGCTAAATCACTTATCTTGCTGAATGATTGGGGTAGCATGTACACTGTCCCAGCTCCACCCTCTGGTTTGCATGCACACTACATATGGGCTAAGGCCTAGAGAAGGACTGCAGTTGTTGCCTGGAGTTCTGTCCTCATGAACAAGAGGGAAACAGTGGGTATGAAACCTTACCTTTGCCACTTGTGTACCAGGCATGAGTGAGGAAATACTGTCCACCATTCACAGGTTTGCAACATCCTATGTTCCTACAGCTTTCCAGGTGCTTCAAGATAGCAAAGGGTGAACTGTGCCTTCAAGAAATGTCTCAAATGTCATGACTTCAGAGTCACAAAGATCTATACTTTACCAGACAAATGTGCTAGTACTGTTCTGCTCTAGATGAGAAGTAAGCTCATGATAACAGAGCACATTGTTTGTGATGGGCAGTACATGACCCAACATAGATCCTGCTGGGAAGAAGCTATGTGAGACACATTCAAACAAGTACATTTCAACCCAGACTGAATTTACTCCAAATCAGTTCTGGTTTTCTTCATAAAGCTGATTAGAACACTGATTTTGTGAGCCCCAAATCCTTTTTTGCTGTATTGTTGGATAATACCCTAACAAGAAACACCTCCATTTCTGAGGATATACGTCTGCTAGCTTCTTGCTCCCAGAGGCATGATTAAACTTAAAAACACCTCAGCTGAAAAAGAAAATTCCCAGCAAACAGCTTGATTTAAGACTTTGACTTTAAATGGAAAACCTTTCATTCGCTTAACAAATCTTGGATCACACTCCTAATGGAAAAGATGGGAGAAACTGGAAAGGAAAACACCCTGAAAAATTGTTACTCTCACCAGCTATATGTGAGGAAAAAATATGTCAGAGTATAGCCGAATGGCAAAAGAGGAGACGCTGGCTGCTGTATGCTCTGGGATACCAACAAGACATTAACACTGTACGCAAAGCACGAGTCTCTTGAGCACAATGAGGTATGATGTACTTTTTCACAGACCTGTATGGCTCAGGAGCATGCTGAAGGAGGAACAGGCTCTCATGCAGTAGAGATCAGGCCACAGTGAAGTGCAAGGCTTTCCTGGCACAGATCCACTGGATTCTTTCTAATGCTGTAGTACTAGACATTATACTCAAAGTTAGGCAGGGCCTCAGAGCCTGATCCCTTGCTGAGGACAGACCGGTTTTCCCCTTATTGCAAAGGATCCGCAGACCTGTGATGAATGAAAAAGGGAGTAGCAACAGCATCTAACTCCTTTTGCAAACCCTCAGTTGCTGGGCACATCCGTGCAGGGATGGCGGCTATGATGTAGGGCTTACAAGAAAACCACAACTGTCTGGAGCAGCAGCAGAAAGCCAAAATTTACCATTGCTGTCTGAAATGACTAGAGGACTGCATGCAGGAGTGTGAATCTCTCCATTTTTTCCACAGCTTCCCTACTGGGTCATTAAAACCGAATTTCCACCCATCTTTGTGGGTCAGAATTAGGTAAGCTAGTTCTCTGGGCTACTTCTTTAAAGACAGTCAAGAGAGGTAGGCCCTGGTGAGGCTGACTGGTCCCATTGAGTTGGACAAGCATATTGGGATGCAATTGGTTGTCGTTTTTACATGTGTTGGTGCCATTAGGTATGGTGAGACAAATATACCAGTTTGCACTAGAAAACTGATTTTCGGGTGACAAAAGGGAGATGAAATGAATCACCATCTATGTGGTCACAAAAGTTCTTATTTCTCTTAAATGATTTCTATGGAGAAATGTATTTTAAATGACAAGATCTTTTTCTTAAACTTTTGTCTTATATTAGAAAATCCAAAAAGGTATCACTGTATTTACAGGAAGTGAATGATGGAGTCATCCAAACTTCATAGGGTTCTTATGAACTGAAAAGTCATCTATACATACATTTTCTCAAAAATTTTTTAATATGGTAAAGTGTTTATTATTTATTTAGCTTTGTCCTAGTACAGAAAATTTATCATTCAAACAGATTGGTTTTGTCACCTTAAATTCACACTGCCAGAAGTCGTGGACGAGTAATCAAAAAATTGTGTTCTCATCTAAATGTTATGTTCCACATTACATCTAGCAGCAAATGCAATGTAAATTAAATAAACCAATTGCAACAATAATAAAATAGGCAAAAGGAAAAAAAAGTCTATCCTTCATACCTTGCACAAGATTTTTATAAATTATGTAATAATTCTGTATTCCATTTTAAGTATTTCTCTTTACTCGCTTTTATCCTCAGTAAAATATTATTATTGATAAATTTTGCTCTATTATGAGTAGAGAGGTCTTTAATTTTGTCTGTTTTCTAGCTTTGCCCAAATCCTTACCTTCCTTATTTCATTACGTTCAAGACAAACAATCCTAAATTTTAATCTTGCTCAACCCATCTTCTGAAAAAAAAAAAAAATTAAGCCTATATGTACTGCCTGACACTGATCTTTGTACTGTTAGCTTTATAATTTTACCCTGTTAACACTAAATGCCACGTTTTCCTAGGATATTTAAGTGAATAGATTAAGGAACATAGGAAAGAGAACAGCATTGTTTGTTACCTGTGCATTTGGATCTTTGTGAAAGCAACTCCCAAAGTTGCTACTTCTCTCTGCACCGTAATGATTTTGTACAGTGCCTTTTGGCTCTAGCACAATGTGTTATGCATCAGTGTTCAAGAGCATATTGTGCACCATTATTGCCCTCTCTCTAGAGGACTACAAACTGCATTAGTTTGAATTACCAAATCAAAACTTTATGTGCAGCAGTTCCCCCACAAGGGCTTTAGCATTTTTATGTCATAATCCCTCTATTATCCCCCACCTCACATGCTTTATAACCATTAAGTTATTGAAAAATTCTCAACAGATGTCATCTTAAGATGAATGTTGCTGTGCCGACTGGTATCAAGGCTGGAATCTGGATATTGCTCAACTTTACTAAAAATGTCAGGGAGAGAATAGTCAGCTGTAAAAATACAAGATATGCCAGCAATGGTTGTTTTCATGTCAACTGCAACATGACTTGTAGTGTTCTCAATTTTAGCTTCTAGAAGATGCAGTTTTCATTTGATGGGTTGGCAGTAATAGCTTGAGATATGTAGCAAGAAAAAGGAAAATAATTCAAGGGCTTTTTTTCCCTCTCCTTTTATGATAAAAGCAGAATTGTGCTTTAATCTGATTTAAGTCTCAAGTCTTACCTTTTAGCATATATTGTTCCTATTGAGAATTTTGTTAAAATACAGAAACTTTTTGTATAGGTGTAATAGATATAACAGGTTATTGGTGACTATGTATTTTGCGCCCAAAGTACTGAAATAACAAAAATGATTGCTACCATGGTAATAACAACAATTTATTGATATCTTTCCCATCATTCCATCAGGGCATTTGTAAAATGTTGAAAATAACATAAAGACATAAAAATATACACCACGACGTAATTTAGAACCACCTTAAATTTGAAGCAAACAGTGCAAAAGACATCCATCTTCCAAAGAAGTGACAGTATGGTATTTAAATAATAGGAGCTACACACAGCACAGATACCTGTCAAAATGAGATTCAAGAACAGAGCCAGGGCCCACATTACTAAGAGCTTTAAAAAATAGTGGCATTTTATAGTAAATCAGCTGTTTAAGAGGCAGTTACTGTATGAAAGTGAGGATAAGCACAATATACTTTAAATTCATCAAAACAGCATAGCAGCTGAGTTCTTATATTCAGAGATGATGTGACAAATCTGATGAGAGCTTTTTAAAGAGGAAATTGCAATAATCAAGTCTCATGATGAAGCAGGTATATTTTGCTGTAGAGTTGGCAGGGAATATGCAAGAGATATATACTTGTGAGGACTGAAGTGAAAATTAATCTATTGGTATTGCATCTGAGACATGAAGAGTTTTAGTCAATAATGAAGCTTGATATTCTTAATGTGGCTCTCTGTTTTGTGATCTTTTACAAAGGGAAAAATCAAATGATAAAAAAGCTTCCTGTTCTGAGAGACCTCTAGAGCTCACCCCAAAGCCCCAAAACTGGCTAATGGAAAGTTTTTCCATAGTGTCTGCGAAAAAGACTGTTACTCTTTCTCCAATTCACAGCTGTATCTGTTATTTTAGTTGTCTAGACTCCTATAATTAGGGGAAGATTGGTTTCTGGACAGCTTTTCAGCCATCCATTTTTCATTTTGCATCCTAAAGACTCCTCTCTCCTGTGTTTTAGCTCATAGCTTCCGCTGGTGGAAAGATACAAAAAGGAGATGGAAATCACCAAAGAAAACTGGTTTAGCTGATAATAGCTCTCATAGAGAAGAGGCTGATCAAGCCAATCTTGCCTGTAAGCAATTAAAAGTGAAAATGCCAAATCAAGGCTGTGAAAGTCTCCACAGGCCTGACCCTTCACTGTAAAAAATAATGTTTAGAAAGATTACCCAGTCAAATTGCCAGGTAGTCACTCTCAATTGCCACTGTTTTAATAGGAGATACTTTTGACTGTACGCCCATCTTTAAGAGAATAGTGAACAGGGAATTTTGGAAATAAAAGGTCCTGAACTTCTATTTTCGAGAAGGATTTAATCACAGAAACTTCATCTTGTATTTTAGGCTTTATAGCCACTGTGCATTGTATATTATTCCTATTTGTTTCTGTTGTAAGAATATTCTGATTCTTCTCATTATACTGTGTGTATGCTGCTTTTGTTCTGTAGTGTTATTTTAAAACTTATGCCATATGAACATTTCCGGTTCTTTTGAATATGATACTCGAATTTTACTCAGAGTTTATGAATTGAGTTTGTTAGTGTATTCATTTATATGTAGTGATACTCTTCCAGCTCAAAGCTTTAATATTTCTTTACAGTGCTGGTATATGATCTGAGGAAATATATTTCTGGATATTTTGTAAGAATCTTAGATTTTCCCAAATTTATTTCCATATGGTTCTTCAGTACTGGTTTGGACTGGTTCTGCTTTTCTGTTGCATCTTTCCTCCCCTGGATCTGAGTGGTATATTTTGGTGTATTAATATGCCACTAACCTGGATAATTTCTACTGCTTCCCTTTATAAGAGCCCATGATGAGCTGAGGAAATCGATTGTAAATCACGAGGAAAATGATTGTAAAGGTATTTGTGCTACAGCAGTGCTATATGAGACCTGGGGTAAGGGTTATGTACAAAAAAATGTTGATAATAAGCTAGAATCTCCCTAACTTATAACTAATTAGAAAGTATTTCCTGTATCTCCTACATCTCCTTCTGTGACACCAGGGAAATGTACGTTTGCAGCCAAATGACTCATTTAGTTCCAATTTTACCTGCACCTTATTATGAGCTGACCTACCTTTTTAAGATATGCAATTCTTCTCCCAAGCAGTTTTCCATCTTCTTCTTCAGCTGTAATAACAGAAGCTAAATAATATTTAACAAATTGCCATTTCCTTGTGCCCTGTCTTCAATCCCCTATCATTGTTTTTAATGGGACAACTTAACCTTTGAACCTATGTCTCTATTACAGATATAGTTGAAGAGCCCTTAATTGAAATATTCCATACAACTTGACATTCAATATTATTTCTTTGCTCCTCTAATTATCCTTTTAACTTTCTTCTGCTTATTTGTATAAACCCTCCTCAGTCTGTCTTTCTACCAGACTGTTTATATATTTTTCAAAAGCCTTTCAATTATTTGCTCATTCTACTCTTTACATACTACATAACTACATTTGACCCCTGTAACCCTCCCCCCTGTTTAGATTTAGCTGAGATGGATTTCAGTTGTAGGCTCTGCAGCCATTTCTCAGATTATTTCCCAGTGTGTATCAGTAGTGCTCATCTCTGCATTGGAGAACATCCAAACAAAATCTCTTTGGAAATGTCACACCCCATCAGACTTCCTAACAACAAAAAGAAAGTGCCAATCCAGAAACATCTGAAACACACTGGTTTATTTCAATGCAGGCTATGAGAAACCAAACCTAGAGATATATGTTCCCAATGGTGAGAGAACTGCCATTTTGAAGCTTTCTTGGGTGCATGCTATCTATAAAATACAAAGCAAAATTAGACAGAATTCATGCAAAGTTTAAAACACTCCAGCAAGCCACGATAGTATTCCTATCCTACGACTTGCAGTTGCTTGTCTTCCCCCTTCACTGCTGGAGATTATACCCTTTCTATCTCTGTGACAATTCTTCTTGACCTCACATTCCAATGACAGGTTCAAAAGCACTTCTTGCTCTCAAATCTAAACTGGGGGTACAGTGATTGACAGTGGCTGGTAGTAAGGATGGCTTGAGTGACCATTCATGCTAATTTGCTATTTAATGTAATCTTGATTTCCAGATAACTTCTGGAAACCCTTAACTTTTTCTTTGCATGTTCCTATTTGATATTTCTTTCCAATATCTTAAATGTTTTTGTTTTCTACAGACAATAGTGTTTTCTATGGCTGAGAAGAGATTTGTTGCAGAATGGAGACTATGGGTCAACCAAGAGGCTTACATTGTTTCATTCTAGCACAGTTTTCTGAGTTACTTTCTCATCAGCTGGCAAAGCAAAACTTCCAGACTTATTGTTGTCCATGCTGCAAATGCCCTAGAGAATATTACTTGAAAACTATTAACTTTACTGGGCATATGTGATGAAGATATTAAAGGTGTTATCTGGAAGTCAAGAAGTTTTTCAGAAAACATCAGCCTGTGACAGGCAGCTAGAATCTTCTCCAGGAGAATATTACCCACCCAACCTTTATAACTGCCAAGACTTCCCATGCTATATATTTTTTTTTAAATATTTTACAAGTTTTATGTGTAGTTTTGTTCCCTGAAATTATGACAGAACGACTTTTTCCCATGCAGACAGTTCAACAAGCTCAGTAGTATCCTGTCTTGCACTGTCTGCTTTGGATTTTGCATAACTGTTTTCCAGTCAATAACTATGTAATTAAAATCCCTCATTGACACTGGTCCTATCCTTACAGTCCCCTCTTTCATATATAAAATCATCTTTAATGATGTCACTTAAAAGCAGACCTTTTCATGCAATTGGAAAATTTTAGAGAATTCATTTTAAAAATTTAAATACTGATCTGTATGTACAAGGAGTTTCATATAAGTAATAATTCTATTGCCTTGAAACATTTTCCTCATTACAATAGGACCACTGAACTGAATTTTCATCTTCTGGTGCACTACCTCTCCTTAAAAATATGGGATCTACTATATTGCATCAGGGAACTGTCACCTGGCCAAACATGAAAGATGAAAGGGAGCTTTTTTATGGGTTACTAAAATGAGAAATTAATGTCACAAACATAAGCTATTTTTGATCGCAGAAAATTTCTCTTTTCTGAAACTTTATCTAAAAATAAAGCTATTTTCTGACGTGTATGTAGGTAATGTCACACAACTGCTACCTGCATAGGCAGACCTAAATGAAAACATTTGGCATTACAATTGTTCCAGATCAGGAGGACACATATAGTCAATTATTAACGTTCAACAGATAAATCGTAACTAATTATGATGCAGTGACATGATCACTTCTAATTGGCACCTGTGCTATAGAAGTCTGATCTTGCTTGACCCTCATGTAGCTGAATGAGTGGGTTAATACATAAAAAACTTTTTTCTGCAAAGTTCATTATAAAGCTTCTGCAAAGTCTTGTTTCTTTTCACTTTTTTTTAAATATACTGACTATTCACCAAAACAGACCTGCAAATACTTTAAAAGATAAACCCTTTAGAATCCGTTTAGAAACTTTCCTAAGTTTTAAAGATTTCCATAACAATGAGCACACTTTTAAGCTCTTATAGTAATCTTAATATATAGCAGCGCTCTGTAGTCAAGACAGCAACTACAAAACTCTTGCATTTGGTATATGATGTGATCAAGAGAAGGGCTTTCAAGCTCACTTGCAAAGAAGTTTAGCATATACTCTTGACTATTATGTGGATAGTTTAAAAAAATCAAATATTTTTATTTTTCATAATACAGAACAGTGAGTTTTATCAATAAGAACATGTGAACAGCTGTGCTAGATCAGACCAAAAGCCTGTCTGATCCCGTATCCTGTCTCTGACAGTAGGCAAAAGCAGATGCCTGGAAAAAACTGGAGGAAGATGACAAGTATATTGTGAAATTCCCCTGAACATTCACCCCACACCCAACAACTATATACTTAAGAAACCTTTGGAGGTAGATGTGGTATCTCTATGCCTTACAGACTCCAGTGACATTTTCTTCTGTATCTCCTACCAATGCTTTCTGCATTCAAACAAACAGTTGAGACCCACTGCCTTTCACCTTGGGTGTTACCACAGCTAATTTATATATTTTGTTAAGATCAGTCTTTTTTTCTTTATTTGAACCTGTCATTTGCTGGTTTTGTTTGATTACATATAGTTCTAGGACTGAAGGGGAAGCGGTCCCTACACTGCACCACTTCCCAGCTTAGAGATCCCATCATACCTCCCTAGTTTATTTAGCATTTTGTCACTTGGAAACTGTTCCACAATTTTGAATAGACCACTCTGCCATCATTTGTTGCTGGGGTTTTTGTACATTTTCCTGACTTCCTGTTGTATCTGCTTCCAGATGGGAGAGTCAAATGTACACAACACTCAAGTGCAGGTGCACTGGAGATTTATATAGTAGCATACTAACATTTTCTGTCTAGTTTTCTATTCTTTACCTATTAATTCCTAACATTTGGGGGTTTAGCTTTTACTGAACAATGAAGTGATGGTTTTGTGAAACGATCGATTATAATCAATGATCTCATTCCTGAGTGAGAACAGTCATCTTAGAACCCATCGTTATGGAACTTCATAAAATTAGATTTGTTTTTTCATATGCGCTTCACTTCACCTTTGTTTGCATTAAATTCCATCTTCCAGTTTATCATCCAGTCCCTCAGTGCTGTGTAGTCCTTCTGCAATTCTCTGCAGCCAGCTCTTCTTTTCAAGATTCAGAATAAATCAGTACGATAAGCAAACTTTGTCACTTTTCCATCTCCTTTTCATGACTGTTAATCCAGAATTCCACTGGTCACCTCTCTGTGAAAAATAATCATTTTTTCCACTGTCTCCTAATTTATGGCTAGTTATTTTTCCAGGTTGAACTCTTTCTTATACCATGGCTGCTTAGTTTCCTTAAGAGTCTCTGTAGAGCCTCCAGAGCCAGACAATTGTCTTATTGTCTATTGCTTTCATTCAGAGTATGGGCTTATCGATCTGTAGTGTCCTAGATCTCCAGAGGAAGTCTCCTTCTGGTCGTCTGGTAGCAAGACAATTTTAAGAGTGAAGTTACGTACTTCAATCCATAGTTCAGCCATCTCTTCCTCAAATTTCAGCAGAGCTCTTGGAAGAATGCATTTGACTTTGGTGATATAAAATCATTCATTTTGTCAAGTTGTCCTATAAGCTATACTCCTGACATTTAAATCTGATATTTGTATTTTCCTTTGCTTTCTCTGTGAAAAACAGTTCTGGCTTAAAAAAAAAAATCTTCAAACAGCTAGCTGATGTAGAGAGATTCAAAATAGTAATTTAGTTCTTCTACTAGGTTGTCATCTCATCCAAGCACTCTTTGTATGCCTTGACTGTCTGTTGGGCTTTTAGACTATGTGACAGACTTTCTGCTCCTGATAAGATTTTAGCTTTTGGTTTTGTTTGTTACTTTTTTTTTTTTTTTTGTCTGCTTTTACTATGTTTTTACATTTAAGTTACCAAATTTCATGTTCTTTTCTGGATTTTTATTTAGATCAAACTTCATATTTTTGAAGGATGTCTTGTTATTTTTAATAGACTTCTGTGCTCTGCTGTTTACCCATGCTGACTTTTTTTTGCTCTTTCTAAAATCTCTGAAAATGTATGCATTTATCTAGTACCTCCAACATGAGGCTCCAAAATTATTCCCAGACTTCCAGTTAAGATTTCTTTAGCTGCTCCTTTTAGTTTCTTTTTAAGTAGCTCTCTCACTTTTATGTTGTTCCCTTTTTTAAATATCACATGACAGTAGAGGATTTTTCAGCTCTTGTTATTCACACAAAACTGTTGAGACAAAGTATGTGGTATCTAATATGGCAGAGTGGCTCTTTGACAACAACATTATGACACTTTCCTATGGACTGACTCAGAACCAGGTGAAATATTTCTCCTTGGGCAATTATTGCACAGCTTGGCCCAGGAATCGTTAGTTGTCCAGGAATCATCAACTCTTTCTAAAAACACAGCCTCAGCATCCCTGCATGGTTTTTAGCCAGTCTAGTGTGAATTAGCTGACTTCTCACATTCCTATTGTGTTTCTTGCATTTGGTGCTTCTCTGATCTCCACTCAGCAGCTTTTGCCCAGTTGATTAAATGTGTAGTCCCACAGATTCATTTTTCCTATTTAAATCTATAATTCCATTTAATAAATAGAGAAAACTACTTTGTGAATGGTGTGTTAATGCTTAACTCCAAACTTTCTGTATCATAAAGCACCTTTCCTCCATCATTTTCCTCAGTACTTTCAACTTCTACTTTACTGTCCCACTGATTGATTTTATTCCATTTTCTGATGCATGTATTCCTCACATTCTACGGGTGCCTATCAGCTAGAATAGTGCACATAAGAGGACCTTGTTTTAAGACCACATATATAATTCTGTAATACCCCATTTTGAAGTGGCAGTGGCAGATAAACCAGGAAGGCTTTTTTGACCACAACATTGGTCTGCTTATATGGCTTTGGTGTAAGAGCTGTAATAACAGAGAATCCAGTTCAGTGGGTAAGACTGCACAATAAAATGCTCTTAAAATAAAAACACTCTCGTCTAACAAGGAAGTTATTAATATTAACTGGGACATGTGCTTAATTTCACTGCAATATAAACACACTTTTGATGTTCATTTTCAAAGTATGCATTTGTATATAATTATGCTTAATGCATATCATACTTTGCAGTCATGATTTTACAGTCAGTCTGATGGAAGTGTTTGGTATTTTCATCTTTTTTATTTGCAATGCAAAATATTTCTTTGTCTGTATCGTTCTTATGTGCTGGAAACAACTTTCTTTTTCATGAATCATGTGGATAAATATATCCAAGAGTCATCTGATATACCATATTTGGAAAATTAGTAATATTTCCTACTTTCATTTAAGTGAAGCACTGCAGTAATGCACTAATGCTGGTGCAATTTAGTCTAATATTTATATGATTTAGCAACATGAAAGAAAAAAACACTTATTATAATGTAGATTAAAAAGAGAATTCTGATTACAGCCTTATCAGTAGTACTTTTAGACATATTTAATTTTCTTTTTCAGTGATTGTTGTCACAACAACTATTGTTTCCAGTAAGCTTCATATCACCCAGCAATAATAATGCCATTTTAATCTTGTAATGATGTGTCTTCTCTAGCTGAATTAATAAGGAAACCAACTAAAAGATAATTTGGGATATCTCTGAAATGTGTGCTAATAAAAAGGCTATGATCAGTCCCACTACATGTTGTTCTTCGTAATATTATGCTAATAATAGTAAATAATAGTCTTTTATTTATGTCCTTCTTCCTTTTCTTTATACAAACAAGTATCAGTAAATTTGCATGAAACAATACCAATGGCCATTTCGTTCTGAAGTAAACAGGCATGTCTCTGCTAAACTGAACAGCACTAGTCCTGTTTCTGTCACTGTATAGCACAGTCTCCATAGAATTTCAATACCTCTCCTCAGCTGAAGTCTCCTTTCATGCTATAGAAAAAACATAAAAAAAAAATCAATGTTTCTATTTATTTCTCAACTATTTGCTTCTATAATAATATCCTTATACAGTAAATACTATTGTGCTCACTTGATTTACTAAATACTACAAATGTTCCTTAGCAGAAAATTCTGTGACCTTGCATTGTGTTTGCATGGCAAGGTTTGGTAGTGGGGGTGCTGCAGGGGTGGCTTCTGTGAGAAGCTGCTGGAAGCTTCCCCTATGTCTCATAAAGCCAATGCCAGCAGCTCCAAGAGAGACCCACTGCTGACCAAGATTGAGCCCATCATTAACAGCGGTAGCACATCTGGAGTAATGTATCCAAGAAGGGGGGAAAGTTGCTGCACAGCAGCAACTGCAGTCAGAGACATGAGTGAGACTACATGAGAGCAACAACTCTGCAGACACCCAGGTCAGTGAAAAGGGAGCGTTAGGAGATGCTCCAGATACTGGAGCAGAGGTTCCTTTGCAGTCCTTGATGAAGACTGTGGTGAGGCAGGCTGTCCCCCTCGGCCCATCAGGGTCCACGGTGGAGCAGATATCCAGCTGCAGCCTGTGGAGAAGCCCATGCCAGAGCAGGAGGATGCACCCAAAAGGGGGCTGTGACCCTGTGGGAAACTGGCGCTGGAGCAGGCTCCTGTCAGGAGCTGTGGAGAGAGGAGCCCATGCTGGAGCAGGTTTGCTGGTAGGACTTGTGACTCCATGGGGGACTCACGCGAGAGCAGTCTGTTCCTGAAGAACTGCAGCCCATGGGAAGGACACAGGTTGCAGCAGTTCATGGAGAACTGTCTCTGGTGGGAGGGACCCAATGCTGGAGCAAGGGAAAAGCATGAGGAGCCCTCCCCCTGAGAAGGAAGGAGCAGTAGAAACAATGTGTGAAGAACTGACTGCAAACCCCATTCTCCACCCCTCTGTGTCACTAGGGGAAGGAGGCAGAGAAACTGGGAGAGAAGTTAAGCCCAGGAAGAAGGGAAGGGTGTAGGGAGATGTTTCAAGATTTTTTTTTTATTTTTCACTACCTTACGCTGATTTGATTGGCAATAAATTAATTTTCCTCAAGTCCAGTCTATTTTGCCTGTGACAGTAATTACTGAGTTATCTCCCTGTCCCTATCTTGAGCCATGAGCTTTTTGTTAGATTTTCTCTCCCCTGCCCAGCTGAAAAGCGGAGTGATAGAGTGGCTTGGTGGGCACCTGCTGCCCAGCCAGGGTCAACCCACCACAGACTGACAATTGCTGCAGACATAATTAGACCACTATTTTTACGTCCAGATGAGAACAATTAATAGTGGCATAAATACAATGTGTGTCCTTCCTTTGGCTCCAAAAGATATTTTGAACCTGTGAGCCTGGAGTTTTCTCCATAAAAAGAAAATTGAACTTATGGATCTCCTGAATGGTAAAACCTTTATTTTCTCATAGGGCAGGGCATGGATACTTTCTCATGGAATAGGTCATTTTTGCATGATTTCTGTAGGATGAAGGGGTATGTATTCTGCCTATTTTGTATGAACCTTTATATACATCAGTTCAGACCTTTCTCTTTCTTTCACTATGATTTATGGATATATATACTTTTTCTTTACGTAGTCTGGAAGGTGGTTCTAAGGCCACAGTAGGCTTCTGTTTTCATTACTGCGTAAATACTCAGAGGGCTGGAGACCCTCTGGTACCAGCTCAAGGAAGCCTCCACCGAAAATGCTTTTCTGGATACCTCTGCTGGACAGTCTGGGTCCACTGTAAAATCTTTGTTTTCCCCATCTGCATTTGCAATGGTAACTGGAGTAAATAAGACCTCTAGGAGCTATGGTGGAGCCAGGACATCAAGAGACCTCCACAAAGTTAACCTTTGGGTTTAGACATAAGTGGTCTAGAAAGCAGGTATGGTTCTCTGAGAGGTGCAGTATAGATATAACATGGTGTAGTATCTTAATCATTGATGCTAGTTCTGTCAGCCACAGACCAAGATATTACACCTTATGAAAGAAGGTGGTTGAGCCTGACATTAACTTGTAGTGTGAAAAGAAATTGTAACTGCAGTTGTAAACACTCTAATGAAGAAAACCTTACCACGATAATGTTTTTCATTTCTTCCCAAATTAGATGTTTTCTTGCTATAAAGTAACCACAAATAAAGCATTATACTAAAACAGTCTCATACAAATATTTTATTTACAGATTAATCTAAAAAAATCAAATGTGTATAGCATATTTGGCACAAAACACAGTTTCTGTCTTTTTTTATATTAACAGAATTCCTAAACTACTGTACAGAATGTTTCCAGGCCCATTAAATCTCGCCATTGTGGAAAAGACAAAAGTTAGGGGAAAAGTGTCCAAAAAGGGTATGTTCTTCTTATTTAATTTTACTTGTATTAAAAAAAAAGAAAGTAACAGTATACACCATTTTTTGCTCAGTTCCCCATTTCTGTATCAGAGAATATATCTATGAAGAAAAAACAGAAAATAAAGAGATAGTATATGAAAATTATGGATCATTACCTGAAGGATAAAACCCCATTTTTCTTACCTTTTTGTGTCTTATGAAGAAATATGCCAGACTATCCACTGTACATACAATATTTATAAACTCTTTTTTTCTTCCAAATCCTGGATTCTGGAGCCGTCTTATTGTTTGGTCTGCTTTCAAATGCCAATTTTAGACTAAGTCTTAGTACAGAATGGAAATTTGATCAAAAAAACACATTTATATCTCTGTGTAGGTATTGTGCTGCAGGGCTTATATAGCTTGGTATTGTGTGATATTACATTACTTACTCTTCTGACAAAATAGAATCTCTTCCCACTACATAACTTTTGTTAGGAGTGTAAGTAGCCTCTACTTCCAGACAGAATGCCCATATTCTTGACTAGAGCAGTCCAGTCACATGCTGTGTAGTCATTGTGTATATAAATGTGAAAACCATCAGAGGTCGAATAAGCTGTGATCATACAGTGCACCATCATTGTTTTACTTATATGCAAAATATGTCCTTTAACAGGGACTTGATAATTTCAGTCACTATAAAGAGCCCTAAATTAAGAAGTCTTTAGCATTTAGTTTCTTATCAGAAAGAATGCTTTCTGTATGTCCAGAAATTTTCATTCTTTATATGAAAGCACTGAACAAGTTTAAAAATACACTGATTTTTCAACAGGATTCACTCCTGTAGGAAGAGTTTCATTTGCGTAATTAATTGCACTGATGTTAGCATTGCAGTGAAGAGCATTCTCTTGGAAAGCCAAAAAGAAGTTAAGAAAAATGAGATATGGAATTGCAGCTCCAGACTATACTTCACCACTTCATATTATTATTCTTTTTTATTTTGAAGGCAGTTCACAAAATCCAGATGTTGAATGTAAATTATGTTTTTGCAGTAGTAACATGTGGTTACTTGCAAGGTTCACATTTACAGGCATTTTTTGTGTCAGTTTTCTCCTTGTCTTTCACATAGGTAGGCTTCAGATATGCTTCTAAACTTCTTTCTATGTAATATATCATATTTTAATTACTTTCCATTCTTCTTTCATTTGATTCACATGTGAAAGAAATTCTTTGCTAATCCCAGGTGGGATCTATAAATAACCTTTTATGTTGAAAAGATTTTTTTTCTTTCCAGTAGCTTTATGTTATTTTTAGATTTGTGTTCAAGCATTTTGTCTGAGCAAGCAACCTATATGTCTGCTAAGGAGTTGTTTTTATAGGTCAAACAAAAATCTTCTCTTTACCTGTAGGAAACTTGAGGGCCTTTCTGTTCACGTCAACGTGTTCTAGAATAAATCATAAAATATTGTGATATCATACATAGAAGTGCTTACAAAACTTATTCTGACATAGAAAAGGACTCATGAGTCTGACGTAAAAATGTTTTAACCATGGACATACTTAAAATAATATTTTATGGGTTTGCTAGTTACAAGGGTTTTTTTCCAGTTTTCTTCCTAAAGCTTCTATGCTTCTTGTACTTGAAAAGATAGGAACAAGAAATCTGCAGGAATGCTGTCAACCAAAGTCAGCATGGTCAACAGGTTAAGGTATTTTCCTGGATGGAATGAAACATCACTGTTGTTTCATTTCTCTGTTTCAGAGAAACAATTACAGAAACTTTAGTGACAATTTTTGTCTTACTGGGTTCTCATAGCAGAGGGTAAAACCTGGTGCTTGTCCCAAAAACTTTACCAAATGTCTTAGTATGTTGACACTGCATGACTTGTTTATCATTTTGTGATTCAGTTTCCACAGTGAGAAATGTGGTTAATATTTCTGCAAAAGCACACAGATGTAAAACACTGAATAACAACTAAGTATTCATGTTCAAGTTATGTGACCAATTCTCAGTAGATGGATTTATTTTTCTGTTGTTGTTGGATACACTGGACCCATCTGTATACACAAGATACATTTAAACATGTTTAGTAAGATGCTTGCTGTCAGAAGGAGTTTCCAAAGACATTGAATCAGCAGTCCAGGAATCAAATGAGCAAGTACATATTTTATCAGAGCCCTGGCAAGCCTGTTCTGCACACTTCTGCATTCCTGCTTGGGCCAAATAGAACTGTGTGGACACAAAAATTAAAGAACAGCTTGGCTTTAATCAAACAAGCTAAATACTAGTCATAAAATGCACTTCCATTTCTGTTTTGAGGCATAGATTCTGTTTTATGCACTATGTGTTGTGAAGTAATTAGCTATGTTGTTAATAGTTTTAAAATGAAATATATATGGCACCAGGAAAGCTCTTAGAGTTTTACACATGAAATCATAGTGTCTGTTTCCACAAAGTTTTAATGGCACTTCTGCCCCATCCTGCAGAGTACACCACATGTTTGTAAGGTTGTTCTGTGTACAGGAAGGGCATAAGGAACAATGAGGTAGGATTCAACCATTTTGTACGTGGCACAGAAAGCTAAGAACAATGATAATCCTGTGTTACAAGACAATGAAATCTCTCCGGAGTAATTTCTGAGCAGCAGAAATCACATTGTTTTCCTTATACAAGCTAAATACACAGTCTAGGCTAGTAACCTAAATAAATAAATACAAGATGAAGACGCTACGAGCTCTTGGTGGACACAGGTTCATGGACGGGAAAATGTTTTAAAAATCATGAGTTTATTCAGTTTGTGTACTGCTTGCCTCAAACCAGAATGGTCTTGAAGAAATCATACTCCAGAAGGAGCTAGAGAGAGTCCAGTGTGTATCCCGTGCTTGTTCTCCCAGGTGGCTTTTTCAAACCATGATTCACTGAGTGCTCCAAGAGATGTAAGTAGTGGTTGCACTACTGTTCAATATCTATTCTGAACTCTTCTGCTCAACAGTTGTGAGCAGCTCCCTTTTTATTATTCAGTGCACCCTTTTAGCCCAGTAAATCTGGAGCTGCTATTACTCGTAAGAAGCCGCAGTCCTCTTTTAGACCTCAGGTCCTGTCAGGCTTTGCCTTGACTTGTTGTAGCCTGTCTAGAGATTTGGTTTTAGCTTGCGATGGTTTTAGCTCATTTAATGACCAGGTAATTGTTACCTCCTCTGTTTTAGCTTTTGCTTGACTTTGCGTAGTTGCTTTTGTTCAACAGTTTGTAATTAATATCCAGTAATAACAGATAATTACTCATGTGGAATGAAGGATCCATTGTCATGGAATAAAATGCAGCATAGAGGAGTAAAAACATGGGATGATAGCAGACATCCTGAAAATACAGGGAGAAGATGACACTGTAGACTCAGGTCTACAAGCAACTGACCTACGACCAACAATTACTCATCACAGGAATGTCACCTTGGGAGCTGAGTAAAACCTGCTTTAGTCATAACAAAGAAAAAAAAGGACAAGTATTCAACGTACTTAAAATACATAAGAATATACAAAATCTGGCTGTAACCTGGACTTTCAGAACAATTAATATAGAGCAAGGTGTAGAGCAGGTTAGTAAACACAGAAAGTTGCTCTAAGCAGATCCTAATGTCAGGAGGAAGACAATACCACCATCACCAGCACACTGCTCCTGGCAAAGAACTAGGGATGCTGATTTCTTGGGCTAACGGCTTCCCTCCCCAAAACTTTAGGCATTGGCCTTAGGGACTCAGAGGAGTCAGGGGTGAGAGTAATGTCATAGAAAGAAGGAAATACTTGAAATATCATAGATATCATTTTGACTGTAATATAATCAGAACTATAAACGTTAGCATCATTGCAAAAAGACTAATAATATTTAATTCATTAGACTTTATTTTCATTTTATTTTAGTGTGTTAATGGTTTAGTATTTTAATATTTTGAATATTAGTATTTAATTATTCCAACAGTAAATTCCTGAGTTTGCATCTTACCTTTGTCAAGATTCTGAGCATGACAATCCCTGGCAATCTAACCTGTAACTTTGATGCAAAAAATTGTCAATATAAGAAACACAAATAGAACAGAAAATAACCAGGGTTTGGGTTTATTCCTCAAACCTCTAGCACCTGGACCTTTTTAAAATAATATGTTGTTCCTGCAGGCTGTGAAAATGGGTGACCATTCCTTGGAGAAAAGCCAACAGGTCATTCAAAAACAATTGAAGCTCATTTCTATTTAAAAAAAAGAGCATTAAAGCTGATGAATGGAGAGGAATGATGTAGTAATAAACATTTCTGTGTGCGTATTTTGTAAGATTTACAGGATTCTCAGAAGCCTACACATCCATAGAGTGGATGGATCCTATCTTCTGTGGCGGAAGACAAACATTCATTATCATCATAAGACACCTGAGCTCTCTTTCTGTTGTATAAATGGTTTCTTGACAGGCAGAAAGTGGTCCTTAGCTCTTTTTCAGCTGAAGCTCTGCTAGGCATTTTTTCTCTCCTTCTCTGCTAATATTCTTTCCTTCAAGACTTTTGTTTAGGCTTTTATTCCTTTTTTTTTTTCTCAAAGTTCCTGGAAATTTTTAGCATTTTTCTTACAACTGCATATCCAGAAATGCTGGCAATATTCCAAGTAAGGCTGCATTACAGCTGTAAAAGGATAGCTGTTTATTAATTCTCTGCTTTCAGAAATGAAATCTCTGTGTGGGCAGTTGAAAATGATTTTGTTAGTTTTGTAGCTAACACACTGTAGGATCATGTCTAATTTGCTGAAGACTCACACCCTTATTACTTTCTAGAGAGCTTTCTTTTGGATATTTCATATAATGGAATCAGAATGTAATTCTTTTATTTTCTAGACTTTATAATATTTACATTCCTCTTTTTTCAATCCTTTTTTTTTTCCTCATGATGAAAATTCTTTGTCAAACCTCAAGTGGTTGAAGGTTACTTTTTAATATTGATACTATAATTTATGGTTTTTGTTACTGATGGTAGCTTCTTACCACTAAAGGTTTTTATAGTCATTATATCTTCCTGGGTGCTATTCATAGTGCCAAATGTATAATGTCTGAGGACCTTCTGAACAGCCATCAGATATGCCAAGAATTTTTATAACAAAAGACTTGTAGGCTATGGGTAGTTGACTGAAGTCAGAATGGCTGCATCAGAGAATAATTTAGTAAAATTTTCCCCTTTACAAGTAGAGAAACACAAGATACTCATTCTAGCATCTATAAGACTTATCATTTGATGCTATTACTTCTTAAATCACACAGTGGGAATCAGCAGCCGTAGGTCTATCTGTTCGATTTGTATTTTTTCACTTTCACATACATTGTATGTATGTTCCTTAAAAAGCAGATTGGACTAACGTGAAGAAGTGCTTCATGTAAATGACTTTTTCCTTTAGAAATTGTGTCCAACACCACCATTGCAATTGAAGAAACAGCAAAACAAATGTGGAACCACTTATGCCTGAGAAACTCAAATACATTACTAATAGAAATGTGAATTTCACTTTATTTCTCAATAATATGCTTGTGATTATGCTTTCCATCAAGCAAAAAGTGGCCCGCAAAGACCTAAATCACAATAAGCTAAGAACCATTTTCCTGACCTTCACATCTGACTTTCAATCCATATCTTCCATTTAAATAGGAAAATAGCAACTTGGTCTAAGATAAAGCATACACTGTAGCTGATTCCTGGAATAAAAAGGAGACAACTATGGTGTTTGCCACAGGCATATGAAATAGATAAAAGAAAGATAAAAGCTTTAAAAAAAGGTGGGCAATAATGTATGTATGGGAATGGAGAAAATAAAGGGTTTGGGTTTTTTCCCCAAAAGTGAAAGGGAAAAAAACTTTTTCAAAAAGAAAACAGTTTTCCCTGAGAAGCAGAAATCTGGTATGCTTCTTCAATCTTAATAAAGCATTTAGACAGAGGGAGCTCTCTGACACTTGAAGGGAGCAGAGACTGAAATGTTTTACCTCTGACATAGAATCCTACAGTAGTGAGTTTTTATATTTAATGGGATGCAGGGTCATTTCCCGTGGGCTATTTAGTGGACCTTTGTAGCTTCAAAATGTGATTCTTCCCTCAGAAGGGCCTAAAGCTGATTATTAACCATGATTCATAAATTCTTCAGAAGACGATCAAGTTAGGTTTATGAATTCAGGCTGGGACAGAATGCAGCTGCCTCCTTTCTGCCTGTAAATACCAAGAAGGACTATGAGTTACAGAAAAATAACCTTTTTAAGTCTATTTTGCTTTCTCATTGTCCTTTTCCAATAATAAAACAGCTGTTTACAAGGATTTTGGGTGCTTTTAAAGAAAAGTAAAGTGAAAAGAATAAAAAAAGACATGTAGTCCAATTTCTTATTAGAAGGGCACATCTGGTGAGTTAGTTTTCAAAAACAGTTGTGGATTTCAAAGGGAGGACACAAAACAGTGGAAGGGTTGGGAACTGTTTGCTATATGAAGTCTGTTCTGATCCAGCAGTAAACTGAACACTCCACGATACTGTACTAAGTATATGACACACTACAAATACATGGATGGACACTAATATAGAAATCCTCTAAACATCATTACCATACTGAAAGGGAAACTTTGCCCAAGGCATGAGATTGTTCTTTTTCTCTAGGGTAGAGCTACGGATTTGTAAGCCAAATACTCTAAACAAATAAAGCCTGGACAGAATATATTGACTTCTGCAGATTTTCTGCTATTTTTACTTTTCCAAAGGTAATTATGAAACAGGACTATCAAAGTCCCACTTATTTCACCACAGATTTCATGATATTACAAACTACAGGTATGAATTCAATGCATAGAGACACAAATGCCATCAGGACCTGTATCACTGCTTTTAGTTTATTCTGGCAAAAGTCTTTTGTTATATGTAACCTAGTGGCAGTCCTCCTGTTAATAATTAGGATGGTTGGCTTGTTTTAAGTGTTTTGTTCTATGCTTATGTGATCTTCAATCCTCCTTTGGATGAAATGATAGAGTACTCATATTAACTCCATATATGACAGTAGTTCCATTTACAGTGTTCTTTACATTTAAAGTTGAATTAAGGTTATCACCTTTCAACGGCTAAAATTACTTCTGTCCAGCAAAGTAAGGTCTGAGGGCATATCACAGGTACTGTTCTCTAAACAACTCACATGAGCATTTTTCCTTTAAACTGCTGATATTAGTATCTAAAGTAGGTGCTTGAACGACAAGATTCCAATTCCCCATATAACATAAAGTGGTGTATTCCTGTTCAGTTCTTTATTATTGGCAGACATTTTAGTTTTATTTGTTCAAATGTGTGAAGGAAGGGAAAGAGGGAAGGAGGAAGGAAGGGTTTTTTTGGGGGTTTTTTTGTCAGATTTTTCTTGGTGGTTTTCTATTTCAATGACTTGTTTGATACATTTGTTTTCATTAAAAATTTATTTATGGTTCAATTAACAAGTTACTTCACCTACAAAATATTCAGTTTATAAAAATTGCAGTCAGTTTGAGGAAAACCTTTACAAACAAGAATAAGACATGCATTTGTAGAACATACCATTTATGACTGTAGATGGGCTGATTCAAGGTGCATATGTTCTCTAATTTTTTAAGGTAATTCTATTCAATTTTTTTTTACTGAAATATATTCTCAGACCAATTTGTAAAACAGTTCAACCATCATATTAGGAAATACAGTCAGATTTTTGTGGAAATATAGTGTCAGTCAGTATGCATACATTTCTCTGTGTATTAGGAGGTAGAAGGTCAGTAGCTTTTACAGCGATTTGCCCTTCCCTCTTTTCCTTAAGTCTGTATAAGAAGTGGTCCACAAACTTCAGAATCCAGCAGGGAAGACACAGCAAATACAAATGAAGGTATTGATTCATGAAATATGACATGAGGGATAGTGGCAGCTGCCAGACTTGCCTTCTCCAAAAGGTGGTCCAGGTCTCCAGGAGTAATCACTGGACTGCAAATAGCCCTCTGAGATGGAGGATTGAAGTTTGGGATGTTAAAGTAACTGCTGCCAAATTCAGGTTATTTTGGTTTGGTTTTGGGATTTTTTTTCCACCCTAATAGACTAAAGAAAGCAAAACAAACAAACAAAACAAAAACAACAACAAAAAAAAGGACTCAAAAGCAATGCATGTTAATCAGAGATTTATTGGGGCAAGGCTGGCAGTCCCTGGAAGAGGAATAAAAAAGACAGGTAAATGTGGCAACTGCTTAATTCATCTCCATGCTCTGTGATTAAGCTCCATAGCCTTGGACTCAAGCATATTTTGTCCTGTCCTGACTTGGTGGAATTTAGGGCAGAATAATAGTATAACTGTCATCATGTTATGTCATTATGTATATTATGTTAATTCATTTCAAGAGGATCAAGAGGATCCCCAAAAAGATTGGATCTCATTGACTTTGATACACAGGTAGAGTTTACTTGGAAACAGGGAGTCTTAGAATGCATCATCTTCATGATGGAACTCATGATTTCTTGGTGTTTGTGCTTTAGGCTCACAGGCCTGGCCACGAGGTGCAGACCTCATTGCCACTAAAATATTTCCAGCCATTTACCTCTTTGTTCTCTGCTATCTAGCAACTTTATTTATTGCTTCATACCTGGGCATAATCTATTCTGTCCCTTGAAGGTACACTTAGAAGAAACACATTTTCTTAGCTGACAATTACATGCCTGGAATGATTTCTCTTGAATGCTTATAATGCAATAAATCCATGGAGAATCAGCACTGAAGAGGTTAAATATTTCTTCACAGAAATATTGGATGGTAAAAACCACCAGACTTTGATTCATGTAATTTATTATAGTCTCACATTCTCCTTCCTGTCTCGATAGCAAAGCTGCCAGTTAAGATCACACTGGAAGATTGCTGCAGTTTTTGCTGTTATTACTTGATATTAAACTTGCATTTTGTTATTATTAGTATTTGCTATTAAACTGAAACACTACTAAGCAGTATGTTCGAGTGTGTCTCTACCCCTGTGCTGTCCCATACTTCTGTCTTTCCTCTGCATAAGTATTTAAATAGATATATAGTGGGATTTTCAGAGGGGGTCAAGGAAAGCTACCAGAGGGAATTGGGCAGCTACATTTTGGTTTTCCTAATGTCATTGCTGAAGTGGAAGATGTCTGGAGTTTGTGATTTCAATGGACCATTTATTAAAGCTCAGTAGAACTAACAGGACAAGATGTTTGGAAATCAGTTATCTATATCTACTTTTTCTGCTTATGTCCTTTTCGCTTCACCTTCTTTTCTATCAGCCTGCTGATAGTAGTTTCGTAATTGTTCTAGTGTAAGCTAGCAAAATTAACACCAAAGTTGCTATTCTAAATGAATACAGGTGTGGAATAAGGACATTGTGCTTAATGTGACTGTTGTTATTTTTTTAATGGGAGTCCACAGAGGAAGGTTAAGGATTTTTGTTAAACTTGGAGGAAGGAGTCTGGTATCTACAATGAACTTAAGTAAAAATTTGCTCCAGCGGTAGATTTAATAGCTAGAAAGGGAGGTAGATCTCCAATTTCAGAGCATCCCATGCCACTCAAGATCCTTTCTCTTCTGATTTCATTTTCCTAATCTTTTTCCCCCATTTTGACAAGCAGATCCATTCCTACCTCTGTGTCTGTGCCCATTTCTCCTTCTTAAGCAAAATTTTTTCTTACTTAATCCATGTAATTTTTGAACCTTGCACATTCACACTTTTTAGAATTCCTTGTGCAACTGCTGTTTTGTCCTTTCTTTCATGTACAGTCTCCTCCATCAAAACACTTCTGCTACTGGTAGTGCCTTAAATCTCTCTCATCTTGTTGATCATGATACCTGGTGCTGCTGTGAACTCCAAGTTACTTCAGCTGGCAAAGCCTGCCCGCCCTTAACTTCTACTTCATGAGCTCCTACACTGGCAAAATTTAGAGTGTAGATATAAGCTGCATTTAGCAAAGATGTCTTCAAATGACAACTAAAAGACTGTTCCAGGGTCAACTGTCCCCTGGAAAAAAAAAAATCTGAGAAAGAAAGCAGATGCAATTATGATAGTTCCAATTTCAGGAGAACTTGGGTAAAAAATGCATCCCATTACTGTCAAGGACAGGAATCACACACCTCATTGTTGGTTGTCAGAATTAATTGGATTTCTTTCTCTTCATTCAGTGCTGGTACTTACACAATATTGCTATACTTTCATCATTCTATCTCCAGGAAAAGTAAAAAGCACTGAGAAAACACACTTTTATTCCTGGGTGCTTTGAGGCTGGCAATGAACTTCGGAAGAAACTAAGCTGTAGGCTATGAAAAGGTCCTACTAATTCATAGATATGGGAAACATCACAATGTGATGCAAGATTTCCTTTTCCATTATGAATGCCAGAATAGTTATCCATCATAATTGCCTATCTTTCTCCATAGATACTGGGAAAAATAACGCATGGCAAGGAGGATAAATGTGGTGTCTTTCCGGCTTAGTAAAACTGAGACATGTTTAAGAAAGTGACAGTGAAAAAAGAGAACACAGGAAAAAGATCCAGTAATCCCTCACATAGTTTCTTTGAATCATTGAGATTTCTTTAGCATCTGTCAAAATTCTCCCCAAAATTCCCATTGCATCATATAGCTCTTTTCACATCCCAGTAACAGGCCATGGCTCCAAAAATAAAACAGAACTCTTGTTATAGTTCCATACTAGAGCATCAAATTACATTCTCAATCTATTCATATCTTTATGGTGGAGTTTTTGGAAAGTAACAGCAAGTTCAATCTGTGGTTGCATCTGACAATCAGTTTGGGGAACCGTCTGAGCAAAATTTAACTTGAAGGTAACGTGTTCCAAAAGTTGTCCTAGGGTGTTGCTGAAATGAAGCATGTAGACTGACATACGCAGGTACTCTTGGGTAGAAAAGGACGTTCTACATGAAATACAAGTTAATTTTCAGCATAAGAACATGTTGATTTTCAAATTTAAAGTGGTTTGGTGTTGATGAGACATTTTCATCCTTACTGCCAGTAAACATAAATACAAATATATAAAAATTGTTACACTATTATTACAAGGTGCGTGCTATTTCTAAAGGAATGTGAGTCTACAAACAACAACTAGGAAAACAGAGCTAGCATTGCTATATTTTCAATTATCACCATTGTCTCTCTTTTGCAAGACATTGGTTTGAGAGGAGCACCATATCCTAGAGAAAAGGTGTATGACACAACATAAGCTATACTGCTTATCACATATGCTTCTAAATTCTAAAATAAAATAATACCATGAGGCTTTTCTTGGGAATCCCATAGCAAAGGCCTAAAGTCTGGGTAAAAACCTGTGGATTAATAGAAAATATTATGTGCACATTCAGAAAAGCCTAGTACTAAAAGAAAATTAATAAAAGTTAGGCTTTTTGGGAACATTTGAAAACAAAGACAGACATGACAAGCAAATAATTTTACTTATTGTTTACTCTGCAGAAAATTCTGAATTTTGAATTCAGAATGGTTTTGATGTAGTCTCTCTGAATGATCTAAATTTCATTAAGAAGAAATCCTGCTTATGAAATAATTGAGCTTTTCAAAATTATCACAGAAATTATCTTAAAAAAGTTGTTTCTGTAGCTACAACTGATTTAATTTAATTAGTAGATAGGCTTCCATTTAAGGAATCTAATATATCAGAATTTTTGAAAAACTGATACTCCTGAAAAGTAGAAAATTCGTACAAAATTTGCAAATGTCAACAAAGACATTTGATAAGCTTCTATTTTAAAATAATTTGGGTTTGGAGGTGGTTTATTTTTAGTATTTTGCAGAATTCTGTAAGAGATGTACCTGTAAACCCTCTAAGTCACTCAATCTTAAATTGATCTTAACGATGTATTCTAACAAACGGGTAATGATAAAGATAGGAAAAGATCTAAGTATATACTTTGAAACACTTTGTTTTAGACAGTAAACAGTAATATTATTCTTTCTAAAAAATTACTTCTTCAGACAATTATCGATAATAATAATGTATAGAAATTCTTAATAGCTTTTAACGTTAACAAATGAAAATCTTACATATAATATTTATACTGTAAAAGAAATCATAGATTTTAGAATTAAAAACACTTAATAACACCTTTGTTTTTGTAGTCTGTCCTTATCAGGATGTAAGTATCCCAGCTAGGCCCTGATCCTGAAAAAAGCAAGCTTAGGTTATGCAAGTGGACTTGCAAACTGTAAACCTAGACTATGTAAGACTAAAATCTTGGTATCTATTTTGCAAAGCTTTGGCCCCAAATGGCATAACCTTGCCAGAACTTCCTTCTTTAAATAGATTTGCAGGAATTATTTTTGTTCCAACAAATTAGAGATTTAAGCTTGCAGATCTGGGGGAGAGAAACCAAGCCACTCTGGTCTAGTCTGAACCACAGCCAAAGGATAGGTTTGGATCAAAGCTTTTGGATCTGAACCTTAGCCATATGTAGAGCAGCGGGGGAAGTGGGGGGTGGGGGGGGTGGGGGGGGTGTGCGTGGTAGGAGAGGGTGGTGGTGTATGCGTATGTATGTATTTATATTTATACATTGCAGGAGTTCAGATGTGTGATTTAATCTCTCCATCTTCATGCATTGTATGACTTTATTTGCAGTCCACAAGTCATCTGAATGATGAGCTGAGAATTTATTTAGATATTAAAATAAATTCTAAGCCTCAGTGATTTTTTCTGCATCTACTGAAAATATGTGAAAGCCACAGTGGCTGATACTTATACAGAATTTAAACATACAAAGCATGAAATGCTAGTAGTTTGTGATGCAAATTTGATCTACAAAATGCTTATTTTTTTCCATCATTGCTATATATTATGATCCACAAATGAAAAGTGAAAAGGTAAATGTATGGAATATTTTTTGAAATACAATGCAATTCATTTTTAATGCAAAGCAAAGAGAAGTAGTAGCAGGAAAGATTTTTCTTGTTGTTTCTTCAAAAGTAAAAAAAATGAACATCATAGAGTTTCTATTGTTTGGCTTACATTCTTCATTTAGGCACTTCAAGCCTCATCATTTCATAAATGGAGATAGTAAAAGTCAGTCATGTTTTGAACCTTATATTTACAAACTTTGATCCATACTAAAATTCTGAAAGGATAGAATGGTATCTCTTTTGCGCCCCCCCCCCCCCCCCCCCCGGCTTTAACACTGAATGTAACTTGACCGACCATACATTTTAAGATCAAGCTTGGAGCTCAATTTAAATTCTAGCACATTCAAACTTCTTAAAAATATAAGTTCCATTCAAATAGGAGTTTTTTTTGCTGCACACAGAGCTCTAATCAAAAGTAGAGCTGTATAGAATGGTTTAAATTTAATCCAAATCTCTGTGAATTTCATGAATCTGACTATTCGAGCTTTACATGACTGGGCTCATAAATGTTATTTCTGCTTTTATGCATGATAGGTTACGGGTTGCTGCTGCTTCTGGGCTTCACAACAAATGCCACAAAACAGAGTTCTACTCTGCCTTCATGCATTTTTCATAACTCCAGCTAAAAAGTAAAACTGTACTGATTGATAATAGCTAATGAATTTGTAAGCTGTTAGTGAATGTTTTCCACAGGTTACTAGTTTGGGTCACACGCAGTTGAACTGGATAACTGATTATCCATAAAGATCACATTAGTGTATTAGAGAAAGGTATGTCAAATACCCAAGTGACAGAAAAAAAGAAGAGAAAAAAGAAGAAACACAGAAAAAAATAGATGTCCATTATTTTTCCTATTTGTGGTATCCCTGCACATTCTAAAAAACAGGATTTTGCACTTTTTACTCCTCATCTGTAAATATTTCCTATGGTTTCTTCTTCCAAGGGTAAAAATATAGTACAGTTCTATTCTAAATGCATTTCATACTTGAGAAATTAGCATTGTAGGCTGAATTATACCTTTCTTCCCCATTCTTTTCTTGTAACAATGCCAAAGTTCTTCACTTTCACAACATGTGAGATGTTCACTTTATGAAAACTGACAAATTTGACCAGAATTGTGTTATCATACATGCCTACAGGTGATTCCTTGGTCCAGTTGTCTTTGTACAATGAACACAGGGACTACAATAGCCTTTTTCCTCCTGCTGGTATTTAGTGAACTAATTTCTCATCCTAACAGGTTAAATGTTTTCTCCTTCATGAAAGGAATGAAGTTTTTCATTTCACAGATGATGCTATTTGGAAGCAAGTATCCACTGTAAGATTTTAGGTTAACAATTGCATTTATAGTAGGAGAATATCTGAAGAAATGGGGTACTAGAGTAGGTATAAGTTTTGTTCACAAGAAATACAAACTTTTTGAGAAAAGGTTAACCAAAAAGCATCGGCGGGTCCTGAGGGAATGGGTGGATGAAGTGGCTAAGCCACTATCCATCATATTTGAAAAGTCATAGCAGACCAGTGAAGTTTCCACTGACTGGAAAAGGGATAATGTAACCCACATTTTTAAAAAGAGGGATAAGGAAGACCCAGGGAACTAGAGACCAGTCAGTCTCACTTCTGTGCCAGGCAAGATCATGGAGCAGACCCTCCTGGAAACTATGCTAAGGCACATGGAAAATAAAGAGATCATTGGTGACAGCCAATACAGCTTCACCAAGGGCAAATCATGCCTGACAAATCTGGTGGCCTTCTATGGTGGGGTTACAGTGTTGATGGATGAGGGAAGAGAAACTGATGTCATCTATCTGGACTTGTGCAAAGCATTTGACGCCATCCTGCATGACTTCCTTGTCTCTAAACAGGAGAGCCATGAATGTGACAAGTGCACAACTCAGTGGGTAAGGAATTGGCTGGATGGTTGCACTCTGAGTTGCAGTCAACAGCTGTAGTCCAAGTCAAGACCAGTGATGAATGACATTCTTCAGGGGTCTGTACTGGGACCAGTGTTGTTCAGCATCTTTGTTGGTGATGTGGACACTGGAATTGAGTGCAACATCAGCAAGTTTGTTGATGACACCAAGCTGTGTGGTGCAGTCAGTAACATGGAGGGAAGGGATGCTATCCAGAGGGACCTTGACAGGCTTGAGAGGTGGGCCTGTGCAAACCTCCTGAAGTTCAATGAGGGCAAGTGCAAGGTCTTGCTTGTGGGTCAGAGCAATCCCAAGCAGAAATACAGGCTGGGCAAAAAATGGATTGAGAGCAACCTTGAGGAGAAGGACTTGGGGGCGTTGGTGGATTGGAAGCTCAACATGATCTGGCAATGTGCACCTGCAGCCCTGAAAGCCAGCCAAATCCTAGGCTGCATCAAAAGAAGCATGGCCAGTAGGTAGAGGGAGGTGATTCTTCCCCTCTGCTCTGCTCTTGTGAGACCCCACCTGGGGCACTGTGTTCAGCTCTGGGTGCCTCCAACATACAAATTACATGGATCTGTTGGAGGCAGTCCAGAGGAGGGCCACAAAGATGATCAGAGGGCTGGAGCACCTCTGCCATGAAGACAGGCTGAGAGAGCTGGGGTTCTTCATCCTGGAGAAAAGAAGGCTCTGGGCCTTATAGCAGCTTTCCAGTACCTAAAGGGGGCTTATAAGAAAACTGGAGAGGGACTATTTACAAGGACATGTAGTGATAGGGCAAGAGGTAATGGTTTAAATCTGAACAAGGATAGATTTAGCTTAGATATAAGGAAGAAATTCTTTACTGTGAGGATGACAAGACACTGGAACAGGTTGCCCAGAGAAATTGTGGATGCCCCATCCCTAGAAATGTTCTAGGCCAGGTTATGTATGGCTTTGAGCAAACTGGTCTAGTGGAAGGTGTTCCTGCCCATGGTGAGGAAATTAGAACTATATGGTCTAATGTCCCGAAGCGTGTATCATTAAAATAAGAAATACATTGTTTCCATAGTTTGATGCTTTTCTTCCAAAATGAACATGAGTTGATGAGATGGAAGATACAATTCATGATTTTCATTAATAGGCTTTGACTCTGTGAACCTGTGAACTCCTGCACCTCCAGCATTACAGTTACGAATTATCTAGACTGATTTGGATCAGTTGGAGAGTCACAGCCAGGGAGTCTGAAAGGAACTCTGGAGCAACTGAAAGTTTGGCTCTGTAATTAAAACAAAAATTTGTATTTCCTGATGTTCACCTGTCTTTCACTTTAAGAAAACCATGAGTTTTGATGTCATGAAGTTGTGTTAAATCTTCTCAGGATAGGCTTATAAATGCTTCTGGAAGGCTTTTAACTTCTTGAAGTGTTTTGGGCAGAATTGTCTAGAGCCTGTGGAGGACAACTAATGGAGCAGGTATTTTATCACCCTAAAATATTTGGGTTGAAATTTAGACAGAATTTAACAAGTCAGCATATCTTGATCATATCACATGTAATTTTGAGATGGAGTGCTGAAAACTGTGAGAAATGACTGGCTGAAGAAAGATACAAGTTACTAATTTTCACTTAAATCCTACTATTTCTTTGATATTAATTTGTAATATTTGTGGTTGAATATACACAATTTAGTTGATGTGTTTTTCTCATTCCTTTTCCAATGTGCATAAATCATTGAACCTCTTTTGAAACTATAATATAAATCTTCTGGCTATGCTAATCAATGTTAACTAATTGACATTAGAGGACAAGAGCAACTTTCAGATCTTTCTGGAAATACTGACTTTCCCTTAAAGAAAAATAGCCAATGAGAGTTTCTGTTAATGACGTAATGGCAAACCTGGCTTGTGTGGTCAGTTAATATTCTTTTGGATAGGGCTGGAGTTATGTGGAAAACAGATTTGCTTTTTATTCGCAAAGAGATTAGTAAAAATACAATTAATTGCTACCTGACTCTCCTCCTGTGTTTTCCATCACTCTTGCAAGCACATTGGTAAAAGCTGAAAAAGAACAACTAAAATAAACATTACTATAATTAGCTCAATCCATAAGGATTATGGACTGGGAAGGAGAACAAAGAATGGAATAATTGATACACAGAAAGAAGTGTATCTCAGAAAGGGCTGGAGACTCCCACCATTGAAAAGAAGATACAGGTTTGTCCCCTTGTTAAAATCAAGCAATAGGTTCATTGATAAAAACTAAAGATCAGAGTTCTGTGCTGCCTGCCAGAAGCAAAGCTTTATGTCTAAGAGCAATCCTGATGAAAGAAAAAATCTTCTGATTGATGGGTCAAGCAGCGTTGCAGACATCACAGATCAAGAACGGCTGTGCCAAATTTGAGAAGATTCTTAAATAAATGGTATGTCAGGTGGCCTTTGAAAACGTAACAAAAGTTAAAAATTGTTTATAATAAGCAATATTTTACAGAAAGTTTTTCAAGTATCTGAGATGCATTCCTGGGAAAATAACTTCTCTGGCTGAAGTAGACTACACTACTTGGAATGAGAATCTCTGACTACAGATTAAATCTTCTATCAATTATTCATTTAAATTAAGACATGGGGCAGAATATGAAGCAAAATAATTTCCATTTCTATGCAAGATCACACTAAGACAAATCTAATACCTGAAATACCACTGTTGTTACAGGCCACTAAAGGATAGATTGATGGTTAGAAGAAATAAAGCTACTACTGGTGAGAGCAGTAGTCAGGAAAATGAAAAAGTTGTAAGTGGCGTAACGGTTAGTGATGGAGAATGTCAAACTATCACTGTGAAATTGTGTGGAAATAAATGTCTAGTGTGTTGAGTTTTTTCTACATATGATACGGAAGCTTACTATATGACAGAACATCTCTAGTTTTATGGGATTATTTGTAGTTGGAATACTGACTATTGGCTTTTGAGTGTCCTTGGCTTAGATCCTGTGAACATGCTTTAAATACGCATTGCCATGACCATAGAACCACAAAATAGTTCAAGTTGGAAGGGACCTGAAGACATAATCTAGTCCAACTTCCTGCTCAGCAGGAGGGTCAGCAGAGTCAGCAAGGACATCAGGCCAGCTTGTTCAGGACTGCATCCATCTGTGTCCCCAAGGCTGGAGGTTGCACATCCTCCCTGTTCCCCTGTTTGACTACCCTTACAATGGGAAAGTTTTTCCTTATATCTAGTTGGAATCCCTCATGTTTCAATTTAAGTCCACTAGTAATCAACAAAAGAATATAACACAGCAAGCTGAAAATAAAAAATAAATAATAATAAAAAGATATAAAAAAGGAGAGGATTGGTCAAAACTACAGGCTGGAAAATCATGGAGCAAGTCTTTTTGGAAGACATTTTTGGGCATGCAAAGGAGAGAAAGGTGACTGGGAATAGTCACCATGAATTTATCAATGATAAATTATGTCTGATCAGCCTGACTGCCTTCTGTGATAAAATGTCTGATTTGTGGACAAGGAGAACACTGGATGTCATTCATGTTGACTTTAGCAAGTCTTTTGATACTGTATCCCACAATGTTCTTATACACAAATTGGGTTCTAAGGGTCTGGGTTGCTAGACATCTACCAGGAAAAAAAAACAATTGCATGATGAGGCTCAAAAAGTAGTTTAGTGCATTGTACTCTACCTGGATTCTGGTAACAAGTAGGATACCACAAGAGTCTATCATGGGACATGGCTTCTTTCACATCTTTATCAGTGATCTGGAGGAGGTAATGGAGTACTTGCTCAAAGAGCTGGAAGATTACATCTTCCATTAGAAAGTGGAGAAGAGGGACTCTTTTTTTGAGCAGAAAGTTAGAGAGACCCCCTCAGATCCCTTTTAATCTCAATTATTCAATGATTCTGTGATTCTGTGATTCAAATTCACTTTGCAGAAGTCTGGAAAATTAAGCTTTATTGAGGACTGTGAATAATCTGTTATAGAACCTTGGGATTTTATCTGGATTTGGATAGAAATCTCTGTTATGCCCTTAATGAGAGAATTACTAACAGAAACTGTTTCTGGATGGTTTAAATTTATTGTGGGAGTGTTGCAATATCCAAATACAGAATGTAAAACAAATGCTATTAATATACACAGGGTGCAGACATTTCTGAATGTGAAATTTCTACATAGGAAAGTTACTGAACTAAGACATTAATACCCTTTGCCATTAATATATCTGTAACAAGAGACTTATTTGTACAAATGGTCTTTTGATAATATGCAATTACAGTATTATTAAGGTCAATTCAAAAGAATGGATAAACAAAACAGATTCATAACAGGTTTATAATTTTAGTAGGGTGAATTTAGAAATTAAGGAATTAGTTCATTAAATCAAATTGCCTGAGTATGTACAGGGTTGAATAAGTAAGAGATCTGAAATTTCTCTAAAGGCAAATGTGCAAAAGTATCTGGAGCTTTCTTAGACACATAATAGGAAAACTGCAGTTTCTATGCAATAAGAAAGAGGTAGGCATTCAAAGCCTTAAGTTAATATAATGCTGTGGGTTTCAGTAACAGCAATAATAATGAATAGAAGGGAAAAGGCAGAATGATTAATGACGATGAAGGTATGGATATTAAAATTCCACATATGAGGTTAAGAAAAACTCAAAAATTAAATGTGTTCAAGTCACAAGGACTTGGTAATCTCCAAATCAGAATTACGGAACAAAGAAAACTTACATATGAAACAAGAGGTCAAGTAGACTTCTAACTATATCAAAATAGAAGTGGGAATATATAAATATAGCATAGTGAATATTTATATATATATATATATGTATATATATTTAAGAATAAGGGAGAAGGGAAGTCAACTAGCCTATCAGCTTGACCTAAACAATGTAGAAAATATCAGTACACATTATAGGAAAGTATAATAATACCTGGAGGTAAAGAAAAAATGAGAGAAAAAGAAATATGCATTAAGAGAAGACATATTATTCAAAGCTAGTTTTTCTTTCACTCCTGAAATAATTGTCTTCCTATACTAGAAAAATGTGACAGATCTCATCTAACTAGCATGTTAGTAAAGCTTAGATATTCCTCTCCTGAAGAGGGATTTATTAATTAAGAATCATAGATACAATCTGATATAATGCTAAATAGGAAGTTATTCATTAAGATGATCTAGATGATAACAGAATTCTAAAATGAGCAATGTAACCCAGGTAAAAGGTTAACTAACAGGTAACCCAGACCATCCTGAAAAGGGAAATAGTGGTCTGGCACAAAGATACTTGTTAATGTTTTCATTAGTGAAGTCAGTGCTAAAAGTTAGACTGTGATGATGAAAATTCCTCTGACATAACATATGGTGATGCTATCAATAGAAAAAAAAATGAATATAGTATAGAAAGAAATACAGGGTGTCTGCATTAGCATTTTATTTCCAGGGCAGCAGGAGCTTGTGAAGTCAGTCTGATTTGCCTCACTTACTGAGCTGTGATTCATACCATGAGTGTCTCAGAGAACAGCTGGAAGATGTTTCCTGGAATATCAGGAAATGCACCCAATGCTCTTTAGTCATAAATGGGTTCACTGTACCAGACTAATCTACATCAAAGTTATAAAAAAACCTACACCCAAAATGTGTGGACATCAAGTCCTTAGCTATTGCACTCTACAACAGATCCATCCCTACCAGTCCACACTATCCACTAATGTAGACATACAATGTAGATGTAGTGTATTTATCTATTTATCTATTTATTTATTTTCATTATAGACCCGTAAGCTACATTCATTTTAGGCAATATTAAACTGAAGCCTGAGATCCAGGACAGTACTTATCATAAACTAGCCCCTACTGCTCACTCCATAGGATCAGACTAGCCTGGTCTGAACTAAAATCTCCAGCATGTGTCTTGGGTAGACAATGGAGTCTGAGCACCAAATCTTTGTCATACTGATCCACTCCTACTGTGCAGCTGCACTTGCTAAAGTAGATATAGCCTTTGAGACACTCAGAGGTAGAATAACAGAGGTTTACACTGTAAAATGGGAGGTTATCAGTTGGAAACCACTTGGAAGGATAACTTTGGTTATATTAGTTCATCACAGAATAGTATAAGCCAATGAAGTGATGTGATCATGGAAAAAGGAATGTGCATGAGTCAGCATATTTCCTGTACTGATGTATAAAACACAGTAACGTAATACTAATGCCTTTATACTAGAATCTGATTACCACATTTTCCAAACCTAAAATGTATTTAACTGTTTAATTTTTTTAGCTATGTTTATGACATTGCTTGGAACACCTGATTTTCAAACAATGGTTTCCCTTCAGGTTAACCATTTACAGTGCATTATCTTGAGAAAGTAAAATTGGGATTTTCAGAATCATGTTATTTACTTTATTAGTCCTAAATTACAAATAATTTAAGCAGAATAAAATCACATTGATATAGCTCTAATTTCCTATGGAATACTGATAACTTAATATTGATATAACTACTTTAATTTGTGTGTAATGATCTGGCTGTGGATCTCCTGTTACTGAGGGGTTGGAATTTATGAACTATTTCTGGCCTATTTGTCAATATCAATGAAAAAAAAGTGTTTGGGTGGGAAATTACATTTGCAATCTATTTGTATATATTTATGCTAATATACAAGGATATATTTGTGCTAATTAGCACATTATGTATGATTTTCTTCATTTCCTCATACTTATTCCTAATACAGAATCACAGAATCACAGAATGGTCAGGGTTGGAAGGGATCTCAAGACCATCTGGTCCAACCCCCTGCTAAAGCAGGTTCACCCAGAGAAGGCTGCACAGAATCACATCCATGTGGGTTTTGAATGTCTCCAGAGAAGGAGACTCTACAACCTCCCTGGGCAGCCTGTTCCAGTGCTCCGCCACCCTCAGAGTAAACAGGTTTTTCCTCATATTCAGGTGGAACTTCCTGTGTTGCAGTTTGTGCCCGTTACCCCTTGTCCTCTTGCTGGGAACCCCTGGAAAGAGCCTGGCCCTGGCCTCTTGGCACTCACCCTTAAGATAATGTGTGCATTGATAAGATCCTCTCTCAGTCTTCTCTTCTCCAGGCTAAGCAGGCTCAGCTCTCTCAGCCTTTCCTCATCAGGGAGATGCTCCAGTCCCCTCATCATCTTCATAGTGATCCGCTGGACCCTCCCCAGTAGTTCCCTGTCTCTCTTGAACTGGAGAGCCCAGAACTGGACACAGTACTCCAGAGGCAGCCTCACCAGGGCAGAGCAGAGGGGGGGGATCACCTCCCTCCAGCTGCTGGCCTCACTCCTCCTAATGCCCCCCAGGATACCATCGGCCTCCTTGGCCACCAGGGCACCCTGCTGGCTCATGGGCAACATGCTGCCCACCAGCACTCCCAGGTCTCTCTCCGCAGAGCCGCCTCCCAGCAGGTCAGCCCCAGCCTGTGCTGGTGCGTGGGGTTGTTCCTCCCCAGGTGCAGGACCCTGCACTTGCCTTTGTTGAACTTCACTGGGTTCCTCTCCACCCAATTCTCTATACACAGCATACTTTGCAAGAAATTATTTTGATGGTAAATCTTCATTCCATCTATTATTTGAATAAAAAAGCAACCTTAAGCCACTTTTGGTTTAAAACCTTATCATTGATTATTATGCAAATTAGAGAAAAAAAATATTGGGGAATGATATGAAAAATGATGTTTCAATCTTGATAAATACTAGCTGAAAGGTACCTCTCAAAGAAGTTTAATATTGGCTCAAGGTTTTGGTTGGATGTGACACAACCATTTCAACTTCTTATGCTTTGCATTTGAGCGGGAAGCTGGTTATTTCCACTTCCTCTGTTACTTGTGGCTTTTGTATAAAATCTGGTGTTGAATTGTCTGCTCTTACTTTGGGTATTTTGAAATTCATATCTACTTTTTAACTTTTTGTACAAATCTGTGTGCTGTCCTTTCAGTGAGTGTATAACCAAGAATGTAGAGTGCCTTATGCTTTGGGGAGAGACAGAGTTGCTTCATCTCTTTATTGGTCACTAAATCCTGCAGACGTTTTGATAATGGTTATTCTCAAAGATTAATATTTTCAGGTTCTGTTCCATATCTCTATTTCTTTGTTTTCCAGATGTGAAATTTAAAAAATGTTGTAGAAACCTTGCCACATGTGAGGAGAAACTGTTCTTGAGTCAGATTATTCGACAGTACCTGCTAATTATTAATAGCTTGCCTGTGCTTCGAGGCAGATACTTCTTCCAAGTTCTGGATGCATCTGTTTCCTTCCAAAAATAGTAGTACAATGATGTTCCAAGAAAGCCTCAGTGCCCCATTATGAGCTCTATTCATGTTGTATCACTCAGTGCTAATTACCAGGTGGTTTTTTAGGCCCTCATCTTTTACAGATGCGATCATCTGCTCAATTTTATATATTCTAAATACCTCCATTAAAGGCAAGGGGTTTCTTACTGAGATTAAAGGTAAAAGCACATGTTAGTCTTTATTAGATGTCTTTGGAGCTGCAGTTATTAGCTTGATTTATCTATTTTCTATTTTAAAAAATTAAAATTGAATAAAAGATAAGCCTTTATCAAAGTTTGATTTATCAAAATTTGATAAAACTTTATCAAAAATTTAATTAGTCAGCAAGTTATTTCTTTATTTCATTTCTGAAATATAGTAAACTAATAAAATCATTCCTTGGCCACATTACTATATGTACTTGGGTTTGATACAGTTTTAAAATCAGTAGTCCATACATCCTTAATTTGCTGTATTTCATGGATTTAGAAAGATGTTATCTCATATTCATATGTTTATTGCTATTTTGAGATGTCAGGAAACTAGACCAATTAATGATTCCAAATGCACCTTATAGCAGCTTTAGGATGAGTGAGGCATTATTGACTTATACATTATTTTAAGCTTTATGTAAGGCTGGAAAACCATTGAAGACTGATTTTGCTATTATTGAAAGGAGCAAGTTTTATTAATATCAACCAGTAGTGCACCTGGATTTTGCACGAGGGGTTTTGTCAGCTTAATTTTAGCCAGTATTTATACTGCAGAAAATGTACTTCCATTACCCCAGTCTGCCTTATGCATGTGCCACATGCTGTATTGATGTGCATCCAAAAATAATAAAACACTCAAAATGTGAAAGGAAGAAACTATTATGCATAAGTCATTGCAAGTACAAAGCCAATTTTGTATTGTGGGATGGTGTCCAGAAACATGCTCAAAGTGAGGAAAGAGTTTTCTTTCTCTAAAAACAAACCTGAATCTTAATTTAAGCAAAGTTTAGTTGAAATTATTTTCTTTTCTTTACTTTCCCTGAATGGTTTCAATTCCATCATTATACAGGGATTGGAGTTTGTTTCATTTTCTCAGTTACAGTACTGTTTACAGGTTTTTTTCTTATTGACCATGAAATAAAACTTCTCTTAAATGTTTCCAGGCTGAAAACTAAAAAAACAAAAACAAAAACAAAAACAAAAACAAACTACCAACACCACCCCCCCCCCCAAAAAAAAAAACAACAACAACAAAAAAAACCCCAAACAAAAACTCTTTGATTATCTTGATCTGAGAAAATCTCCTGCTGGCAAATGATTCCTTCTTTTTTACTTTTTCTTCCAGAGCCAAAGGACATGGTAAATTCTGAACTGCCTGGACCTTCTCTGCTCTATAGAAGCTGCTAGTTCTACAGTTATGACATGTGGTAAGCATGTGGGAGACCAGTTTTTAGCTACACTTTGCTAGGAAAAAAATCTATTTTCTGTTCTGTTCAAACTGGTTTACTTCCTATAAATAATTAGATATTCTGTAGACCAGAGAATGAAAGAGAAATGTTTCTTCAGTAAGGCAGCAGTTTGGTATTCAGCTGTCAAATGGAAGAAGTAGCTTTACATTCTGCAACATCCCACTTCTCAGGTGAGGTCTGTCATTGTTTTCTAGAAAGTTAATTCTTATTTCTGAACAAATGGATCAGCTTCATCAGGCAAATTATATTCTGATTCTACCTTGGCAAATGAATAAACAAGTCCCAAGGGATAAGGAGGAGTAGACAATCAAGGAGAGGAATCTAAACTGCCCCAAAAATACTCTTCTGAACTTGTTAAAATTTTAAGCTATCTGCACAACATCTGTTGAACCTGGTATGTTCCTAAAAGTTTTACTTTCAAAAACTTGATAATTTTAAGTGGGAAATAGTTGTCCAGGAAATCTCTGCCCATGTATCATCTTCAAAAGTGAGATGAGCAACAGAATTCATTTTGATGTCGTGTTCTGAGACAGTCCGATAAAAGATGCTATGTAAATATAAAGTATGTTTAAAAGTAATAGAATACAAATCAATGTAAGTAATAAAATCATATATAATAGAACTATTTTTCTAGACAATGTAGCACAAGAAAATGGAAAATGTTTGTTGGAGTAATATTTCAACCAAGACCCTGAATCGTTATTGAAGTGAGAAACAATATTTCCTCAGACATTCATCTTTTCCTTAAAAAAAACCTACAAGTAAGTCCACATTCTGAATGAAGAAAAACAAAATATTGAGTAAGATTGGATTTTTTTCCTTTCTATGTCCTCATCTTGTCTGACTCACTGAATACGATGGTGAGCAAATATGTTTCATGAAGGCACAAGAAACTAAATAAAACAACTTAGGATACTTAGAAGCTTTCCACAGGGGTGGCATATATTTTCCCACTGGTTAGTGTTTCTATTGACAATTTTCATTAATGACACCACAGAAATTCATTAAAAGATTCTGATGTTCAGATGTCACAGTATGGGGCATTTACACATTGAAAAATACACCTGTGCTCACACTTATATTGAAAATGTGTACAATTAAACAGGAGTTGGTTGAAACACACCTACAGACAGTAGAAAAAGAACTATTCCTCCTTTGTGCTAGACAGAAATAATTCCCCATTGCCTCGCTCTGGTGCTCCATTTGTATCTGCACCAAAGAGTAAAGCATTTGGTGATTTCTTCATACACTAGCCCTGCCAATGACAATCCAAAGTTCTTGCCAGTGAAAATAAAGTCCCGAGATTTAGAAGTACCAGTGGAGGAGCTACAAAACAAAACTGCATGAAGCAAAATGTAGCAAGAGGTTTTTATTGGTATTCAAAAGCAACTTCAGCAGCTGAAAATTTTTCAAAGCATTACATTTCCAAGCACAGTAAACATCTTAACATTTCAGCACGCATTACAGGTTTTGTTCAGCAGTGAGCATGGAAGCTCGCAGCAAACAGTGCGGTGACACACATGGCACAAGGCAGCCTTCTCCTTGCCCTGTAGGGGAGAGTTTTACAGCTTTAAAACAAAAAGCACCTCAACTTCTTGCAAATTACAGGCCAGATCCTGCCAAATAACAGCATGGAAAGAAACAGGGTGACAGCAAGAACTGAAGGATCACAGGATCAAATTTACTAAGCAGACTAAAAGGTTGCTGGCACTCTGACTGGCAGCGATGGGCACAGCTGCTGTGCCCGCATTGGGAGCAGCACAGACATGGCGGCACAGGCCTCCCATTTTGCTCAGGCTGAGTCTGCCCAGAGATGAGCCTGTAAAATTGGTTCCTTTTGAATATTTTAAGCCTTTGGAGAGCTTCAATAGGTTGTTATTTCCTTCTGCTTCTAGTTAGCCCTTACAGTTGTGCTGTTTTGATGTGAGCTGACTTTGCGAGGTCAGGCGGGTTAAATGGTGTTTGATTAAAATCAGAACACCCAACAACTACTGTTTCACAGTTTGACTTTGTTGGCCTCTTCATCTGGGAATTCAGGAAGACACCTTTAGCTTCACACACAAAAAAAAAAAAAAAAAGGCAGCCTTTTTTTTTTTTTTTTTTTTTTTTTAGCTTTTTTTCATATGGCTTAAAGAGAAACAAAGAAAAAAGCCGCATTGTGTATGTTTTTCTGGCAATAGGCCTGCCACTGTTTATCAAACCAAGGCAAATCCAATTAGCCTGTGGCCTGCCTCCCAACCTTATTAACCTGCTCAGCTGTGAGAAACTCAACAGCCCCTGCCAATATCTCATTTCTCCAGCAGCTGATAAGATCAGTTCAAGATATTCAGTGGGGTTTCCTTTCACTTCAGCTTCATCACAGTCACCAGCATCTTAACCGTGGTAGCCGGATCTTATTTTCCTCTCATTTACTACATGAAATAGGATGGCGACTCCAAGGCCTGTGCAGCTTGTTGGAACAAACACCGATCAGGCCTTCACAGCGTTTGACAGGACGGGCTGATTTTCCTTATCACGGCTTGCCCACAAAGGCCTGGGCCAGGCCGGGGTTATTAGCATTCCTCGGTGAGATGCGTCAGGCCTATTTCTGTCACGCAGACAGATTGAGCCTTTCACTCAGGCTCGCGAATGAGTGACACATGGCCTGACTGGGAGGACAACATTGTTATTTGAGTTAAGAAATCAATTTGTATCAAATGTACACTGTAATTTATTTGTTGGCTTTGAAGGGAACCTGGCTGAGATAAATGGGAATGGGCTTCTTTCTTCCCCCCTATGCTGAGCTGATAAAGTTCTTGTGAAGCTCCAGATAGCTCCAGTCAGAGCCAAAGTGACAAACATGTTTAAAGTTGCACAGTGATCTTTAAATCTCAAAAAGAACACCTTGTCGGACATGATAGAACATTTTTTACCTTTTCCCTCTATCTGTCAGAAAGCTGCTGTGACACATTGCTTTAGTATTTTTGCTGACATTTTCTTTATCAAGCACATCTGTTTGTGGTCAAAAGATGCTTATTCCTATTTTCTTCAATCTACAGCTGCCTAGGAAAATGCCAAAAGGAAGGAAGAAAAGGAGACATTCTTTCCAAGAATAATGCTTATTTAATTTTTTTTAATCGTGACTTTTCTTCATTAAATTCCAATTTCCTTTTTACTTTTCTTAATAGAGAGAAGAAATGTGTGGAGACCATGTCACAAGGTCTTGTCTATTTCAAGAAGTTGGGTTGGGTTCAGACTGACAGTGCATTAAGATGTTGGTATTATATGCTAAATTGTGAACTACAAGATTGACATTCTCCTTTATTAGAGCTATAAATATGAGCCTAAGTGTTGGCTCTGTGCATCAGTGTTTTTATCTTTGAAATAATATGAATAATCAAAAGTTACATCTACAGTTTCACGTATGTTTGCAGTTATGACTCCCTAATGAAAAAATGCTAGCAAACTAGCCACAGGCAGAGTAGCTCACTGACATTTCCATACAATAACCTGGTTGTTTAGTTTTGGTTTTCAAAAGTGATCTAAATGTAACATGTCATATTAGATGACTATAAAAGGTACTTTACCCTTCCTCTGCATTATAGCTTTCCACCTGTATATAGGCTCTTTTTTAACAGATGTGTGTGTGTATGAATGCACATACGTGTGAACATTATAAAGCAATACAGATTGCTATACTCTGGTTAGTCTACACAAGGTACAGACAAGCAAGGTTAAACTTAAGGTAGTCTACAGTGTGCAGCCAGGGTCAAATCCTCTTTCAGTCCTTCCAGAAGCCAGGTCAAATGTGATTAGCAGTACAAGCATTTTTAAGATAAGTTGGCTTTAGGAAGTGTTAAACTTATTAATAGCCTGATCACACCATCACCGAAACAATCACACATTCCCAGGAATCTCAGGGAGGGACACATATCAGGATTAACTCTTCTATCAGGCTCCCCAGCCAATATATTTCACTCTCCTCTTTCCTGCCTTTCCTCTGGGAATGTTGCAAGCCTTTAGGCTGTAAGCAGCCTTCCAGCCTTAGGTCTTGTTATACCTATGAGTACTGACACCACAATAGTGTGAAGCCTTGCTCTCAGGTTTCTTCTGTGCCATGCCCTTTAGGCAAGGGCTTGTCCTTTTACCTTTCTGCCCAGGTGCATAACGACAGTGCTGTTACTCTAACTTACCTGACATTTTTTAATGTGCTTTTTAAACCTTAACTCCATGTTTCCATATCTAGGCAATAGCTTCAGATTTTGCCTCCATTTAGCAACCCAAAGAGAATACATAATTTTAAATATCTAAAATTGTTTCTGATTTTCATCCTGTAGCACAGTCTGGAGGTGTGACTTTTGATTTTCAAATGCTCAGAGTAGGCAACACTGCAATCCAGCTCTAATTACCAAGAGTAAAATGCTCCCTGTTTACACGCATTTATATTTCTACATAAATATATTCTATAAAACAGGCCTCTCATTTGAGAACTGTACTTTGCCATGCTTTTTTAGCTATATATATATAGCTGTTTACAATTATTACAGCCTAAGCACATCAATCAATCCATTGTCAAATAAAACTCTTCAAGAAATCATATCAAATATTGTTTTAACCTCATTGCTTTAGAAATAACCATTGGCAGTAGAGTAATTTAGACCCCAGAAATGGCAGTGCAAAATAAAACTCCCTCTAGCTCTGATACAAGAGCACTCTGTCATGTCTACAGCTTCACTCTATTACAATAATACATCCTCCAAAGCACTTGTTTTGGCCTTCTCCTGCCTTATCTTATATCCCTTAATGACAGAAAATGGAAAGCACTTAATTTCTCTTCCAGGTTTGCATTAATTCATTATTAGCAATGCCAGTTTTGTCTCTGCTGTGAGCAAACCCATGATGATAATGTAAAGATGAACTCTTTACATGGAATTTGGAGAGAAAAAACCCAGACACAATGGTGCACCAGGTTTGCTCATAATTTACTGTGCATTAAAGAAACACAATGGCTGGCAGCTGGGGCAAGCTGCCATTTACCTGGTCTTCACTAACTCACATGAACTGGAGGAGATGCTCTGATCCAAGGGACTCCCTTCTACATCTTACCTGAGAGCAAGTGAGTGTCTGCAGCTGGGAAAAGCTTTTCATTAAACTTGTGGAGCAGGTAGTGTGAGAAACCCAGCAAGCAGAGAACCTGCAGCAGGAGCAATGGTTCCTGGGGAGATCAGGGATATAGATATAAGGGGACAGGAAAAAAGAAAAAAAAATAAAATAAAAAACAAATAACTCCTCCTTTTTCTCAGGAGAGAATTGCATTGACTTTGCTTCAAGAAGGCCTTAAAAGCTGCTGGATTCAGAGCAAGGCTGAAAAGAAGAAAGGATATAGTGGGCAACGGAAGATTTATTTTTGTGTTCTCTTACTTTTATTGTCTTACAAAGCAGGCCTCACTTGCCCCTTTAAAAAGATCCATTATTTTAGTCTGAGCTAAAATAAACTATAACTTCAGAGTTCATTGAATGTTTTTGGCATGTGTGCTTGCTATAAGTACAATATCTACCTCAAAACACTCTCTGACTCAGGGTCCCTTCCCTGAAAATACCTCTGTGTATCCTGAAAGATGCAAGAAACAGCAAAGTGGGAGACAATGAACATGGATTCTAGCTATTGCTATTAATCTAAACTTCGCATGTAGAAAGGATGAATTGTTATTTTCCTCTGTAAATTAAGGAAAATCAAAACTCAGAATAAAATTCTGGACCTTAATGTAACAAAGCACAATCCGCATCCTTAATACTGACTACTTATACAAGTGGTGTCCTGCACTGTATAACTCCTACTGACACAAAATGGCTCTCCGTCACCTTTGGCCAGTCAGACTACTGGAAGGGAGGTTATGATGCTGTTGCTGTAAGTATGATAAGAGATGTGAAGTTTCACCTCAGGGTATCAGTGTCTGGTTTCCTAGGTCTCAAGCATAACATAGCTAGAAGTGGTTATTATTTTTATTAAAAAAGTATCATGTTTCTAGAGAAAATAGCTCCTTAGATTCCTTCTGAGAATCTAAGGGAAATCTAAGGGAAAGGGAGGAAGAATATAGTACATGGGTGTGGGTAGGTCTCTTCCAGATAACAAGCAATAGGACAAGAGGAAACAGCCTCGACTTGCAACAGGGGAGGCTTAGATTGGATATTAGGAAAAATTTATTCACTGAAAGGGTAGTCAAGCATTGGAACAGGCTGCCCAGGGACATAGTAGAATCATCATCCCTGGAAGTGCTTAAAAACCACATATATGTGGTGCTTAGAGATATGGTTTAGTGACGGACTTAGAAGTCCTGGGTTAATGGTTGGACCTGATGATCTTGTATGTCTTCCAACCTAAATGATTCTGTGATTCTATGATTCTTTAAATATAGCAATGCACATCTTCCCAAGCTGCTGCCAAAGCTAATGTGGAAGTGACTTTTCTGGAGCAAAAACATCAAAACAGCAAGTACTTTCAGCAAAGGTACAGAACATAGCTAAACCTAATATTATGACATTCATTTTGGGAACAAGAAAAACACAACACTAGAAAGTTCAGTTTCATTTCCCCTGGTTTCTCAATGAAGGTTTGAGATCATGTTCATTAACTAACCCTAAATTTTAAATTGGTTACTTGTTGATAGTCAAGTCCTGGTTAATGCAATGGAGAAGTGTATCACTGCTTATTAGTATAGGCTGACAGAAAAGCCTTCCATATATTAGGTATCTTTAACTTTGCTGACTATATCTTTTCAGACTGAAAATATCCATATAAATATTTGCTTCACACTGAATTATTTGGGACACTTTCAGCCAAAACAATCTAACAAATGATACAGTGCAAAATATGTTGTTTTGCCTGTGCTAGAGGAATTCTGATAACCTTTTATTTCGTCTGGTACATATTCCAGTAAATACATCCCTTTGAAAAGAAGGAAATTGGTGGAAGGCAGACCACTTGGCAGACTGATGGCTTTCACCAATTTGATTTTTTTTATAAAAACAAAAAATTTTGAAGTTAACATCTAATTAAAAACTATAATAATGTGCATAGAATAGACATCAGTACTAGAGTTATAAGTAAACTTTGCTATTTTTGTAGCTGTGGTAACTTTAACTCTGTATTTCAAATAATATTCCTAAAAATATTTTGTGTGTTCATATATCAGATTTTGTGCAACTGCTCTGAAAGAGGTGATGAAATAATTCCACACAGTAGAAAATCATTCTTAGGTGAACAGGTAGATACAATGCTAAGATATTTGTTATATGACATACAATTACATCTGGTTACTGGTTAACTCTTAGTAAGAAAATGCTTCAGGTTTAGCCAGTAGGAGATTTTGATACTTACTAGTACAACCTGCCTTTGTTATTGTAACAATATTCAAGCTATAAATTAATATAATCTCTTCAAAAAGAATGTACAATTCCCGAAGATTTAACATGATGGGGTTTTTTTGTGGAATTAAGTGGTTCAGCAATGCTACTACAGATCTAGTGAGTTTCTTTCATATGATCTCCTAGTCTTCAGCATGTCCAGCTATGCACGAGTTAGATATTCTAATCCGTATGAGATGGACTTGAAGATCATTTCCCACCGTCAAAGGCAAACTTGCTATTATACATTGCAGAAAAGAACATCCTTTCTCAACCATAATTCTTCAATTACCAATTGCAGGAAGCCCAAATAATGGAGAACCTGATCTCAGCTGGGCTCTTTAAATCAGAATCCTCAGGAGACACCAAATGAATCATATTACTCACTATAATTAAAAACAACAACAACAACAAACAAAAGTCCACCAGAAACAACAAACCCAAACTAACGGAAAAAAAAACAAACCACAAAACCAAAAGCTAGAAAAAACATAATTCTCCCAGGTTCTTTGGGTAGTAGACAGTCAAAAATGAGGAGAGTCTAAAACACATAATTTTATTTTTCTTATTTTTACTTTGGCATCAGACTTTTTTGACCTGTCTCAGTAAGCCGTGGAGGGAAAGTTGTGACTCAGCCCCAGCTTTCTCCTACTCCACAGGCATTCAGACAGCACAGGAAAAGGGCTGAGATGGCCCTGCCATAAGCAGTCCTCGAAGCAGCTGCAGGCCAGAGCCACAGCTGCAGCTTCCTGTCTGCCCAGCAGGCTGTTGTTGAAGGAGCATCTCAGGGTGGATGGCTCCCACCATGGGTTTCTCCCAGCCTATGGATCTCAGCAGCTAAACAGCTGATTGTTGGAGACAGCCTAACTACATGTAAAGCACAGCCTTTGTAATAGCCTCAGATTCTTTGCTTTTCTTACTGTTCAAGCCTGGAAATGAAGAAGGGAAAAAAGTATTAAAAACACACAAAACCCTGGATACTGAAAACTAGGAGATGATGTCTTCCAAACCACTTTTATAATTTGGCTTACTTAGTAATGTATTGCTGCTTTGGGTGCTAGCATGGAATACCAATGTAACTGTGTTCCAAATCTCATTTATACTAAAAATAGACTAATTGACTAAAACTGTATGTAAGACAACCATATATGAATCCATTCAGCAGTCAGCAATTCATTTCGCAGCCCCTTTGTAAATGCTTGCTTTGGGAGTATCTAAGGTATTTTCTGATACCCAGTTGCCACTGTTGGGTTAAGTAAATTAGAGCAACTTGTTTCCAGCAAACTCACCTTAGAGTGAATGATGTGCTTCCAAATGTTTCCTGTCAAAGTGCTTCAGATACAGCTAGGAGACTTTTAATAAAGTATTTGGTTTTAGTTAAAAATAGCAAAGGCAAACACACCGCTCATCAATAATGGGATATACTGTAAATGATAGCTTTCAACAGAGTAATAGAGCATAGCAAACAAAGAAGAGCAGCAGAGACAAGTAAAAAGGAAAATAACTTTGAAACTCTACTGATTAAGATGCTAAAGTAGTTTCCAGTGTTTATTACAAAAAAGCTAATTAAAGAGTTTACATTTTATCATGCACAGTAAAGAACTCCTGACAGGCATTGTTATAATATGAAATGCTGCAGTCTCCAGTAGAGTTTAATTTAGAGCAACAACAAAGAAGGGAAAAAGAAGAAATAAAACAATTGAAACGTTGCAAGCAGACTGCCCTAAGCTCAGGGGAGGCCTTTCAGAAAACCGTTTGCTAGAAGCAATGCAAACTGAGCTACTATCCTGGGAATAATATTTTTCCTGAAATTGTTTCAGGTTGAAGTGTTTATAGGAGGCAGTATATAGGTTGTGTAAACCACTAGCTAAAAGATTGGGGAGGTATAGCTTTCCATCACAGGCTAATCATGCTGATTATGCAAGAAGATCCACAGATGCTGGTGTAAACCATTCACTGGAGAATTAGTGATTCCTGCATCATTACTGATCAGATCAACAGATGTCCATACTGTCACCATTACCAACATTAACTTGCTAACAAACAGCACCATGTTTACTAAATGTATTCAACTACAGCAAAATTTTGACATCTTGTACAAATATGTTAAATTGTTCCAAACACATTTTTGGCCTGATACCACCTTGGAAACTGTATTGATTTCTCTCTTGCCCAATTGCTTGGTGTTAAATAGTGATAGATTATGCATACCAACTATTTTAAGCCAGTCAACTATTATTTATTTCCATTAACTACAGTATTTTGTTGCCATATCTGCATGCTTGAGGTTAAGAAGATGATTCTACTTTTGGCAAGTAATTTTTCTGCAGGAGATATGGGAAGGCAACTTTTGTTTGTCATCAGCAGCCCTTGGGATCTTTATATTTTATTTCCCTGGCAGTCAGACATGTGAACTATTACAGAGGACAGAGTTGAGCTATAGGACACTGAATACACAGAAGACACACTGCTCTGTCTCATTTTCTGTCACCGATATGGCTGTATGATTTGCTTTCCTAATGTTTGACTTGGTGTCAGAGTTGCAGGAAAATTAATTGGCAGAGAACCAGCTCAGATAAGGCGGCAGCATGAGGAAGGACCACAAATACCTAGTAGCGAAGTTTCTTGCTGTGTGTGTTGGGCAGGGTTTTCCTGTCCTTTGTCCAGCATATCATGGGAGGAGTTCTGTGACTCTAGACTTCTGCTGGAATCTCCTGGAGCCCAGACAGCCCAAATATATATGATTATATATATTATACACATGATATATGGCCACCGACATATCATTCTTTCTTTCAGATTTTACATTTTAAATTAGTAGAAATTAATCACTTTGGTATTGTGTGCAAAACACCAGTACTCCTCCCAGAGAGAACATTCACATTTAGTATTTATGAATTCATTTATGAAAAGGTTTCCATATATAACTGGAAATTAAACCATTATCACTTTTACCTGGTGCACTTTTTTCTCTTTCTAAAGCTGCTTTCTTCCCATAAACTTTTTCTATTATCTTTGCTAAAAAAGGCTTTCTTCACATAAACTTTCTATTGTCTTTGCTGAAAAAGGTTTTCTTTGAAGTTTGGCTGGGCTGCTTGTCTCTGTTAGAAGACAATAGAGCTCTCTGTGAATCACAGTGTATATCTTTCTATCACCTAGACGTTGCTGTTGTAACTTGTGGATTGAATTATCAAATGTATTCTACACTAAGACTGCTTGAAATAGCTGGGCTGTCATGTAGGTGCTTGGCTGTGCAGTGATATTAGTCATACCATAGTGTCCCAGACCTCTGAATTTTTTTTTTTGTTTTCCAAACATAATTCATAGTTTCAGAGTTTCATTTATAGTCTCATAAGAAGCATCTTTCCCTGCCTTTCTCATGTACTGTAGCATTGTTGAGACTCTCACGTTGGTAAGATCCTCTGTTTACATTTCTATTGACTGTAGAACAAAACTTTTAATAAAATGAATTTGCTCCAATGAAGCTCAAGTCACAGCATGGTGCACAGTCAATTTGTTCACTCAGTCTTTTCAATGAATTGGATTTGAGATGGTTCCTTTTCTGTTTTTATTGGAAACTAAATGCTCTCCTTACAGCATATGCACTCATATCTCCCAACAGGTCTCCTTTACTCTGGGGTACTGCATTATGCTGTCTTGCCATTCATGCCAGCTTGCCCTGTGGATACCTTGTGTTATTGATTACCCGGTATGTACCAACACTGCCATCAACATTTACGTAGAGTACTGAATACCAGCAATGCCAGAGGTAATTGCTCCATCAGCTATTTTCCCCCACAGTCAAACATGGGGTTTCATGCTCCTATTTTTTTATGGAGTACCCACTCCTGTTTTCTGTTTAGGGCCTTATACCAAATCCATTTGAATCAACAGAAGTTTGTTCCTGTTGTCCCAATTCATTTCAGGATATTTTGTGCATATTTACGAAGGTGTTCACATTGCTCTTGAAATCTTGCCTTCTCCTTAGCAACTGTAGTATATAAATAACAACTCCTTATTCATTTATCTCTTTATTTTCCTAAGATTACATATGAGGAACATTAGATGTGTCTTCATGCAACATTAGGCTTAAATATACCCATTGCTGGGTTGTATTTCAAACAACAGAACTTCCTTTACTCCTTTTCACTCTTGCTGTTTCCAGTCTTCTCCGGTCACATTTACCGTACCATTATTTTACATGAAAGGAAGTTTTTCTTTTACACTGGGCTCATAAAAATGAAAGAGAATACAATGAATTAATATCACAGAAAGCCAATTTTTCTCAGCTAATCTTTAATGCAAGTTCAGGCTACCTAGAGTGAGCTGTGATAGAAGACAGAAATGAGACTTCAGGCAGCTTTCTAAAGAATGAAAATCATTCTGCTCTTGCTGTATTGTTGTTACACAGGGCCAGCAGGTTAATGGCAGAGGAGCTTTATAGCACATAGAATTCACTGGCTGTGGAGGACAGACCGCCATATGACTGGGGATGTAGCCTATGGATTTGTGTGCTGCTGTTAAGTATCCACAGGTGCTCAGCAGCAGAGAGCAGCAGCAGTCGCTGCTAGACCATACTGGAACACGACCATATTTTGTTTCCAGCAATGGCTGTGGCAGGATGTGTATTTTGCTTGATTATTTTTGAGAGGAGTTTTGGTTGATATTTCTAATTTATAATACTGGATTACAATTAAAAAATAATATTTATCAAGCCCACTGTAGCTTTCAAATTAATTTTGTGTTAGATCCAAGCAATTTAGTTTTAGCTTTTGCTACACTGGTAAGAAAATCATAACTATTACCAGCTGCCAAGAGGATATCTATGTCTCCATTCAGAATTCATTCTATTTATTCCTATTTACTCAATGTCTTTCAGAAAGGAGGTGTGACTGCCAGTGACTCCTCACGTACAACCAGTATTTGACTATGAATTGCAATCCCAGCCAATGCCATTTTGATTTTACTCTTATCTTTCATTTCAAGGAACATTCTTACAACCTTTACCCCTCCCCCCATATAGTCAGACACTCTGAGACACAGTGTCAATCATTAGACACAAAAATATTTCAGTTATTTTAAAGCTGGAGTATTTGTCACAGGCTCAAAAGATAGAGATCTAATGACTTACCGGGGGCTTTGCTTACAAATGCACACCTATGCTATTCTCAGAGCTCAGTATTATTTCTTTTTTTCTTATCCTTTCCATTCTCACACTTAAAACAGAAACACATTTTCTCCTAGAAAACGCTGACAGCGTGTCTTGGTATCTCAAGGCAGAAAGGTTGCTTTTCCCCAGGCAGTGTGCTGGCAACTTTCACATGGACACACATGACCGAGCTGCCTATAGGCACACTTGCTTTCATTGTTTCCATAATTCAATATGTTTAAAACAGTAATGCTAACAAACATTAGGAAGAGTAGGAAGTGAAAGTCTACGGGATTGAACTTTAGAAATGTAGTACAGTTAGAAGAAGGTATTCAGAACAAAAACATGGGAGGGACTTGTTATGCAAAAATAAGACCTCATCTGAAACTGAAAGGTACTACATGTGATCAAAGTGAAAAGCAGTGCTTAAAACAATAAAGCAGAGATTGTTCTAACACTCTTTAACATGTGGCTTGTAAGCAAATCTTTAATAAATTACATATTATCACAAATAATTCACTGATTGCTACCTTTTGCTGCATCTTATTAATCCATTCTGTACCACACACAAAAGCACTCCTGAGTGAGCTACAAGGATTTAAAGATATGTTCCGAGTCTAAAATATTTAGCAAAATTATCCTGGTCTCTTAAACAAGTTTGGATTACAGTAAAGCCACAATTAAAAGAATATATTTTCAAACTGTCAAAGGTAAAATTCAGGAGACACTGTGCACATTAGATTAAATGGTAAATCTCCCATAATCATGATTTTGCCCTTGTGTAGCTGCAGAAGGGAAAAATATAATGTATATGGCAGAAATAATTTTACTTTGGGTTACAAAATACATTTTTATTACTAAGCATAGTCTTCTGAGAATTAGGTCCGTTTATATTTAAGAAGTGCAGATTTTAAAGAGCAAGACAGAGTCCTATGAGATAAAAGGTATACAGGCACAGCTCAGTATGATTTCTTAACCACTTAATGAACTGAGAAAGGACATGACAACAGAATGATGAACTGAGATATAGAGAAGTTACTCCCTTTTCAGTATTGAACAAGAAATTATATCAACCCCTGAGGTAATTCTGAAATATGATTACTAATACAGTATGTTAAGGAAAACAGTAAAAAAGAAAGAATGATGGTCCCTCTCGCCAAATAGTTGGTGAAAGAGCGAAGAACATGAAGGTCTGTAGGAGCTGTGAATTTCCACATGCATTTTTACCTTTGTAATATTTCTTTTGAGATCTTTTGGATGCATATATGCTGTTTATGGTGTAGATAACTTGCATTTGAACAGATATATATCCAGCTTTCCTGTGTCAGTATTGTTTTGCTCTTGCACACACATATGATGGTACGACAGAACCACATCATGGTGCAATTGCAAAATTTGAGCCCAACTTGAAAGCTGGAGCTGATTATTTGTTTTATTACAAGGAGTTGCTCTCTTTTTTTATTGTTTGACTGTGCAGAACATGACAGTAAAACCTGACAGCTTCTAAGAGAATTTTGTTCATCCACAGAAAAGCTGAAAGATCACCTGTGACTGTGGAATATATTTTTCCAGCATTTATGTTATACAGAGTTCTTGTTAATGCCTTGGAAAATGTTGGAAGAAAAGATCTTGTACAATGCTTTAGAACTAACTTACCAAACATATTCATTACAAATCATTGTATTTTGTGAACATGAAAAATTGCTACACAAAATAATCAGTAATACTGTTTTACCAGGTATTCTGGACACTTATTCTGAAAAGCATTGGTTTAATGACTTCATTCTAACGTACTGGATGAGCTTCCTGTAGTATGTTTCATAAAAACCTTCATTATAATATTAAATCTGCTGTTAAACCCTAGCTACAATTATGCATTTTGATGAAAATCATGATATTTGCAGATCAAGAGTGCAAACTAGGTTGTTTGGGTCTTTTATTCATTATGTAGTTATTAAAAAAATTGCTAATATTTCAAACTTTCTACACCTGTGCTGTCTCACCATGGTGATGTTAAGCAAGTCTTATTACTGACAATACTAGCCTTCATAAGAAGAATATGAATACCTTAGATGCAGCAAATCATTAAAGGTCTTTCCCAACCTAAATGATTCTCTATTGTGTGATTATTTCCAGTAGTGTACTGACAGTTTCATGGAGTTTTTCTTTACTAGTGTGGAGAGGAAAAATAAAAACACCTTAATCAAGAATTAAGGCCATCTAGCACATACAGTTTTAAGTGTATCCACAGAAGATAGTAATTTATTGGAAATATAACTGGGATAGCACAAATGCTGTACACTGCCATATATCAGCAGCAAACCAATGCTGGTCATACTGTATCTTAGAATGCCAGTTGAAAACAGTTTGGATACAAAGTATCAAGCAGTAATCATGATGTGTAAACTTGGAAGCAGCATTTCATTTTTCTAGTGGAATAGCTCATCTTACCATGAAAAGCTTTCAGTTGTTAGATGAGCTCAAAATGTAGCACTTACACACTGACCGTGCTCTGCACTAATATCAGATGTGTGCATATTATATGTTTTGGTATGTTTGTTTGCTTCTTGCTTGGCATAGAATTTATCTAGTGATATACAGCCCTTATATATTACTAATATACTGTAGTATAACACCAGCAAAACACAAGACAATATTCTGTCTAATTGTTTTGATCAAACATGACATAGACTTTGTACTTGCGCTAGACACATATTTCTGTAAGTTATAGCTTTCACAGTACTTGCTTTCATTTTTTCGTAATCCTGTCTGTTTCAGACCCTGAAGAATGCAGCACAACCGTTTCAGTTTTCAACCTGTCAAGACTTTGCACAAATGATTTGTCAAGAATAAGTCTAATTATGTCTGGCTTAAGGCTTCCATGTTAAACAGGAACAATTGTGGTGACTGTGAAAGAACCGCCTCCTGGCACTTGAGCAAAATGTGAAAGCAGCATGATTGTCCTGCCTTGTTTCTTTCCATCAACACCCTGTGGTCAGAAAAAGAAACCACCAAATACTTCACTTCCATTTCTATCAGTTTCTTGTGACTGGCAGTACCTTGGCATTTGCCTTGTACTGTATGTGAGTCATACTGCTAGGGCAACAAGACAGCCTGTTGAATACAGAGTCTGAAACTAAGCAGACATCAAGCCAAGAGCTGCTACAGCAGCAATCAAGCAGATTAGTTTAAGTAATTCTGATCAGCATATAAAAGCTCAAAACGAATGTGAATGTTTGAAGGGAAAACATTAATCAGGCCAAGTGTAAGTGACCTGGTGCTGTGAAACACTTTATATAATATACCTATTTTGCTATGACTATTTTTTCAACATTCTGACATATCAGCAACCACTCATCTTACTTTATTTGCCTGTTTCAAAATTATTGCTTATCTTTCCTTTCCAACAGAGACTAGGAACAGCAACAAAACTTGCATTCTTTACCAAGGACCTGATCCACATGATCATTCAGTGGTTTCATCACTAATATTAGTGGAAGTCTTCCAGAGACACTGTGGCTGGGTGTTTTGAAGTAAAATTCTGTAAAAACAATACTGATACATAGCAAGTAAGGAAATGCATGGCAAAAACAATACAGCACAAACAGATTGTTCCTATGGAAATTTGGCTTACATTCAAAAAATGGCTGCAGCTTTGGGTGCCTTCATTTTACAGTGCCCGTCTCAAGACAAATCAAAATGTCTGCTGAGTTTTTAGAAATGACTGATAGCCTACACCCTGAAGACTCTTTTTAAAGCCTTTAAGATGTCCCTAAGCCAACAAGACCACAAACATCACTGGAGATTATCCTGTCTGGAGAGGATGTTTGCCACAACTAAAATGCTAACAAAATTTAGAATCTTACTTTACCATGTGCCTCATGAAAGTGCCCTAACATAGCAGAAGCTGCAAAGTTCAAAACTCTTAGGAAACCACAGTTTATTTCCTACTCTGCTGCTTCTGCTGGTCACCAGCTCCCGCTAGTATGTAACTGGACAGGGCATAGAAGACTGAAGGTCTTTTGTCTCCTAGGAAAATATAGTCTGGCTGCTTGGAAGATGAATTCTCCCCCTTTCATTGTCAGAAAGTCAATTCATTGCTGACCTGCAAAAAAGCAGGGAGATACCAAAATATTGGAGAAAAAATGTGCTGCCCTAGTTTGGTGAAAAGGAAATAAAATTAACTGGTCACTCTATAAGAGCTAGTCTCATAAAAGCAGGCACTTAAAATTTCACAATATTTAATTTCAGAGTGGTGACAGGAACCTCTGTAGAATGGGAGATTCACAGAGACATGATGCCTACTTCACACTGTGCAAGGTAGTAGCTCCTGTATTTATGGGAAATCTTCTGAAGTCAGCTGTTCTAGCTTCTTGTATATACATGATACCAGTGATCTATGTATACCATAGGTCATTTGTGACAGCATTAACTTACTGAAATTTCCTCAGGGGTTCCCAAGGAGGACCTGTGGAATAAGTAGCTAACAACTGATACTTAAACAAGTTGTTACTAAATAGTAATGGTATCAGAACCTAGCTTCTGCATGATGTGAGCAGCGCAATGAGGATAATCACAATTAAAAAGCTAGTAAAAGTTGCTGTTAGCTTTCCAATATCATGAGCTGAGACTCGGTTGCATACACATAGATTTCCATGCAACCAAGTATATTGACCAGAATATTTAGAAACTGCCTTTATCAGTGCAGCATTCCAGTGTGCTCCCTCAGAACAACAAACAGATATGTTTGTGTCTCACCAGACCAAGCCACCCTCCATCATTTATCAACAGTCTTGGCAAACTGGGGAGGTCCCAGAAGCCTGGATGTTAGCCAGTATGGCACCCATCTACAAGAAGGGTGGGAAGGAGGATCCAGGGAACTACAGGAACGTCAGTATAAATTTGGTGCCAGAGAAGGTTATGGAGCAGATCATCCTCAGTGCTGTCATGTGGCATGTGCAGAACAACCAGGGGATCAGACTCAGCCAGAATGGGTTTATGAAAGGCAGGTCCTGCTTTACTAACCTGATCTCCATCTACAACAAGATGACCCACCTAGTACATGAGGGAAAGGCTGTGGATATTTTCTACCTGGAGTTTAGTAAAGCCTTTGACACCATCTCCTACAACATTCTCCTGGAGAAACTGGCTGTTCATGTCTTGGATGGGTGTACTCTACACTGGGTAAAAAGCTGGCTGGATGTCTGAGCCCAAGGAGTGGTGGTGAATGGAGTTACATCTAGCTGGCGGCCGGTCACAAGTGGTGTTCCCCAGATCCCAGTATTGGGGCCAGTCCTGTTTAATATCTTTATCAACGATATGGTCAAGGGGATCTAGTGCACCTCAGTAAGTTTGCAGACAACACCAAGTTGGGTGGGCTTGTTAATCTGTTTGAGGGTAGGAAGGTTCTGCAGAGGGATCTGGACAAGCTGGACTGATGGGCCAAGGCCAATTGTATGAGATTCAACAAGCCTAAGTTCCAGGTCCTGCACTTGGGTCACAACAACCCCATGCAATGCTACAGGCTTGGGGAAGAGAGGCTGGAAAGCTGCCTGAAGGAAAAGGACCAGGGAGTGCTGGTTGACAGCCAGCTGAACATGAGCCAGCAGTGTGCCCAGGTGGCCAAGAAGGCCAACAGCATCCTGGCTTGCATCAGAAATAGTGTGGCCACCACAACCAGGGAAGTGATTTTGCCCCTGTACTTGGCACTGGTGAGGCCACACCTCAAATCCTGTGTTCACTTTTGGGCCCCTCACTGCAAGAGGAACATTGAGGTGCTGGAGCGTGTCCAGAGAAGGGCAACGAAGCTGTTGAAGGGTCTAGAGTCAAGTCTTATGAGGAGCAGCTGAGGGAACTGGGGTTTTTTAGCCTGGAGGAGACTCAGGTGGGACCTTATTGCTCTCTACACTGCTTGAAAGGAGGGTGTCTCGCTTACCCCAATTACTTGCCTCTTCTGTTCTCCCTCTACCCCCATGTTTGGCAAAAGCCTCTGTCATAGTTCAGGTCAGAGTCATACAAGATGTTTTAGAGATCTGTGTTAGTAACAGAAAAGACTGCTCAAGGATTCAACACCACATAGAAGCTAGAAAGAATGAGAGGCAAATGTCACAGGACATAAAGCCTGATACTTATGGGAAGAAAGCCACAGGACACTTTATCTCAAATGGTTCTGAGGAACATGGGAATCTGCATAGTGTGTCTTATATAAGCAATGTTTATTATGTAGCATGGTTTGGCTAACATGAAAAGGAAGAGGTAAAGAGTTTCATATTTATTTGTACTTGTCTGGTTTTTTAAAAAAGTTAATCCTGATCTTTGTCAAATTCCATGCTGATTTAATAATTTTTTTCCCCACTGCTGTGTATCTCTGAGGCGGTTTTGCATGCCTGTGATGTATTATGGTGACTGTACAATGTCCAGTAAAGCTGATTCCAATAAAAGAAACTTATTTAAAAAAAAAAAAAAAGTTAAAATATGTATTTGACTATAATATATTTAATGAACTTATTCCTATATGAAAAAATGTTATTAAATACAATTAGAGTTATTTAAATTCAGTGAAACTGTATCTGAAGGAATAAAAGGGAAATGCTCTATTTGGTACTGTGACTATAAATTGTAATCTACACAGGAATCTCCTTTTATTATATGCCTAAATGCAACAAGAAAGTTTTAGAAATTCTATTTGAACTCTTTATCTTGTAAGATTTATGTCTCAGTTTTAAACACAAGTTGCTCAAAATATTCACTTGCAAGCCCTATGAAACATGTGTGTCATCTTACCGAAATCATGAAACACGGGATTTTGAAGTACTTTGCTTATAGAACAAAATACATTCCTGGTCCTGTCATTGCATGGTCAGACCCTCATCTTTGACTTATTTCTGTAAATTTTATAAAAACAGCGGAGTAAAAAATAGGAAAAAAGAATCAACAGAAATGAGCATAACAAGTTTCAAAGTGCAGATGTTTATCTTGGGAATGTATCTATCTGAAAAGATTCTTCTTAGCAATTGAAAAGATAAATGGTCTTCCTTGAGAGTTTTCTAGCCATTTATCATTCAGATAATATTGGTCACTTTTTTGAGTGAAACTGACTCATGAGCATATGGTATAGAGCCCTCAATTAAACAAGGAATTTAAAGACTTGCCGAACTTTCAGGATGTGAGTGAAGCAAAACATAGAGGTGGCCTATTTGACAAAAAACACAACCAGATCATCCTTCTTTGTCCATGTGCATGATTTAGGCCATAAGCAGAGGAGGGTCTTTTAAGCTCTGAATCCAGTCTTACAGATGCATCAACTACAGACCTGAGTTGCACACATACCACATATAAATATGTGCTTTAAACATTTACTTCTTATGCAACGTTTTTTCAAAGGTAAAAGCAGTCAATAGTGTTACACCAGATTTGTATCAGATACTAGTTCTATTTAGATATAATTCATCTAGAGAAATTTTAAAATTTTTATTTGGTTTTATTATTTATTTTTAATTGTATTTATCAGAACAAGAGCTGGATGTATATTTTAAATATGCTATGTTAGCTTGTTTAAGAATATAAATATATATATTAACTGATAAATTGTCTTATTATTAAATAATTTCAAATCCAAACTGCCTATTGCTATAATAATTCACTTTTTATGTTGTAAAATAACTGAAAGCACTGTGATATACATGCTTCAAGAAATTTCTTCTTGCTCTTTTTAGGGGGGAGGGGAGGGGAGGGGAGGGGAGGGGAGGGGAGGGAAGGGAAGGGAAGGGAAGGGAAGGGAAGGGAAGGGAAGGGAAGGGAAGGGAAGGGAAGGGAAGGGAAGGGGAGGGGAGGGGAGGGGAGGGGAGGGGAGGGGAGGGGAGGGGAGGGGAGGGGAGGGGAGGGGAGGGAGGGAAGGGAAAACAGGAAAAAATAATCCAGCATAAAAAAACTATGCCTGGCTGAACAGTACGGACTTTGTTTGTGGTTTCCAGTTTCAGCCATGAAAGCTTACTATCTTGCAGAAAACTCTGTGGGATGTCCAATACCCTCAACAACCGCAAGGCCAGTAATCATGAGTAATCTGTAACTTCTTGTAACAGTCAAAAACATCATCAGAGAACACAGTTAAAGGACCACATTTGTGTATGTGTCATGGATTAACCCCCACTGGCAACCAAGCACCATGTCAGCTAATTACTCCCCCCCCCAGTGGGAAGAGGGAGAGGGTCAGAATAGTGAAAGTGAGAAAACTTGTGAGTTGAGATAGAGACAGTTTAATAAACTGTGCACGCAAGCAAAGCAAAGCAAGGAGTTCGTTCACCACTTCCCATGGGCAGGCAGGTGTTCAGCCACCCCCAGGAAAGCAGGGCTCCATCACGTGTAATAGTTACTTGGGAAAACAAATGCCATAATGCTGGATGTCTCCCTCTCTTTCTTCTTCCCCCAGCTTACATATAGCTTACATATACTCAGCATGATGTCCCATGGTATGGAATATCTCTTTGACTAGTTTGGGTCAGCTGTCCTGGCTGTGTCCCCTCCCAATTTCCTGTGCCCCCCCAGCCCTCTCACTGGCAGGGCCCAAGAAATTGCAAGGGCCTTGACTTAGTATAAACATTACCCAGCAACAACCAAAAACACCAGTGTGCTATCAACATCGTTCCGCACCAAATCCAAAACACAGCACTGCACCAGCTACTAAGAAAATTAACTGTCCCAGCTGAAACCAGGACAGTATGGTATGTACAGGCTGATCTATTGCTGCCTCAGACTTCTGTCTATTTAAGAAGCACTAACTATTTAAGAAGCACAAGAGGCCAGTGTGCACAGGTTGATCTTTTTTCACTGATCTTTTCCTTTTTATCATTCAAAGTACTTCGGTGAAGATGTAGACAGAAAAACTTTAGCCTCTGCTTCGGTAGTTTACAATAAAATTATGCAGAGGCCTCCTGCTAGGACCCTATGACCAAGAAAGCTTTGCCTCAAAAGATGCCTTCCCAAATATAGAGACTTTCCCTATCTATTCTCCCAGACCCGGCCTTTGGTAAGTGACTTATTAAAAAAAAAAAAAAAAAGAAAAAAAAAAAAGCAAGTTTGATGCATCCACTGATCCACTGGTGAAAAAATTGTTCAAGTCTTAGAAATTCTACGCTTCCATTACCTGTTTCAAGTGATCCAATATCACTAGAGCAGCTTTGTATACTGAAGCAGCAAGGGCTGCAGACAGATGAGAAGCCTCTAAACTTAGCTAGAGGTGGCTCAGCATAATTATATCTCACTCTCTGGCATCGCTTGGTGACATTGAATTATAGCATTTTGATAGTGGGTTGCAACGATGCAGTGTTTCAGAGGGCAAAACCCAGCAGTGTCACAGATTTGTCCTTTGAAGAGTGCTAGTTCCTAAGAGTCCTGCAAATCTCAGCCACAGTTTCCCCATTGATTTCATTTCTGCGTGTAGGCTAGTGAGTTTTGCCTGAGGAAGCACTAAAACAAAACTGAGCAATTACATTAAGTTTTGAATATTTTTATACAGTTTGTATGTTGTAAGTTTACTTGAAGCTTTGAGGTGTTGTAAAGCAAAGTTTCAGCAAGTTCTGTCCAGGATAACAAAATCTGTGAAAAGCCTTATTAATATGCACATATCAATCAATGTTATAAAGCATTAAAAATTAACTCAAAATTATTTGCAAGAGAAGCCAAAACAATTCAGGCTCTAAAACTTAGTTTCTTGATATAACACTAACTGTGCATTTATACATCTCAGACCTGTTAGTTTTTGTGTCTCAGACTTGAAATAGGCTAAAGGAACTACTAACTGCTGATAACCATGAAGAAATACTAATAAAGTTCTGCTAAGACCGGTACAACTGTGAAATGAATTTACTGTATTCAGAAATCAGAGAACCAAAAAACCAAACATAGCTAGTTTAACAACTCATTCAGGACAATAAAAAGATTGCCACTGAGTTACTCCATCAACTATAGGTCATTACTGATTTTTGAAGTGAACTAAAAGGAATATATCTGTGACAATCACAACCCAGTGACCACCTACCTTGCATAGACAGTCCACCTCTGAAAGGGAAACTTTTAGAGTCATATTAGATAGGTTTCAAGCTAATAACGGAGTCACTGTGGGATGGAGAAGTCTATTACTGTTACTGCATAACACCATATGGTCCTCTCTAAATTGTGCAATAAAATATTCTGGTGGGACACACACAGTTGATGTGTCTACATTCAGTCTCTTTTTCTAAAAGGTAGGACCTCATCTATTCTACTGATTATTCACTGTATCCAGTGATAGGATGCATAGGAGTCATTCAAAGCTGCACCAGGGGAGGTTTAGACTGGGCGTTAGGAAACATTTCTTTAGTGAGATGGTAGTCAAACACTGGAACAGGCTTTCTAGAGAGGTGGCCAATGCCCCAAGCCTGTCAGTGTTAACAAGGCATTTTGGACAATGCCCTTAACAACATGCTTTAACTTTTGGTCAGGCAGTTGGACTAGATGATTGTTGTAGGTCCCTTCCATTTGAAATAGTCTCTTCTGTTCTGCTCTATTCTGTTCTGTTCTGTTCTGTTCTGTTCTGTTCTATCCTATCCTATCCTATCCTATCCTATCCTATCCTATCCTATCCTATCCTATCCTATTCTATCCTATCCTATCCTATCCTATTCTACCCTATCCTACCCTAAGCTATCCTAACCTACTGGCTTCTCCATTTAAAAATCCAGCACAGAACAACAGTTTTAAGACATATGAGGTTACACAATGACAGTTATGCTTTTCAGGCACTTCCACCTCCATGACATGTGATGCAACACAGACTCTCCAATGTTATACAGAAGGCTGAAAGTATTTGCAGGATTAAGTGCAAGCTTTGGTCGTCCTGGACTTTGGGGCCTGGAAATACACCTTCAATTGCAGGATATTTACTGGTTTTGTACTAATTAATGGTGTATCACTCAGTGCAATATCTGTTTTCAGAAGAAAGGAGATTTTAATAAGTTTTTAGACAAAGGAGTGCCACTGGATATTAGTTTCATGCTATCTCTGGTCCCCAGACCTGGTCTTAGCAGTCATTTGTTCATACCATAGCAAATGCTTCAATTGCAGGTCAAATTAAGTCAAAAGCAGCCCTTGAGCAGCAATCCTTGAGTGCTGGAGACATATAAGGCTCCTTTTTTTATTACTCCTTTTTTTATTGCTTATGGGCATCTTCAGTGCCAGGATGATGTATATCTCTTTGGTACTAGGTCTTAGTCCCACTGATATCCACGCTGTCTGCAGAATACTTTGCACCTGGATTCTGCTTCTCTGTGAAACAGACACTTCTCCTGCTGGAAGAACTCATCTATTGACCACTGCTCTGTGGTCAATAATGTATATGTAGTATGGATGTGGTCAGCACTGTTTGGTGTTCCAAGAGGTTTAGACCTTTTCAGATGAGGTGGGAATTAGGTGCACACTGGAAAAGCATCTGCTGTCAGGAGCAATGATTAGATAGCTCTTGTCCCAGGAAGTGTTCCTGACTCTTTACAGACTGAGTACAGCCTGTCTGCCTTGATGGATTCAGAATAAGAGTTGAGCAGTATGGAATTGAATCATTCTACATCGCTTGACCTAGGGATTAAATGGAGCTCAATGGCACAGTTTCCAGAGAGACTGTAAGGAAAAGTCTCAATTTGTTGCAGATGTCATCAAAACAGCAACATTAACTTTACTGGAAGGATAACTGCATCATCTGAAATCTGCAAGTCCTTTTGGATCCAAAGATCTAAAGAATCTTTGTCCTGTTTTCAGGACCAGTTCAAATGGAGGAAACAATGAGTGTTACTATCAGCATTTTTCCTCAGAACTAACTAATGCAGCAGTCCTTTTCCTACATCTTTCCATTTTCCCCAATTCCAGAATTAATGCAGAGGAAAAATTATTTGCTAGCATAATCAAAAATAATGGAAAACCCATTTTTTTCCTTGTGCATATATATGCACAAAATACATTTGGACAAGAGGAATGGGATGAAACTGGGTGTGACTATTTGACAAAATTATTTTTGGAGAAAAATTCTTTTAGCCTTTATGTCTGGGAAATAGTGTTTGACATCTATAAATTCTTGAGTTGCAATGCTAGGGTTGTACCAAAATGTTGTTGCTTGATATAAACTTTGTAATGGAATAAAAAGATTAAAATAATTAGTCTGCAAAACATGTACTTCTGAGAAACATGACATGGCAGCAAGAAAATAATTTAACAAAAGATTCAGCAAATGGAATTATATTTCAGTTATCTACATTTGAGTTGTACTGAAGTTATATATATACACCTTATAAATACATAAAGCTGAGGTTCTCCCAGAATTATGCTAGTTCCATGTTAACATTTTTCAGTGTAGGGTAATGCATTTATACAAAAGGATATCACACATGATGTGAACTGAAAAAACTGCAAAAGTAGATAGTAGTTTTGGAAAAAGGTGTCAGCAAATTAGCAAGTCAGTATTATAGATTATAAAAGCTTTCCTTGCAATACATTGCATAAAGCCCTTTTCCTAAAGATCTGCTTGATCTCATTTGAATTTCTAGACCTTCACAAAGGTGCAGCAGATCTTCCACAAACCACTGATTGCAGAAGTAGGCTGTAAGTGCAGTCCACTAAATCTTTACCATATTATTTTCTTGACAAACTGTTCTCAATGTTCTTGTTATTAATCTAGATAAAAATATGAAAATAATCTTTTGGTGTGTTTTGAAGATGGATTAAATATGGAAGTTAAACTCTTAATTGTGCCTCCCTGCTAGAGTCATTCTCTGTCATATAGTCTTACAAGTAGATATTTGACACATTCCTGTGTGGCACAAAATGTCAGCTAACCCTGAAGTGGACTTACAGTAACTAAAGCACAATATGTTATGATAGGAGTATATAATAATGTCATATGGATATGACAATGAAGATCATCTTCTGCAGCACCTAAATTAAAATATTTTTCCAGTGTAGCTAGAACTTGATTTCATCATCTCCAAGAAGTAGTTTAAACTATCAATGTGCAGTTGAACACTCAAGCTCCTGGAGCGCATCCTATTTTTTTTTTTTTAATTGGTGAGTGGCTGAAAAATTACATTGTCATTGAATAATGGACAGCTGTTATGGAAAGGGCTTAGAGCAATTCTATTAACATTACTGTGCTCTTTATGTTATTGCATAGATTTTGACTGAATTCACTCAGGGACCCCATAAATTTCTGCATGAATAACATCCTTCATAGTTTTATCCTACTCTGGACAAGTGCTGATGTTATTTTTATCACCATAATTGTATAATTATGTTTCTCTGGTGAATGTGGTGATGCATGCATCCTTGGAGGGTGTCTGACAGACCTGCTAGTCCAGAAATATGTGCAGCATAGTGCTTCCTTTCCTAGAGCCTAGTTCCCAACACACTTGTGTCTGAGGGGAAAGAACTTGAGTAGATTTAAATGTGTAATTATCTCCAGTGACTTTAGAGGAACCAAAGCCAATTTATACAGGATAAATCTCTGTTTCCACCACTGCCAGAATATATCATCCTACTGAGTTATTCTTGAGTAGCCAAAATGTCCTCCATTGGTTTTAATCTAAAGAAATGCTGCTATTTCCTTGGTCTTTTCACCATTCTTCAGGTAGATAATTTCTTCCTCCTTACAGTTAATATGCTCAGATTTATATGCTCTCTTAACTCTCTTCTAAGTATTTTTTAAATCTTACACTCCTTGGGCATTACTTTTTATTTTAAATGTATTTCTGCTGTCCTACTAGAGCAAAATTCTGTGCCAATTCCAGGAAGGAATGTTTTTACAACAGGAAGGTGATTTCCATTTCAATATATATGAATTTAATTGCTTCTTCTAACATGAGAGTTTGGTTCTCCTGAGCTGACCTGTGGAGATTCAGAGCCTTCAGGTGCTAAAAAAACATATTTATTATTGTGTATCTTTATGGAGATAGAACAGATTCCCTTATCTGTGTCTATCCTCCTGTGCAAGTGGGTGAGAAAGACAGGCACTGTGCTTACAGTTCCTTTCTTCCTCCATCAGGGTACCACAGGCTACAATGGGAGCCAAGATAATACTGTCCCTGAGCAAGTCATTTTCAAAAAGATACAATTAGAAAGGCATATTCTTTTTTGTATATTGGCTTGCCAGGACCCCAACTTCCTTACATATGTCAGGCAGAAGCTACACTCTGTATTTGCTCTCTCTCTGCAGGGCAACATCCTGTCTACTTTTCTTTTTCCTTAACAGTTTAGCCCTTTGGTATCAACATCTTATGACAGCATAAGAAGAAAAGAAAAGCTGATTTCTGCACAAGGCAAGCTTAGCTACAATCTCCTCACCTTTGTGTAGACGTCCCTGAAGACTGCTCCATATTTGAGATATAGATGTTGAAAGGAGGTTTCTCAGCAACCTGCATGTAATCCAGTGTTTTTGAATCAGTGTTTTTCCTTGTCTTCTCTACTTTGTATTTCTCTCTCCTGGACATTTCAACTCGCTGCTTTTCTATCGGGTTAGATCCTTCAAACTGGGGTGGGATGAAAAAAAAAAAAAAAAGGCAGTTCAAATGCATATGGGAGTTTACAGAAATCAAGGTCAAATCAATGACAATTTTTAAGTTAATTCATTCCTACAGTTCTCGGGTCCTACCTAACTTGCCCTTTTTGGATGACAAAGGATTTGCACACAGTCCATTTCTGAATACTAAGGAGAAAGTGGTGCTAAGCAGCAACATAAAATATCAGTCTGCAAAAACTTTCTTTGCACTACCTTTTTCCGTTGTACGTAGTGGGTTCAAATTCTGCTTTTTTTTCATTCAGTAATATTCTGTCTTATGAGTGTGTTCGCAATATCGTAAAGTAGAAATCATTTTGATCTTTCTCATACTTAGTCATTGTCTGTTTCATATGCTTTGAATTTCTGCACTATTTTGTCTGTCATCCTTTGTTGCAATTATCATGATGTATTTCTGAGGCTGGTTTGGTCTCCTACAAAGAGAAGCTTACTGTTTTTTCTTATCAGGAAAATAGGTGTTCAGAGTTTCTTTTCTTAAGAGCTAGGCTCATACCTCTATCATTACTTTTTGAACTCATCTTGTTAATGGAGAGAAGTCCTAGCTTTGCCATCACTGACAGCTGACCCACAACTTGGAGATAGACTGCTCCCCTGAGCTAGTATGCATTATAAAAGTTCTGGCCAGAATACTTTGGGGATTTCTTCTGTCATGAGTTCATGTGAATTGTGCCATTGTTTGTATGTAACTTATTTCCCTGTTGGCACCTAGGAATCATGTGTGCACTGTTCAAATCCTCATCTCTGGGTTACCTGTAGTTTGTAGAAGACTGTTCATACAGTGACCTGTATCTTTAGGTTGAGTTACTGGAGAGACTTTTCATTCCCTGAAATATTTTCAGGGTAATAGTTTTCACTTAATGCCACTTAAAACCATCCTATACCTTAGGAGATAATGCTAATGTAGGAGGAACTTGTGCCCTAACAATAATTCATTAAAAACATATGTATGCCTTCCTATGGTAACTCATTGAGGAAAGATAAGAACCATGGGGTCGTTAATGCCACTATTTCATCAATCCCAGTATACATCACCCCAGAAGGCTTTGATATTCCCAGTGTAGAATGGAAGAAATAGTTGTTGTGTTGCCCTTGCCACAATATCTGAGACATCCTCCTCAAAAAATCATTGAAAAAACAGGAAGGAATAATTAGATCCAATTTTTTTATATAGTCACAACATTGTAGCATGTCTAGCCATGTTGGTCTATCTGAATAGTATTCAAGGTTTAGAATGTTATTTGAAAAGAAGAATAATTAAAGACATAGAAATAAATAGAATATGAGATGAAATACAAGAATAAATGAAATGAAATGCCAGATGGGTTTGTAAATACAGATTGTACCAAGCTGATAAGATGTCCCTCTTTAATAACACTTTTTTTCTTTTTTTCTCTTTTTTTTTCTTTTTTTTTTTTTTTTTTTTTTTACAAAGGAGATGCCATAGAATATTTCTGGTTATATTTCAATAAAGGATTTAGCAGGATTTGGAATATTGTAAATTAAGCTGTGAGGGTTGGCATTGATTCAGTTTTGGTCATTCATTTGTAAGAAAGAGGAATTAAAAAGAGAAGAGAGTCCCAAATTATGAAGCTAGCATTGCATATGTTATATGACAGGATACTACAAGATACAAGATACTACAAAATCTAGTGAGTAGTGCTCTTCTCTCTCTATTAACATGACTCAGAAAAAAAGTAGATGTTTCAGAATAATCTGAGCAAAGGAACCACAAACCATCAACTCAACTGAGTCAGTACTGTTCTGGAATGGTAGGAGTAATGAGGACAAGAAAAGCATAACAAATTTTAATCAAAGTTTAGAAGGAACCTCTTGAGATCATACAGTCCAACCCAACTATTCAGCTCAGGGTCAGCTTGAGCAGGTTGCCCAGAGCCTTGTCTGATTGTGTTTTGAATGTCTTGAAGGGTAAATACACCACAATCTGTCTGTACCATCTATGTCAGTGTGTGACCAGCCTCAATTAGCATGAGAGTGAAAAGTCTAACTCAACAAAAAGATATAGAGCTTAAACCTATTATGAGAGAGAATTTAGGACTGTCATGCCATAGAACTGGATTTACTGACCTGGAGTGTGATTTCCAGCTCTAACTTACCCTTTCTTTTTTATTGTGTCTTCATTTCTAACACTACAGAACTTCTTGGTTGTAGTCCTCTTCTACTACTACTTTGTTGATCCTCCTGTTTTGGATGCTTGGGGCTTTCTCTCTTCGTTCACTCATGTTGTTCTTCCATTTAACAGGTTTTTCATAGTTCCACTAGCCTGCAGTAACTCCTTCTACTGTTATTGCATGGCACAATGTCAGCCTTAAATTATCAGGGATTTCACTGATTTCTTGTTAAATAGGGTTTTGGTTCTTGAATTGATCTTTTTCTAATGTTTAGATTTTTCAGTTCAATTAAATAGTAGTGGTAAATTACTTCATAGTAAAAGAACTTTCTTGAAGTAAACCAGCAGTTAAACAGTTTAATCTGTACTCATTCAAATGAAATAAAGTGATGAGAATAATAAAAATGCTACTGTGACAGTAGCAACATAGCAGAGACAAGCTAGTTACCTTTTTACTTTCTAATAATCATATTGTCTTTCCTTAGTGCATCTTTAGCCCTCTAGCATCCTTCCAAACTTTCAAGTTCTTTAACTTGCTACCTTGGTATCTCTCAAGCCTTGCAAACCCTTTGGGCACCCTTGCAATTATTCCCTTGCTCAAGTAGTTGTGGTGCATTTGAAGATTTTTAAAAGATCTCAGACTTTGGCAACAGATTTCTTCTTTCAAAATTAATCCCATCATTTCAGGTGATCATTTTGCTTTCATCCTTTTGCTTCTTTCTACCTCTGCATGCACACAGTACCCAGTCAAAAAAGCAGCAGTCAGTCCTTCAATGTTAAGACGTTGCTTTGAAAAAGAAGCCAGACGTGGCTGTTTGAAGACAAAGCAGTGAACATCTGCTATACTTTCGAGGACACTGGATCTGTAGACCTATATTTTATCCAATTAGCATCAAAGAACTTGAGAACACATTATTTTGCTTTCATACAAAAAATGAAGACAAATTTCTGAGAGCAGTTCAATCTTTCCCACCTGTATTTAATTGCTCACAACATTTAACAAGTACCAAGCCTGTAGGCAGAAGCGCCATGCTTAGTATTTTCTTCTTTGCTCCTCAAGATAAAGGCCAAGCTCTGTACTTTTGAAAAGCAAACGAAAGAAATGGAAATACCTTCCCTTTCCAAAGATCTGCAGGTTTTAAAGGATACTGGGATAAAAAAAAAAATCCTCAAAGCTGTCTGCATGGTGGCTAAACAAGATTAGGTAAAACACATCCTCTCCAATGCACACACAGAATATAAAACATCTTAATCCCTCTCCAGTATGGTACCATAAGCAGTTACTATGCAGAAGAAACTCGCATACAGTAAGCAGGCCAACAAATGCATCCCCCTTGATCAGACTTTGTACCCTAAATCTGTGCTGCTGGACTCCTAAAGGAACTGTACAAGACCGCTGGTAGCAGAATTACAGAAAGAAAGATAAGTTTACTCTTTATTCTGCTAAAATGAAAATACTTCAAGTGGCTTCAACTGATAGATGATTGTTATTAAAAGATTAATTTCAATGAAGATAGAGTATCTCCATCATACAAAAGTGAAAAATTTATCTTTCTAACAGACTAACTACAGTAACAAGTTGTTTAAAAATGCCAAAGCCCCCCAATGATGTAACTACTAAAGCTTTTGTGAGCTTAAGGAACCTGGCCAAGCTTCTTCCCAAATATGCCTGTCTTCCTATCAGTTGAATTAACAGAGAGCTAAATCCCTTCACTGCAAGCTACTGCTGTTAGTTCCCAGTGAGTACATCATTTACATGTATCACCCTGCTCTTTCTTTTATTGTGTTCTTGTTTTGGTTCACTGTTTCCCTTAATTTGAAATGCCAGTTTCCCTTGCTGTACATTTGGAGGTATTTGGTAGCAGGACAGAAAAGGCTTGTTATTGAAGCTGAATTAACCCAACAAAGAGAGAGGAAAAAAATCAGAGCTGCACACAGAGCCATTAAACTTCAGCCACAGTTTCAATACTTAAACAGCATAAGCCTGATGCAAACATAATGTTTCTTTAATTCATGTTTCTTTTTCCTTCTATGCACACCGTATATCTGTGTCTATGGAATGGATATGTTTGATATATTCAGTTATAACAAAGGTAGAAAGCATGGTATGTATAAAGAAATATTAATTCACAGCTAATTCTGGTTTCTTATTTGTAACTATAAATTAGGTCTTTTGTACCTGAAAGGACAGTTATCAGTGCAAGGACACATCTACAGCACTTCAAAGTGCAAAGCTCAAATTGTACAGATTCGGCATATACAGTACAGTATTTGTTTCTTCCAAACCCACTGGGATTTCAAGTCACCAAGCATTTATTATGCTGAAACAGTCTTTTAAAATGGATTATTTTGAAAGCTTACAAGGAAGAGCTCCTCCATCTCTATTAGCAAGCTGTGGACTGGTTCCCTTTGTAAGAAGCTGCAGGGGATGGAAATACTTGGCATCACATTGCACTTTGCTCAGGAAAATGTTCAATATCCTAGTACAAAATACAATAAGAGAGCTGTTTACCATGGTGTCTATCACAATATCTGTTCAGAAGCGCCAAAAAACCAAGGGTCTTACAACACAGATAACAAAATAGCCAGGAAGACAAAAATCTACTCAACACTTGATTTAGAGAATTTCTGTGGGAATCTGTGGTTCATGCTTGAGGGTACAATGCTTCTTGTTTAACATAGTTAATGTCCATTGACTATTCCCTGCACCACTACAGTTACACACATATTGTACACAGAAATGGGACACAAACACTGTGGATTACCACCTACAGTTTTATTAACTGAAGGATAGATGAGGGGAGAAATATAACAAAGTCTTATGTTAGCCAAAATGAATAGACTTTTTAACAGCAGTGAGGAAAAATAAGAAGCATTATCACTGTAAGGTGTTACAGAAACTTAATATGTTTTAAAAATAAGATGAAAATTTTCATTACAGATCAATTTTGTTCTCTTGAGATTAAAAATCAAAAGGAGGCAAATCTCTTAATTGCGCCATAAACCAACATCTTTTTAAGGCTGATCCAAGGCATGCCATCTCCAATGCAGCAACCTAAGGTAACACCCAACAGACCCCCAGGTACTTTCATTTATTGCCCTGCAATTAAAATTCTGACTGTAGTAGCCATATTTTGGAGTGAAATTGATTGAAAAGAAAATTCAGTTTTAAATAAAAATTTTTAAATACCAATATCACTTGTAAGGATGGTATCAAAAGACCTCAAAAAATGCCTATTAGATATTTCGATTTCCTGACACAATAGGTGATATGGGAGCTAATGGTGTTTCTTAACAATGGATCTTTGAAAATGTATTTTTATCTATTTCTGTAGAGTTCTGTAGAGTTTTTTCGTAGAGGAGTTAGCATTATCTTTCAAAATTTCCAGGAACTCCAGCATAATTTCTGAAACCTTCACTATTTTGGCATTCTGAACGAAACATTTGCTCAAAAAAAAAAAAAAAATAATGCTTGTCTTCCACCTTGCCTGATGGGCAGTACAAGAAGTGATATTCAGTGACTACAATGACTCACACTAGCTGAGGTGGTAGACATTCTCATATTAGAAGTGAGAGAGAAGAGAAATAATTCTGAGGACCTTGTGTATGTCTGCATAAACAGTGGTAAGTTAATGTGGAATTTTTTTTTTTCATGGTGGTGTTCTGAATAGATGAGTCATCACAAATAATATAACAGAGTAGCTTGAGAACTGGTTGTACAGAGTGCTTGGTGTGACAGTGAAGGTAGAAGGCATGAAAGTACTGAAATTTTGAGTAAGACATTAGTAATTTGAGTCAGCATAATAAAAATAGTAATTCAAATAGTAATTTTATTTCTGTCATAAGCAGTTCATTACAGAAGCTTTTCTCCCTCTCCTTGTCCCTGTCCCTGCTAGCTTGTTTTATTTTCAGTTTTCAGCCTATGGCTTTTAAGCCAGTGTAGCAGCTTTGGACTTCAATTCTCTGAAGAAGTCCACTACATGGAAGGTATAACATTAGAAAAGACAAATTCTTATAAATGTGCAATTCTTCCCCACAAAAAGAACTTTGCTGTGAATGTCTAAAATACATTACTTTAAATGTTGTTTTTTTAAAAGAAAAATATAATGCATAAAATCATAAATTGTAGAAGCAAAAAAGTATGTGTTGGCCACTGTCCAGGGTAGAACATGTTCCAATACCCTTTCAACCTCTATTTTTTCAGGACATATGACAGTTTTTAGAAATCAGTTAAACGGGTAGTAAGTTGTAGGAGTTTGTGACAATTGTGCCTGTCCAAAAATACAAATATCAGTCTTAAAATCCCTACTTTTTCCCTTTTTCAGGTTGTTTTCATGGACCATGCAGTAAGTTGTAGTAGTAAATCTAGAACCATAAATTATAATGAAGCATTAAAACAGAATTTAATTTTGACTAAGAGCACAAAACTTTGACTAATTTTGATTGTTTTGCATAAAGTCTTTCATTATGAGTACAAATTCTGCCTGGGGTGAACAGCCATCACTGACATCAAAATTTGGAAATAAACGTATTTATTCTTCTGCCTTAACAAAAGGATTCCATGACTTCCTATTCCTGAGGATTTTTTTGCCTGCTGAGTAAGAACAGCTTTGCTGATGCCATTTGATGAAGACCAGGTATTTAAAGTCTTTAACCTTTAACTACCAGAAGTTCCTTTTACTACCAGACATTTCTGGCTGTCCTAGTCTTCTTACCATAAGCACCAACAATTGAAGCACCAACACTATGCTATTTATTAGGAATAAAATTACTTTAGAAGCAGAAGAAATGGTTCAGCAACAACAAAAAAACACCAAACTTATTTATGAAGTAAAGATCACTTTCCTTTTATTGAACAAATCTGACTAAATTGTGAACATCAGCCCTGAACAGGATAATGCACTTTAAGCATGAAAGACAAAGGAAATAAACAATCTTGCAGATTTAGAGAGCTTTATCATCACCTGGAATCACTTTATCCCTACAGTGCTTCTAGAACGAGAAAGAGATCTTTTTCACTCCATTATGCTCTACATGTCTGTTAGAGTTCAGTATCATAGTCTGTGGGGTTACTTTCTCTTCTCAAAGTCAAATCTACTAAATTACTATGTCTGGTCACCTCATAAACTGGTCCTTCGCTTTAAACATAGTACTTTGAAATTCATTTTTTGAATCTCAGCATGACCTGTAAACCTATTTGTTTTCTGATTACAAGCATTGTTCTCAAGGAAGTAGTTTCATCTAGACAAAACTATATTATTTTTTTTTAATTAGGATAAAACTCTCCTGCCTTGCTAATTTTTTACAGGCTGTATTTGTCCTATGATATTACATAAGTAACTCATGCTAATATTATCAAAAAACCTCATACATTTATGTATCAGATACAAAAAATGTATTTGCTGCTGTATTTAAATAATATTGCTGTATCAATATTATCTTCATATCTATCAATATGATCCTCAATTAAAGAAAGCTTAAATCACTTATGTAAATATAATATTCTCCTGTATTGTAGGCAGGGAGTTGGAAGGTCTGTGTCTTGGCCCTGCAAATTTTTGAATTTATGTTCCATGTTCTTTAATTACTGAAGCAAGGGGCTTTCTGCATGTATGTATTACATCTGCTTTTTCAAAAACAAACTCTGCTCCACTTACAATCCTGTGTAATTATTGTGGGTTTGCATGTCATTTTCATTTCTTTAGTTTTTTATAATTGCTTTATTTCTATCTTCCTTTACTGTGTAGGAGCTCTCAGAAGTGTACTTTCCCCTTTTTCATGCATCAATACATAACTGCTATAGAAAAGGAAACCTATTAGTACTTCATAGGTTTTATAAACTGAAAGGGCAGGAGGTACTTCAAGCAGTGTCTTGAAATCTAGTCTTGTGTTACACAGAGCTCAGGTTAGACAGTCATAATAGTTCCTTCTTTCCCTAAAATTGATGATTTTATAAATCAGTGCAGTGCTGTCTTGTCTTTACAGATGCCTGTAGTAACCTGAACATAGATTTTTGATAAATGCCAACAAGGAAACTATATAGAATAAAAGTAATGAGAGCTATTGTTCTCAGTATGCTTTTCTGCTCAGTGTTCAATCCAATAAAAAAAAAAATCTTCCTTTTTAAACATCTCTGCAGTTGCCTTAGGGTTCAAGCTGGCACTCAGTTTTGCTGATGAGACAAGTGCTATTGTCCCAACGTTTTTAAAAGCCTTATACAAAGGCATATAACCTTAACTTGTATAAATAACCTATAGCTCTGCTAATTCTGTGTGATTGTGTTCATCTCTTGCAACTGAAGATTCACCCCAGTTATCAATAATAATAATAAAAATAATAAGCAAAATTATTATTTGCTTAAATAAAATGTGTTGTTGCTGACAAAGTGGAACTGCAAACATCACAATCTGTAAAGCCAGCAGTAGGTCTTGTGCTGGAAATTACCTTTATGGTGAAGGGTAATGCTGAGGTGCAACCGACAGTTGTGGTTCATACATACATATGTGGTTCACAAAGTCTGCAGACATTCTCCTGTTACAGGAAAATAAGAGCCTTCATGAAGATTGCAGGATCTCTTTTCCAAGTAAAGGGTCTTTTCTTTCACTGTCACAGTGCCCAAGAAGCCTGCATCTCCTTTTCTCCTGTCTTTAGTTGCTCTGTGGCACTCTAAAGCCAACGCAACCATTTGTAATGAGCTATGCAATACTGATTCTTCAGTTTGTCTTCTAGAGGGAGGAATTCCAGTGTTTGGGAGACAGTTCCCCTAGCATTATCACCAGCTATATCATACTGAACAATCTGATCAACTTGTGAATGCTGGGCACAACGCCACTGCAACAGATGGGCATGGGTGCAGTGAGCCAAAAAATCATGTATATGTATCAAAAGTGAGAAATGAGGGCAAGACTCCAAAGACAAAAATATAAAGTGTCAGTCTTGATCTGATACAGTTTTCATTCAAAGACGGTTCATCACTAGGATCTTGGCAGATTAACTAAAAGAAAAGATGCTCAAGCTGTGTAATAAGAAATGCAGCCCACTTAACCAGGTAGAAGCATGGCAGTAATCAACAAAGTAGTCTACCCCCTCTTGTCTTCTTGCAGCCGCTACCAAGGAATGAGCTAAAACAAGCGTAGTAAATTAACAGATCTAAACTCTGTATGTTCATCTGTATTTCACCTTTACAATGCTGAATATAGAGCCACAGACTTCTAAGAGCTGGATAAAAAGTAACGAACAGAGGAGGAGGTGAATCCCATCCTGTGTTAGAGTACTCCTGGACATCTGCCAGTTTCTTTCTGTTTTGTGGAAGTGAGATTTAGGAAGGGTCCTATTAGCATCATGATGAGGTTTGCACCTAAGCTAACAGCTTCTCAGGTATTACCATTTCCAGCCTCTATGCTGCCCTTTTTCTAGCCAGCACTTTACAGAATTAAACAATGCAAACACTTAAGGCTTACTTCCACTCTGTGCTAAAGAATAAGCAATGCTTACCCATGCTTTTCTTCCTGGTTAGTCTCCATTTACACTTTCCCCCCAGAGAGAACAATTTTCCATCAGCTGCTGTGTATGCTTGGCAAGGTCTTACAGTATTACAACTTTTATATGCAATATTACATTTCTTCTCATATAAGTATCTTCTTCACAAATGGTGATTCTAATCAAAACACACAGCCACAAGTAATAAAAAAATGTAAATAAATTAACCTGTGCGGACATACATGTGAAAAATTAGCATATATTCTTCATTTCATAAGACAGAAAGTAAAGGTGAAAAGTGCAACTAAATACACCTCCAGATCCCTCAAAATCCCACTGTCAGCCTCTGCAAGACCCAATATGTAGCAATGAAGTTTCTTTGTTTTAAAGTATCTTCCTTATCAAAATATGAGATAGTTGTACAGCTCTTATGACTGAAGGAAGGGAGGGAGGAATTCTTCCAATCAGCAGATTATATAGCACAAGTCTACAAATTATCATGTTTTAATATTTATTCCTACTTGCAATGCACCTGTAATTAGATCCATGGTGACACTGGGCTTCTTTCGATCTCCACTGGTCAATGGAACACCATGCAGAAGCATAGATACACTCTGCACAGACACATCTTTCTGAAATATGAAGGTCAAAAGGTAAAATGACCAGGTCAGAACTATGAAATAGTTATAAAAAATGGCCTCTCTAAGTTCATGGGTGTTCTGAAGTTCAGCAGATTAATGAAGCAGGCTGCACAAAATCCCCATGCCTCATTCAAAGCGTGACTTGTGGAGGTGTGGTAGAGGAAAAGTAACAGTGTCTGTGAATGCTGACACTACCACCGTGTTAGACGGGATCTGTAGATTTGTCTTGTAACAAAGTCCCTGCAAACTTTCTAAGCAGCTTTGTGGATCCTATTCTTTGTGAATAATTCATATGAAATGTTTTTCTAAATGCATATTTCAGTTTATGTACATTTATTATTTAAACTTCTTTTTCTTTTTTAAATTAATTGTCCTATTTAAAATCTGAATGATATCGCATATTCAGAATTAGTCTATTGGACATGTAAAGCTGTTTCTGTTTGGAAGGATTAAAACTCTTATGAATAAGTTTTTGTTTTATTGCCTGCAGAAAGCAATAAAATGTGTTTTACCACTTCTGTCAAGCAGTCATGCTACAATTAGCTTTCTGCAAACATAACTACATAACCCAACTGTGGTCACTTGACAAGTAGTGTGAAGAAGATCAAAATGAAAGATTAAGTTACAGGTAACCTTTTTCAAGTAAGAAATTATTTTCAATATTTCCTCAAAAAGTCCTTGAAATTTTGAGATAGATTTTCTTCAGTACTTGACATATGCTAACAGAAAAATCAGGAATTATTAAGTCTTCCTAAATTTTGCTATAATTAATAAAAATCATTTCTGTGCAGTAAAATGTTACCAGACTCTTATCTCCTGAAACTTCTGGAAAATGTTTTGCATTCTCAAAATTATGTCAGGTTGCTGCTCCTTTTTTCCTTCTAATGTGACTGTGAGTTGCTTAATCAAGTTTATTCTTTACATGTGAACATTTCAGATTGCTTTTTATCATTATTTTAGTTAGTTTTATTTTTACACAAAGATAAATCTTTTTTTAAAAAATCTGTTTAAAAATTTTAAATCTTTTAAAATAGAACAACCTCATTTCTTTCAAATATGCATGTGTACTCACACACAGACTTTAGAACTTCCTTTCCACAATGTATATAATATAAATAGTGAGTTTACACTCTCTTCCTTTACTGCCAGCTTTGTTCTTTCCATATTGTTTTTCCTTCTCTCCAGTGCTCCACTACATTTGTCTGTCTTTCTATGTCTTTCATTTTTAGTTTTCCTGTTTCACCTGAATCAGACAGGACACAGTGATCTGTAAGTTCAAATATAACTTTAAAAGTGCTGGTGCTCAAATGTGTTTAATATCAGCCCAAATCTCTGTGCAATTTTTGGTAAATGATCAACTGAAATGGATGTGTTTAATAAATTATATAATTCTTTTACCTTCATGCCAAATTTCAGTTAATAATGAAACTACATGAAACTGAAAAATTAAAAAAAAAAATGCAATTGTGTTGTACTGTAAGTCTTATATATATTGACTAGTGAAAATCCAAGCTAATCAGGAGATAATATTTCATGAGGGACAATATTCAGACATGATTCTTACCAGGCAATGTTTCTGCAATTGAATTAACAATAGGACTATCAAATTATTTTATATAGGATCTGTCATTTGTAAGTAGTTTATAGTTAAAACTATCATTGTGGCAAGACGCTATATACCATAGGTCTCTAAATATTTAATGAGGAAAGATTTATTTTTTTGTTAAAAAGAAATTCAAAAGGGGGCAGTGTGCTTTAATCAAATAAAACACAACAGAGATTTTTTTTCATGGTCTCTCCAGTAAAACACACTGATAAAGCCATGTGTGCGGGTCTTGTTTCCCCCTCCAGATTCCAGTGCTAGCAAAAGATTTTGCCCTTGATCATGTGGTTTTAGACATGAAAGGCTTCAAATCTATCCAAGCTCAAGATGAACACAGAATGCTAATTTGGGTTCACATGAAGAGCTGGACAAGCAAGGTCTTTTATTTTAAATTGTTAAAAATACACTCTTTTTGAGGACCTTTTCCTACTATATGTTTCTGAAGTACATAAAACTGTTTCACTGATCCCTTATGAAAGAATAAATAAATTGTATAAAATATATATATTTGATACTAGCATGCTTCTTTGTATTTAAAGCTTAAAATCTTATCTAATTACAAAGGTATATGCTTTTATATATACCTTACGCTCTTTTTTATCATATTGTAAATATACACTATTAAACAGAAATAATTTTACACACAACAATGTATGGTGAATAAATATAAATGGCTTAAAATCAAAATACAACAAAACTCACTAAAACAGGACATCTCTCCAAAATATATCAGCCTGGAAGGAGGTATTTTAGAGAACACTGATGAAGAGAACAAAGGAGGCATTCACTGAATTAATAATTTTCTAAGCAACTTTATATAGAACCTATGAGAAACTCCAAAATTATGTATTACATTTATAATATAATACCATGATAAATGTATGTTTTATTGTGGTGATTTTGGTAGGGTGATGCATCTTTTTCTCCCTCTGTATCCAAAAGAGCATCAAATAAAACTCTCAAAGTAGAAAAATGTCATAATTTGAAGTTCAGTATCCGGGGATGTGCTACAAGCAATTACTGCATATTTCACTGGAACACAGAGACTCTGTCCCTTTTTAAAAATGGAATGGTTCAAAACTACTAAGTTGTAAGGCATGAAAAATTAACTTGACATGGATTCATCTATGAACATTGTTCATTATTGTCACCAAACAATTGTAATTAAATTTGGGGCAAAGAAAAGGGAGAGAAGAGGAAGAGCTAATAGATTCATTGTTACTGCTAGACACCACATCTGACTAGCAACTGGCTGACATTTCTCTGCCACCTGGAAAACAATTACCTCTACCCTTTAGGCTGTTGCCCTCTAAATCTGACTAGATCAGTCTACTTCTGAAACCATCTAGTTCAGTTGCAAAGTGGTCAGAAGCATGTCTCTTCAATGTAACTGCAATTGCTCTTGCTATCCAAAATTGTTGTTGTTGTAACCAAAAATTATTTGCTAGCAGAAACATTCTGTATCTCTTAGCTGTAAATAGGAATGAATGGATGAATAGAAATGCAGTCCAATGGAAACAACAAAGAATGGAGGTGAGAACTGGATCCTTGTCCTTCCTGAATTAATTTTCTTGGAGTTTATAAAGTTTAGTGTTCTTGAAACATTTTGATTTTTATCTTTTCTGGAAACCAGATTAACAGGAATGTAGCATTCTGGAATTACCACCTCACAGTAAAGATAGACTGTCATCTCCAGGTACTCATACAACATCCATACAATAGGTAGAATAAGCATTAAAAACAAAACCAATCAGTCTTTCAGCTACAATTTTTTCTTGCAGTGTTTTGGAATTAGTGGACAAATTATTATGACAGTGAAGTCTGAAAAATGGAGAACTACAATGTCTTTTATTACAGATGACAAACCTTTTCACTTTTTCATCTACTGCCCACTATAAGCTATGAAATGCCCTCCGGTGTTGATCAACTCTTGTGCATATCCTTAGAAGTTATATACTGAAGAACAGAAAAATGGTCATTCAAATTTGACAACAGGCATAGAAATACAAGGGTAATATGCATGTAATGTATAAATCCAGCAGAAAATAAAATTGCTCCTCCCAAGGTTTTTGAGCAAAGGTCTTTGGTCTCTCCAGCACTTTATGAAAGCTTGTGAGCCAGGCTGTAGGTAAACCACATGAAAAACAAATCACCTTTCTTGAAAAGTGTCTTGAAAATACCATAAAGTTGTACTAAAAGGAAGTGAGAGCAGGTAATTGCATCCTGTCTTAGAGATGCTACCTTCTGCCTCCTTCTAAATAAAAAATGAAAATGCACACTAAATATAAACATGTATATATATATATATATATGTAAAGATCAGGAAATACCTGAATCTTTGCGTCTGTGCATCAAACAACCATATTTCTGTTGAAGACCTGTAGGTCAGGCAAACACAGTTGACTTAGAACAGAACTGGAGATGTGCTAGCATTTACAGCATCAACAGTAAATGTTACTCCAACCACTGAATGATACTGAGTCATGACTAGTAATTCAGTAGTGCCCAGATGTATTTTTAAAATGCTAAAAGCAGTAATCTAACACCAAATATCAGCTATTGCAAACATGTATTCTGACACCATGCTGGAGTCTCTATTTAGCTGATCCATGTAACAATATTTTACTTAAAATTTTATTATATTAAGAAACCTTCACATAATACTTCAACTTTTGTCTAGACAAAATTCGGAAAAAAAATAACACTGCAGACCTAACAAATTTCCATTTGATATTTATCTATTTATACTTACTGTGTTGATTTTAAACATTATAATAGCTGAGGAAAGTCTTTAAGTATTTTCATTATTGTATTATTAGCATATCAAATGTTAATACAATTTTTTAGTGGTTACACTGTCTAATTAGATGGATTTCCCACTCTGAATGGCAAAATTTTTAGAAGTAGTATCTTAAACTAAATTATGAATTAATTTGGGGTAATTTCAAAGATAAATCATCTCTTTTCACCTGATCGAAAAAGAATACATTACTCCTCCACTCCCATAGTCCCCCACTAAACCCATCAGAAGTAGTACAATTGGGTACAATCATGTCACTGAAGGAATGCTGCATAGTATGACAGTCCCTGAGCAATTTTTATATTAATCAAATTCAATGTATCATTCATCTTCTTGCTGTAATTCTTCCAAATTTGGCTAATCACTACAGATTAGCTTCGTTTAGCTGCATGTCATGAAAGCAACTGGAAATGGAAAATTTGATGACATTTTCACTGCCAATCAAAAGTCTATCATCATTCCAGCACCAATACTACCACTTACTGAGGAATCTTACCACTCTGCCTCATGGACAAAATACACTTGATAGATTCTGATTTACTACAGAAATATCCAAGGTACAGATTCCAGCGCAAACGTAATATTTCTGTTTATATGTGTGTTCAGCAACTCTTACTTAGTTCTTATGTATCAGCAGCAAAATTAGCAGCATGAGCTAGAACCAGTTCTGAAATCACCAGGTCAGAGGTGATTGTTGGTGCTTTTGCTTTTGCCATCATTATTACTATATCTGTCCAGTCCATTCCCCACACTCATACAGTCAGACATTTTAAAACACAAACCAAAAAAACAGTTCATGTCGCAGAGAATTTATGGACCCACTACAGTATGAGAGAATGGGTGGAAACACGCAGCTGACATTTCATAAGAAAATAATGAGACAACACAGATGCATTGCTAAGTCATCCATAGGCATTCTGGCAAAATATAACTTTATGAGGAATCTAAAGATACTGATTTCTGTTGAGAATGTAGGGATATTGAATTTCTTTACAGAGGACTATGAAGACTAGCATAGCAAAAAGCATGAACACAATTATTTTTAAATCTTAAAAATGGCTGGTGAAGACTTGTCTGCTTGAAGACAAGTGTTGGATGCCAGTAAATTCACAAGAAATGATAAAAGTAGTAGTGATAGTCTACGATTTGAAAATGAAAAAATCATCTAATGTTAAACAGAATTGCCAAACTAACATTTGTTGTATGATGGAAGTAGTAGAAATATTCACAGAAAGAAGATAAAGGACAAAAGGGACAGGCTGGAAGAATTGTCATTCTGGTGCACTCTGGGTGGATGTTAGCTGATGACACTTCTTGAAACCAGAAAAGAAAGATACTGGAGTAGTGGATGTATGCAATGTTCAACCAACAGAAAGGACTTGAGAATGGTGAATGCACAGGAAATACAGTATCACAGAGAATCAGCTAGACATATACATAATTTTCACAACATTATCTAGAGGCATGACCAAATTGAATATAATAATAGAGATACAAATCATGGTCATCATGGTGACATTCCTTGTGCCCATTATAAAGGAAGGAGGAACTCCACTGTATGATTCACACTGCTGGTCCTACATGTGAACCTTTGCATGTCTTGATTCTTGCCTTCTGCCATTTTTAATGGAATTTTTTAAGGATTCTTGGATGTATAGATGAAGAGGCATCTATGGGGAAAATGTCTTCTTCTCAGTGTTTGTGAGTATTACCAGATGGCTACTCAGGATTTGGTCTCATTCTGCAATGAAGCACTGATCACAGTGTGCATCCCTGGGTGCACTTCTCCCACAGTGTACACATAGTTCTTTCCCACTATAGGAAAGGAAAAAAGTATTGTGAAAAAATTTGGGGATGATTGTAGAAGGAAGAGAAATCTTATAATATCATCCCCAGGTGGATTGACCTGAAGCTGGCAGGTGGTAATTGGTGAGGGTTCCTGAAAGTATTTCACTTGCTCAAAAGGAAACAAGTCAGGGTTTGTTTTCAAAACATATTGCAGAGTTGCTTTTTGATTAAGAGTCTGCAGAAGAGAACAGTGGTATAGAAGGAATGCTGCTATCTAGATCAGCTCCCGTGTCTGGTGCTTCTCCATTATTCCCCTTACTCACTGGGCTGATACCCACAGGAAGTCAAACTTTTGGGACAAAGAGACACAAAAAGCAACCCTTACCACAGGGAGGGGCAGGTCCTTTCCCCAGCTGCCATTACTGCTATGAAAAGGAAACAGAAGTTTGGCTTTTTAACACCCTCAGGAATCTGTAGGAGGTGATAAAGACTATTCAGTCAAGGAGTGGAAGACCAATCAAACAGATGAAAACCTGAGTAAAAATGAAATCAAGTGAAGTCCTGCTTGTAAGAAAAAGAAAATGAGCTAGCTTGGCTGAGAAAAGACAATAAATCAGTGAATAGGTACTGATGCAGAGTTTTGGTTTTGAAAAGATATTTAGGGAATTGGATGAGAGTAATTTCAGCTGCATTGAAGATACAGAAGTGCACTGGAAAAAGCATAGAACATGATTAGAAGTTAATACTGAGGAGTAATTGCAAACATTCTCAGTGAGCACACTGATAAAAACAAGGTCAATGTTTGCACAATAAAGCAGAGGTAAGCAGACTTTTTCCTATGACAGGAAAAATACTATTTTGCTGAACAGTACTGGGTTTACTGAACACTAATGCACTGTGTTCTACTGTATTGTAAAATGCCATCAGGAAAGAGGGAGAAGATTACAGTGGATGTATTGAAACCAATGGGACAGAGCAGAAGGAATTAAAGGGTTTGAAGAATGGCACCATGACGGTTCAGTTTGTACATGTAGGGGGGAGTTAATCTGGATAAGATTTCTTCACCTAGGATGAATATAGACCTGAGGAGCAGGAGGTCAAGTACAAGGTGAAGAAAGTCAGTGAAGTTGTGATAATAGCAGATATTTGCTTCTTGCTGAGAGCAGGAGCCTAGGATGTAGAGACTGCAGATGGTGATGATGGGACAGACCTGCAGAAAGAAGAAAAAACATAAAGTGTAAAAAAGCCTTGATAATATTGGGGGGGGGGGAAGGATCAGAAGGCAGAGCAAAGGCAGCTGAGATATTGTAAGAAGGCAGAGTAGCTGAAGAGGGACCTGGGGTTGTTTAGCCTGGGGAAAAGGAGGTTGAGGGGACACTTAATTGCTCTCTACAACTACCTGAAAGGAAGTTGTAATGAGGTGGGTGTCAGGTTTTTCTCCCAATTAATGAGTGATAGAATGAAAGGAAATGGCCTTATGTTGCACCAAGGGAGATTTAGATCGGATATTAAAAAAAAATTTTCTTCATTGTAAGGGTTATCAAGCATTGGAACAGGCTGCCCAGGGAAATGGTTGAGTCACCACCCCTGAAGGTATTTAAAAGACATGTAGATGTGGCACTTAGTAACATGAATTAGTGGTGGACTTGGCAGTGTTAGGTTAACAATTGGACTCCATGATCTTAAAGACCCTTTCCAACCTAAGCGATTCCATGATTCTAATAGGAGACTTTAAGAAAACAATAGTATCAAAGATGATATGAGTGGGTCACAAAATGGTGGAAGAGGAAAGCTGGGCTTGGTGAAGACTGAATTGAGTGAATAGCCCATGTGGGTATCAGCAAAGCTGACCAAGAAAGGGACAACTAAGGAGGGGTACAAAAAAATTAAGCTGCGATATCAGGTGAATAATCAAATACAACTGAGTTACTGATACCCTTAAATGTAGCTAAACTCTTCTGTAACTGTGAACCTCAGTCCTTCAAATCTGCACTAGTAATACATGTTTAATAGTACATTTCTGATTATTTGAAGCTTACATAAAGATTTGATAGCCTCTCTTTTATACCTTAGCAAGCTGTTTTCTTCCTAGAAGAAGTCTGTGAGAGAAGATGAAAGCAATTTAAAGGATAAGTTTTTTCCTGGAACCAATACTGGCAATTTTGTTTGGATTTACACGTCACTGTATGGAGAGAGAAAACTAGATTAAATGGAAAAAGATATAAACAAAATCATTTTGAAAGAGTACTCAAGGATTTACGGTACTGTAGTTGACTAGCAGTGATTGGCAGCACATTAAATAGAGCTTTGTGTCAGCTGCAGAGTGGACTCTGCAAAGACAGGATGTCAAGTTACGAACTGCAGACTTTGCGACTCCAACTTAACTCCTTGTTACTTTTTGTGATATTAGCTGGGAGAAAGTTTATATCTACAGTGCTGGAGAAATTAAACACACACACATTGTCATGTTAGCCAAGGAAAATTTTAACTAAAATAAAATATTAGTGAAACAAAACTAAAAAGAGAAACAAAACAATCCTGGCATTTTATAAGTAGGTTATTTCAACAAGAACTAGATGGGTTGCAGAGGCCCTACACCAAGCTGTAACTTTGTCTTTGAAATAAAACTATTAGCTCTCCCTGTAGGTTAGGGCCTCTTTCGCTTGACAAACTTCACTTAATTGGTTTCTAAAGATTACTTGACAATCTGTACTCCAGCTTTTTTTCTCCATTAGTGCTTATGACACCACAGTTACAGTACAGTTTCTTTGCCACAGATAGAAAGGCCTGGTTTATATACAAGTAACAAAGTTTATTTTCTTTTTTTTCTACTCATTTAAAAGATTTTCTCAGGAAATAACTACTGGGATCTAATTGAGTTCTGGAAACATATGGGAGCTTAAAAGATGTGGACACTGCAACCAAAGTCACAAATATTCCCTACTGACAAAAATAAATACTTTGAACTGCTATGTTCCTTTTATGTGCAGATCTCAAAGTGTTTTGCAAATACTAGTCAGTGATTCTGCATTCACATTGGCCCTGTGAGAGAAGCAAGCAGTGTCTTAATGCCGCTGTATACAGCCCACAGACTATGGTCAGAATTCCCTTGCCCTTGTAAACTATAGACTTCAAGGAGACCTACAGACATCTTTTAGTATCAAATCCTTCTAATAACAATTTTCAGAAGAACTTAATAAGTACTCTGAAGAGTTTTACTGTATATGCTGTTACTGCCACACTTGTAACATAGTAGTTTGAAACCATATAGTGCTTTTTTTGCCATTGTTTGCAAATACTGTGTATAAATGGCAGATGCAAACAAGAACAGTATTCTCAGAGGGACTCTGTGAGAGAAAGTTTTAAACTTTCATGTGTTCAGAAGGCAGGCTGCGTACCACAGTTACATTTTCCAAGATCTGACTCCTCTAGAGAAGCAAAACTAATAAACTATCTGTATCATAATTACTCAGCAGTTTCATGAAGTAAAAATTTTCATCAGAACAATTTATTTTAAAAGTTGCTTTGCACAGTATTTCATTATTACTGAAAATACCAAAAAAGCTGGACTTATTTGGTACCTCTAAAGATCAGATCCTAGCATTTTTCAATTGGTCATGAGCAGAGTTAATAGGATTATGGTTTTGTTGTTAATCTGTTCCTGTGAAGTTTTACAGTGAAACTCTCATTTTCCTGGGTGTTTTCACCAACCATAGGAATAAAATCCATGTTCTGTCCAGCACTGATTCTGTGTTCACTATCCAGCAAAGACAGAAAACTAACTGTTGTAGTGTTAAGTGTCTTGGGTTTGATGTCACAAAGCTGCCATGTACTGAGGAGGAAAGCAAATGAGGAGGACAGCAGGTCAGGAAGTAAAAAACATTAGAATATGAAAATAATTGAAACAGGGATGATTACTGATAGAATAAAGAGATTAAGAGATACTTTTATCTCTTCAGAAAAAATCATTGCCCAAGTCTTTATTTTATAATATTTTCTTTCTTATTTGATATGAAGCATAAGAAATTTTCGTTAAAATTATGCTTCATTCTTGTTAGTTTTTTCTCTCCTTTATGCTACACAATGCATAAATATACTTACATTCACACATAGAATCATAGAATTGTTTATGTTAGAAAAGACTTTCAAGATCGAGTCCAGTTATTAACCTAACACTGCCAAGTCCACCACTAAACCATGGTGGTAGATGCCATGTCTACATATCTTTTAAATACTTCCAGGAATGATGACTCAACACATTGGGCAGCCTGTTCCAATGCTCAATAACCCTTTCAGTGAAGAAATTTTTCTTAATATCCAATGTAAATCTCCCCTGGCGCAACGTATGGCCATTTCCTTTCTTGTCTTACAGCTTGTCACTTGGGAGAAGAAACCGACAACCACCTTGCTGCAACGTCCTTTCAGGTAGCTGTACGGAGTGATAAGGTCCTCCCATGAGTTTCCTCCTCTCCAGGCTAAACAACCCCAGTTCCCTCAGCCACTCTTCAGAAGACTTGTTCTCTAGAACCTTCACCAGCTTCATTGCTCTTCTTTGAGCACACTTCAACACATCAATGTCTTTCTTGCAGTGAGGATCCAAAACAGAACACATCTTCATAAGCATATTGTGACAGGTGCGCTATATCCTGCTTTGCATCATACAAAACTTGCAGTCAACTATGTTAGCTAAATATATCAATGTATATTTTTGAATATGTTAATCCTTAATTTATAAATTTCAGACCAGTTCTATACACATAATGATGATAATAAACTCTAGGAGATGGTACTGGCATCTATCTAGGAAGGAAGTGAAATACAAATGTCACTCAAAGGATTGGTTCCTAGGATGTGAATGTTGAGAGAGACTGAGATTATATCTCTGTAATGCTCCAAATCTGCAGTAGCACTCCAGAAAACAAGCATCAGATTATTCTTAATCTTAGCACCCATATAACTGGAACAACAGTTCTGTTGCTCACATTTCTTTCGTTTTTAATTTCTAGTTAGAAGTACTAGAAAAACAAGTTTCTTACAGAAAAAAATGCCACATGTCTATAGTAAATGTAACTCTACATCTTGATTCAGTTACCAAAAATCTGATCATTTGAATCATTCACTAAGAGAATTTTAACTTGGTTTGCTCAAGCTAGAAAAAAATTACAAAATTAACAACATGAGAAAAGTATATTTGAAAACTTAAAATGTGGTTTATGAAACAAATTCATGAGTTCTCCCATATCTTTAACACATGAGATTTTTTTCAACTGCCTCTCTAGAGAAGCACAACTATGATAATTAAATATTTTGGCTACAAAAAATCTCCACCCCCCAAAGGACTCACTCTGTTATTATTGGCACAATCCACACTTAAGAGCAATGAAGCATTCACCATTTCCCCTTAGATAATGTACTTTAACACCGAACAGGTAATATTTACCACTTGATCACTCTCCCCATGGAGAGAGAAAAGAGATGTTTTAAGTTGCAATGGTGAAGACTGCTCATTTCTAATCTTGGAAGACTGGAACATACCACATACCACACCTTAATCTCTTTCTTCAGAGAAGCAGGTTTTTAAAGACTTTTAAAATACTCCCAAATCATTATGGATTGGGTCATTTCATCTTTTATTACAGGGGAGGGAATTTCCATATCTCCCTTATAGCCCCTCATGTGTCTGGAGATTTTTGTAGACAAGGAATTCTCAGCTGGGGCTCCTCCATAGCCTGCAGTCACCTCAGGGATGTCCTTACACCAGCACCAGCATGGGTCCCCCATGACCTACAGCTCCATCAGAGGGTGTTTCTCCGGCACAGAGCACCTCACCCCAAGGGTGAATCTGCAAGCGTGTTGCCCATAATGTCCCTTTCCACATGACTCCTTCATTTTGTCTCTCCAAATGCATCTCTTCACATTTCTCTTCAAGTGACTCCTTTCTGTGTGTCTTCTCATGTCTCCCTTCACATCTCCTTTTGGTGTGTCCTCACATGCACCCTCACCTGTCTCCTTTTGTTTTTCCTTTTGTGTCTCCTCAGGTGTCTCCTTGTGGGTCTCCAGTGCCTAAGAACTTCTACTCTCACTCAAATATGTCTGAGCAGAGGTGCCATGTGCTCCTCAGACAGGTTAGTTTTGGCGTCTGATAAGCTGCTTCCATCCATTGCTGAGCCACCTGGAGCCAGCTGTTGCTGGCACCAGCATCACCCCTGCTACTACCCAAACCTTGCCAGTTATTCCCAATACAGAGACCCATGTTTTACTCACCAAGATGACTGATCCAGATGTCTCACCTGCAAATTTTGGAGGATGCAGTTCTGCCCTTCTGATTCCACTCTGATCCCATCAGGGCTGCCAACACATTTTGTTCATCTACAACATTGCTGACTCACTGAACCACCACTAAATGTTGAAGTATATGAAGATAAAACCTTTCAAAACTGAACCTATTACAAATACCAAAATGAATTTGAAATATTCTTCCTTTTCTACCCAAATGATAGTGACTTACTATCAGAGAATATGACAGAGAATATGAACTAATAGAAAGTTATTCTTCCTTGTAACAACTGAGGAGCTGATCCACTATCTAATGGAATATTTCACCTCCCTTCCTCGTAAGAATGTCAATTTACAAACAAACGATTTGTCAGCATCTAAATTTGGTGGACATAGTCTGAGTTTAATGTGTTTTAATTAGGAAAAAAAGAACACATTCTATGGCACTACATACATATTAATTTGAAAAATGTAACTGTTGCTGAACAAAGACAAATAATAAGGGCTTTGCCTTTACCTCAGGCTTTTTACTGAAGGAAAAATTCTCATTGTTCCTTGTAGAGAAAGTAACTATTGTTTCATCTACCACCAAAGATCAATGAATAAATGGAGAAGTCAGTTTCAGTCATGTCAATGAGTACATACTTTATCATACTTACAGATTAATTACCAAAACTTAAACACATAGAAGATATTAAGGTAGTGTATATTTTCATTACAATTTCCATGTAGTGCAAATAAAATTAGCATGTAATTCTTCCTTACATCCAGAATTCTTAATAAATGATAATGAAAGGGAGAAAAGAATATAAAGAGTCTATATTTTGGTTTATTTCTTTTGTCTGTTACTTTATCTAACATATATTAGGAAGTTGAAAACCACAGTACTATCATTAGAAAGTAAAGCCTATGGGTTGCTACCAACAATATTCAGTTACACTTTATTGCCATGTAATGTAGACTAATGTGAGATTTTTAAGGCTGTCAGTTTTGAGAAACTGTTCTTGCAAATTTTGTCCTTCATGTAAATTTAAAAATGAAACCTAATTATTTCCCAAAAGTATTCTTAACAAGAAAATATTTTCAATGAGGCAGAAAATGCTACATAATATGAGGAGTTTGGACTATGGAAGAATTTAAAAGTGTAATTTTTTCCAGTAAGAATAAAGACAGAGAGAAGGAAAGAGGGCTTTGTTATTATTAAAAATTAAAAAGGATTCTTTCAAATAATATTTAATCATCTGAGGAGAAATGTGATAATTTTCAGATAAACCACATATATTTAGTGAAAATAGAACAACAAAACCCAAATGACATTATAAGCACTATACTGTTCCCATTAGTTTCATTTACTCAGTTTCCTTATATTGAATTCACTGTACTTGTGTGGTATATATGATGCAGAATCAAACACAATGCATTCATTTTTACATTTGTGCATCAATTATCTGAATAAGGTGAATACCCAGAGAGGAAGTAGATGCTGTGAGAGGAAGGTATGTTGCTCCTTTGTCTTTAACAGATACTTTTGGTGGATCACTTTTCTAAATTTCTGATCTTCTAAACTCATTTTGGAGAGAAACAAATTGAAGGTATATCTTTTTTGGGGTGAGAAGCACTCTTGTGCTTCTACCCTGTATCTTTTACAGATGAGGACATGGTCATCAGGGGTTTTCCATAGGCTGAAGCTTTCTGAGAAGTGTTGCCAACACACAGATAAAAAGAAAGAACATTAATAGATACTGCATTTCTGTACCAGGCAATCTTATTAATAAGAAAGCTCTCTGGACACACTGATACAATGAGACCAGCAAAGGCAAAGCCCATAAAGAAATAAATGTTTTAAGTGGGAAAAGATAGTTCTGTGTGATGTAGATTCTATGCAGAAGAAATTTTCCAAGCATCTCCCTTTTATCTCAGTGTCAGCCTGGACCCTTTGCTGTTCTCTCACTTCCTTCAACATAGCTGTGGTTGCAAACAAAGCTACAATACCTTGCAAAAAGCCTTCTCAGCCTTCTTTCAACCCTGCAAATACACTGGTGCAACCTTGTCTGATGGTATGTCCCTACCCAACCCAAGCACACCATCTGCATCACTTTGCTGTGTTTTTCTGGATCTTTCTTTTGTCTAACAGGGTCAATGCAAATTTTTGATAGATGGAGTCTTGCATTTAGCTCTGAGATGTTGTAAACTTGCTGCTGTCTGAGATATTCAAAGAACAGCAATAGCCAGCTCAGCCCTTGGGAGGATTATTAGGCACCTAGAAATGCCTCAAGTAGTTGTACTTTTAGACATATAACTGCCCTGCCTTTTGGTGTATTTTATCAGGGTGATACTGAAGGTCCTCTGAAGCTGTGAGTGCATTATATTTTAAAATGCCATAAATACCACAATAAACTGACAATCCTAGCCATGGAAACTGCCCGTTACACCTATGAACACGACTGGAAATACAGCCCCCTGTATGTATCATAGTTACTCAAAATCACATAAATTTTCCTGTGAAAATATATTCTGTTTATCAGACACAATAACCTCCACTTCAAGTATCACCCCAGACAGCAACCCCAACTACGCCAAACCAAGTAGTCCACAGTTAATCACACCCACATTGGACCAGCTGTATCCATGCTGCAAGTACTTTGCCTAATATCTTCTGTGCTGCATGTGGCACACATGTAGCTCCTATGACATAAATGGAAAAATAGGTTTGGTGAATTGTTTTATTACAGTCTGACATCAGCACCATTATACCGTGGCCTGAACTGGCATTGTCTGGGCTGTGCCATGGGGAAACATGAAAAGTCTGGGGCTGGTGGGCTGTTTTGGTTTGATAGAGTCGAATATGAAAGAGGCTCAGTTGTGCAGCCTGTAAGCAGTGTTACTTTGAGCTGTTCTTAGAGCCACACATAGGTTTTGCCTCTGCTGTTTCACTCAAAAGAGAGCCCAGGAGTAAAGTGATACATATAAAAAATACATGATGATGTCATCACATATAGTGAGGAAAATAAAAATTATATTATTTGACAATTTTACATTTGATTTTCTACTTATATTTATTCACAATAAAACTAAGAAAATTAGTATCACTATTATATAAGTTTAGAACAAATATTGGCAGGATTCTTTCAAGTAATAGCATAAATGAATGAAAGGAAAATTTGTTTAAAATCTAAGGGTTTTTTCCCTAGGGATAGATTACATTGACAGCATTTGCATTAAGTAAATGATTATGTTAAAACATGTACTTGAAAAATAACTGAATATAATTTGAAGTCTGGGTTACCATCACTAAAAATAACCATTGCTATTGTTTCTTGTTTTGAAAGAATGAATGAAGTGCCTACCACTGTTCTCCAAAATACAAAATGTCTTTAGGTAATCATTATTCAAAACCACGGGCCATTTTACACCTCTGCTACATACTTCATATATGGACTGAAGCCACATGGAAATGTCTACTAAGTCCTCACAGAGGATGGGAAAAGAACCGGTTCTAAAAGCTGCCTCATCCCCTGGGAGAGGTGCCCAGTGCCAGGGGCTGGGACTAGTCCTGTGCCCCTCAGCTACCCTGCTCCTGGCTGGGGTGGTAGAATGGGATGGCCCTGGCTGCCGAGTCCTGCCCTGACCAGCCCTGGGGAACCCCACCACTCCTGACACCTAGGAGCCACCAGCTCTCAGGGGCACCCTGAGAGTCCAGTGTGACCCTGGGGGCTCAGATCTTCCTCTGCAATATATATCTGTAATACTTATAAACTCTCGGGGCTGCCGTGAGAATTAATTAATTAGTCTTCACAAAGTGCTTTGAGGACTTTAGATGAAAACTACTATGTACAGCCTCATTCCTCAGGCTGCTGCTGATTATTCTAGTTTTGTAGTCGTGTTCCTGTCTGATAGTCATGCACATGCTTTGTATTACTCTTACTTCATGCTCTTGGTTTCATAATAAAACAAAGAGTCTCATGTGCTCAGGCCATCCAGCTGTGAATGAGAGGGACGCTGCGCTAGAACAATGAAAACATATTGTGGCACTGGAGAAGAAATGGTATCTCCTCACAGACAGCAGAAGTAATGGAGGGAGAGTTTTAGCAGCCTAAGGTGCAATTCAGGTCTGCTTGTATTGCAAAAATTGGGATTGAGCCACTTCCACACACTCTTTTTCTTTTTTTTTTTTTTTTTTTTAAAGAAAATGACAACTATTGACACTCAGAATTTCTCTCACTTAAAAAAAGAAAAACTTCAATAAATTACTGTGATTGTGCCACAGATATTATAATTTTGTCTTGATATGTATCTGTATAGTGCTGCCTGAGTTAAAATCTGAAACTGGAATGTGAATGGCAAAAATTGTTTTGCACTATAGGTTGTCAATGGAAAGACAAAGGAAGAGGTGAGTGAAGGAGCCTGATTTCATTTCAGTGTAAATGAATGAGGTTCCTATACCAACAAAACCACTAAAAAAATGAAAACTAAACCAGGCATAAATCCAGAAAATGGTCTTGTTAAATCAAAGCTTTTTATTCAGTAAAGATGATTTAGCTCCATCCCAGTTCAGTGATGAGGTAAAATTTAATTACCATTTAAGTGGTGTTTCATGCTCCAAAATCAGTGTTTGGTTCTGGGTGCTACTGCACACCTTGCCTCGAAGTGTCTACCAAGATTGCAAAAAAATGGATGTCAAATATCCTCCATTCTTTCATGTTGATAAATACTTTTATTCAGGTTCTTGGCAGGAGGACAGGGTCAACAATATGCCTGCCTTCACCACAGCCACATTCTTTTCAGACTGTCAGCCTCCAGACCTGCCAGATGTTCCCTTCCATAAGCAATAAACTTATACAAAAAGGTTATTAAAAACACCTAAGTTTCTTTTAATGTATTTGTTTTGCTCTTCCTCATGTATCATTATTTTTTTTTATAGCAGGATTTTTTTCCAGTTTCTATTTTCTTCACGTAATAGCTTAAGAATTTATTCATTAATGCTTAAAATCTATTTCACATTAAATTAATACATAACTTTAAAAAAATATTATTATTTGGATTATTAAAGGTAATTCAATTTTTAGCTAAATGATTGAAAATGCACATGGTGCACTGCCACAGCCTGTGTCTACTCCTATTACCATGCTAAACTCAATTGTTAGGATAATTAGGTTAATATGCATTTATTGATCTCTTTTTAATGAGAAGAAAATAACTTTTCATAATCTTGTTCTTTGATAGACTGTCTGGAATATTTCTGGGTTTGTTACATCTGTAAAAGTAAAATTAAGCCGAACTTACAATCGTTCTGTAGAAGAAATATAAAATAGTACTATTTCCAAGCTGGATAAAACCATGAGAATGGCTGTCATGAAGAGGTACAGGAGTAGGAAGGCATTCATTGAGTTCACCATGATTTATAATCAATATTAACTACATAATATACTGGGAAGCACAATACTCACAGAAAAGGCATGGTTGGTGTTGGTTTTTTATCCTATGAAGGTCATAATAAGATGGGTGAAATGACAAGAAAAATTGATGGAAGATAGTTTAAACTACAATGGAAAAAAAATATGTTATGATGAAGAATTCCCTCCAGAAATCTTGCAAAAGGACTGACCTCTGCTGTAAATTTGCTTGAGAACTAGAATGGAAAGTTTAAATGAGATCTTTAGTGATTTCTGGCCTCACTGAAAGCTGGAAAATGACAATTATTCAATTTAAGAGTCTCTCTGTCTCAGAAAGGTAGAAAAAAGTCTGACTCGATGACTCGACAGACTAATGCTACAGCCTGTATATACCCTTGCTTCTGAGAACTGGTGTTCTAAACACCGCTAATCATGTCAACACATTTGTTTGTTCTGTCAAGTAGTGGAAGGCTTTGTGAATTGATCTTGATTTCAGTTGAAGGGGGAAAGAGGAAGAAATGTTGATAAAATTCCCTAAGGAATTTCCAGGTAGATGTATGTAAGTAATTTCACCAAGTAAAATTCCCATAGAAGCTTTAAAGTGCCTTAATGTTTCCCCTAATTTTGCTAGCCTTTTTTAATGATCCCCTGTAGATTTCTTTTTGGATAAATTTTGAAATACTCTAGGCCAAGGAAGGACCAGTACTATGAACTACCAACTTATATTTCTCAGCAAGGCAAGGAAGCTAACAATTCTACAAATTCTCTTTTTTATTACCTTCTTTATTAATTCTACATAAGGAGTTGTTTTCTGTACACAGTTGCATCTCTTAAGTAAATACCACCATAAGGAACATTTTTGTGTCATTCGTAATGAAGTGTTCAATGCAAATTAGGGAAATATAGTCATCCTAGTCACTCAGAAGATGTAACACTAAAAATGGTGGAAGTGTCCTTGTGTGAAGATTAAACTAAAAAATAATGCCTGTTTGTTTCTAATTTCCAGGTAATGATTTTATCACAACGTAAAGGTAAGTTTCATGAAGTCCAGGTTCACAGAGATAGGGCTGTTGGTACAAGTACTCCCTTCCTCTTCTAATCAACAAGCCCCCTCATTATATTTTATCCTTGTTTCAGAACAGGTTAGTTGCTGATATAAAGACTTGTTCCTGCTTCCTGCCTTCTAGCCTTCAAATTTTAAAGCAGCATTAGTAGTATTGCCTTTTCCTGCCATTCCCAAGGCAGCAATCTGGCTTCCGTTATTATCTGAAATGAAGGTAGATGGAAGACACAGACAGAAACATGAATTGTCACAGTTAGATTAATAAATTTGATTTCTAAAGCCCAATCCCAAATGCTTAAAATAAAATACCAGAAATGCTCTGAGGTACTGCCTGCTCCTTTGCTAACATTCATTTTAAAGTTAATGTCTGGAAGCAGTTTCCCAAGACTTACCAAATAATTTTGTGCTGGAAAGGTAGCACTGTTACTGAATGATGATTAACAAGAAATAACTATCAATAATAACTAGGAATTGTAAACAACCCTATCCAATTTTAGCACCGAATTCAGATACTTTGCAGAGATACCCTCGAGGCAGATTCCCATAAGCACCAATTCATAAAAGCGATAGAAGGCGGTGTGCTCATTCCTACTAGAAGGAAAGGTACAAACCTGTAGGCACCATGGCAGTGAAACACAATTTAACAGCCACTCATCTCAAATTCAAGCATGTCTACTGCTTACATTTCCCAGTCCAACCGCCTTTAGCAGCTGCTCACATTACATAGTTCATCTCATTGCAGCCTCCCTCTCTTTTGCTTTCCTGATTTCACTTACATTGCCCACCTGCACTTAGTGTAGAAATGGAGACATTCTGAAAAGCAGGGGAGGGCAAATATTACAAATAATCTTTGACAGGTGTGAAATAATTCTCATTCAGCGTTAATTTATTCAACTGTTTTTTGCAAATTGAAAAATGTTGTATTTGAAAAACAAATCTTTTTTCCATTGTTATGCTTTCAAATTTGAATATGAAAATACCAATCCATTTCTTTGGGGATTTTTCTTTTCCTATTTGCTTTTTTAGTAAATCTTTTCATAGATTCAAATTAAACCAGAAAATGAATGAACAATAAGAACAACAAAAAAATCCACAAAAATTAACAAAATAAACTGAAACTCTGGAAAATTATCCCTTCACAATTTTGTAGCAACTCATCCTCATATAAATTGAATGCAGCCCTACATCATCCAAAATGGGGATTATGGAAGCCATCAAATATCAGAAGCATGCCAATTATTCAAGTGTCCCATTTTCTGCTTGGACAACAGATTCAAGAAAAGAAAAATCACTCAAGTTAAATACAATGGGCACAGATATACAGGATGCTTTCTTCTCTTTGGTACAAAAGATTTAGCAACATTTCAAGCATTTTATCTTTAAACTCAGTTCAAGAAAATTCTAAACCAGAATATTTTCCATGTGTTTAATCACTTTCCACTGCATTTTCTGTATTCATATTTATATATCTAAAATACCTAGAAAGTTTGTTTTGAAAGTTTGCTAAAAGCCATCCTTGCTATCAAAGGAAACAGATTTGAGCTTGAACACTATTTTAATTTCCATCTGTTCTATGACACTGAAAATATTTCAGAATGCATTTGGCATAAAACATCGCAACCAGTATTCTGCAACGCCCTTTATGCAAAGTAAATATGCTAGCAATCCAGCAATAAAGTGGCATGCAACATCTTTCTGTGTTCCCGTACAGTACATAGCCCAGCTCGCTCTCCCTCTCTCTCAAAAAAAAAAAAAAAAAAAAAAAAATTCAACATCTGGTAGAAATGAACTGTATAATTTTACTGTTTCAAAGATTCTCATTTTGCCAAAACAAACATCCTTTTTATGTAAGAACAACTTTTTTAAATCTCAAATTTTACACATACAACAATATCGATACATATTGTAGGATTTCAACTAGAATGTACAAGGCAAGATCAGCAGGTGGAAATGAGAACATTCCTAAGATCCATTTCTCCATGTTAAATCCCCACACAACACAGCACACTTAAAATACTCATATTGTCACTTTTTTCCATTAGGAGCTATAAACGTCTAAAAGGATCTTTTATTTTACTACTTTGCTAAGCAGCCTTTTTAAATGACAATTTGTATCCACCATACTCTCATTCTTAGAGTTCACATAAGACAGGATTTCCTTTGACTAAGTTCTAAAAAATGTGTCCTGCTTGCCCCTTAGAATTTTATAGTGTTTACTTCTTTGTGATACTTATTATACCTTCTGACCCAAATCTGAAAGATTAAGTTCCCTTAGGAAAAAGGAATCCTAAAGTTTTGATAAGAAAGACACAGTCAGAACAAAGCTCCTGCTGCAAAGAAGTTAACCTCTTGGCAGGGCTTAATATAATTCTTCTTAGACTTCAGGTTGATAGCAAGACGTTGTTTCATGCCCTACAATATTGTCTGCTAGCAGAGGTCATGTGTCATGCAGATATACTTCCTTGTATTGAGTGGCCTTTTAATTGTCTGTCAGTTCTGTCTGGGGTCCTGCCTGTGTACACTCCAAATGCAAATATGAAAAGCATGAAAGGTGGAGCAGAGCCCGTGCTTTCATCTGTGTATCATTTTTCAGACTAACTGAAGCCAGCCTGTCATTATATTACGGCCCATGCATTAGGCACTCTTGTTTCACAGTAGCACAAATCATAGTGGGAATAGGGGCCAATCTGTCAAGCAAGGCTTCCAGGCAAATTCTTGTTCAGCACAATGGGAAATGGTACGAAATTCCTTTCTTCAACCTCTCAGTAAGAAAGGTTGCAGGACCTCTACCGATGCTGACAGTTTGCCTGAATATGATGCCCTGATGACTCATACCATGGTCACAATGTCTCAGGGATAACCTCTAAGATTTTTCTGTTTCCTTGAGTAAAGGGCTTTGCTTTTTGGCATTTTGCAACACTGAACTCACAAGTATAAATTGCTTTTGCATCACTTCCCTCTTTACAAAAACATCCAATTGTCTCTCAGCCCATTGTGTTTTCAAATTGTCTCAATAGGATACGGCAAAAGATGATTTTTACATAGCTACATCAATCCATTAAATATGCAAAACCAAAGAGAAGTACAGCTCACTAAGGAGCACTACCTACCAAACATTAGAAATTACTGTTCTGAAATCAACATGAGGCTTTCCATGCACCCCATATAGCTGCACTCGCTATTATCAGCGGACCCGAGGTAAACACATGAAAGAGATGAATTAATTCTGAAGATGAACTTTGCTGCTGTTCTGCATATTTGCTACAGCAAGGCTGTGCCTCTAGGCATGGGACTAGCTCTTGTGTATGAAACACTACTCTGGGGTGGCCCTGTGTCTCAGAGAAATCCTCTAAGGAGGCTGGGGTTGTTTGTTGGTTGCAGAGGCCACCACCAATTATGAATCGTCTCATGTGTTTCTATGTCTAGTGCTTACCCTGCCTCATTTCTTACTTATGGTTCCACCTATACACATTCTCTCTAAAACATTCTGTTAGCATGGGTGTCTGGGGAAATGCTCTCAGGGCAACAGATCACGGTAGTCTGTGCCATTGCTGTCTGGCAGAGGAGACATCAGTCCATAAATATTCTCACTGATGTTGAACCTGGGTGTTTCAGAAGTTGGTCTCATATGGGTAGCATGTGATTGAATCCAAACCACAAAATGCCACTTCACCTCCTATAGGCAATTTTAAGCATTAATGAATAAGAAATAGCAGTGACATTAGCCTTTCACTTAAAAGCCTTGAGTTTGAATATGTTTTCTGGTGACATATGTTGAAATTAAAAGAAAATAAAACTCAGGAAGTTGTCACTTATGACCTTTGTCTGCCCTTTCAAAAAGTGATAAAGTAAGTGTGTGTATTTGGATTCCTCCTAATAATACACAGACCTCTGCCATGTGAACAACTGAATGATTTTTGTGGGTATAAATTGCTAACATGTGTGTTCACATACTCCACTATCTCTAATGAACAGTATTGTGTGATAAATATAAACACTTTTATAGCTACTGATGTGTAAATTTATATATATATGCAGTCAGTATTAGGCTGCATGATAATGAACAGTTGATTTGACAAATTGTTTGGAACAGGCATTCAGAAACCATTGTTTAATGAATTTCTGTGGGTTGAGCCACATGTCTCCTTTTTACTCAACTTGTTTCTAATAACTTACGTCTTTGGACTATGAATTCTGTACTTGGTTCATATCACTGAGAGGAGTCTCACTGTTGAACTAAAATGGAAACAGCAGGCCCAAGCTCTGCAGCCTTTTTTCTGCCAAATACCACAGTTATTTTAAAAGCATTTGCCAAACCACTTATGAAAATTTCCATACAGGAAAAACGGGATCCAGTAAAGTTGTAAATCACAAGGCAAATATTCTTCATTTGACAACTTTGGTCTTCTTGTGGTCTGTAAGAGAGCAATGAGTGGTTGAAAGAAGGCATGATGATTTGCCTTTTCATTGTTCAAATCAGTTCACTGGCAGTCAAAAATTTTCAGGAAGCCAACACTGATACATGTAGAAATTCTCTTCAAATGTAGGGAAAACTGTCAATTCAAGAACATTACCATGGCTTCCCTGGGTGTAACTCCAATTACAGTATCATCATAAATGGTTACTTCTTGGTAATAATTAATGTTTCTCCCTTCACCTACTAGCTGGCAAATTAATTCAGTCCACCACAGATAACTTTAAAGTAAAGAATGTAGGTAATTTAGCAGAACAATGAAAAGAAATTACTTCAGAGACCAAATCAACTAGCAGTAGCTTTTAATTTCCACAGATAACTATGTTTGCTTTTTTAGCCCACCAGTGAACTCAGTCTTGAATGACATATTTGGAGCACATCAACAATCTTCTTGAGTACAGCACTACTCCTAAAGAATAAACTTTCAGTATTCACTTACATATTTTGCTTCAGATGATAGCATTCTGATATAAACTGAAGATGACCATAATTTTCCTTAGAAAAGACAACTTTGCTATCAAACATCCACCTAGCAAATTCCTCATTGGAAAGTTCCCTTATCAAGATTGTATGCAACAGACAGAGCTGTTTTGAAATTCAATGGTTTTAAAAAAGCTTTACTTGCTGTGTGTTTTTTAGATGCAAGATTCAAACTGTCAGAGTTTTGTTATTGTTGATAAAGCTGGCCAGGGATTGATGCCCAGAGGGGGGTCTGAGTTGAAATTATGAGGCAATGCTTGAATTTAATTCTCTTGGTGGAACAAGCAAAGACAGCAGAGAATACAACACTGTTCCCATCATACTAATGGCTAATATCTGATGATTACTGGTTACTAAATTCCTTCATTTTCTAATTTATGCTCCGGTTTTCAGCAGAACTATATTTACTATTTTTCATTTAGGAATGTGACTAGTAAATATAGAATTACAACATCTAAATATCGTAAAATACCTTACTGTACTATGAGTAGAAATGGCTTCAACAGTGACTGTTACATTACTTTCAATAATTAGAAAAAAAATACATAAATATTTTTGAGAAATTCTTTATGCCTCTGCAAAGAGGGTGCATTAGATTCCCATTTCAAACTGACCACTGTACAGGTTGTGAAAAAATGTCCTTGCCTGTTGGTCTTGATAGAGGTACAAGAGAGAAACCTAGAAAAAGTCAACATAAATAAACTATGATTTGAGTTTTCTAAAGAAAAATATTCTATTTCTTGGAAATATGGAGCCTTAACATACTTTGGCATGTCAGCACACGTGCAGCATAAGGCAAGAAGTTAGTCTTCTTTTTATTTCAAATTTAGGCACATTCAAACTATATAGCATGTATTTGCACAAACTGACATTCCAAATTGCTCCCTACCATAAATGCACCTCAGAACCAGAACAATTGAAATGTTTTACATTAAATGCTGTAGTTCATTGCGGCCATTTCACAAGATTGTAATAATATTTTGGTATCTCTTCTGGGGGCATGACCCAAGTTCAAATACTATGACCTCAACATACAACTTGATGTGAGTTTCCTTGTCTCGGTTTATTTTCCTTCCACACTACAAATGAGTGTGATCGTGAATACTCACTGAAGGTTGCTGCTAAAATTATACTTTTGAAATGCTGTCTTTTACAGCATTTTCAACTTTCTATTAAATTAAAAAATTCCAGGCCAGTTTATGCTTTGCCAGTTCCACCCACACAGGGATGTAGGCAGAGCACTAAGAAAATCCCTTGCCTTTCCTCAGCTGTCTTTGAGATGAGGTGTGACATTACCAAGGGAGAAAGGGGAGGAAAAAAGGTTTTTTGCCATTGTGCTAGCAAAGTCCAGTTTGGCATATACACAAGAGGTAAGAGCAGCCATATAGTATCCCAATATATTCTGAGAGATTAAAAGCAGTTGCTGGCACTCTTAGACATGTCCAAGAGGAATTCCTTCCCCAAAGTAGGATCCATCCTCAACATCGCTTGTGTTAGTGTAACTTCAGCCAAAGCAAAGTTTTCATGACTGGCATAACACTTTAGTGTCTATTCCTACAGATCAGATTTCTGTTGCTTTTGGTACTGTATAAACATACATATAAATTCCTATACATAAATAATTCATATATGAAATAGAAAAGTCTATAGAACAGAAGGACTATGTAGGACAGAGTTCATGCAAAATATTCTTTGTTTTTTAAAGCTATGAAAAGCTAATGTTTTGAGGCAATAGTTTCACACTTTCCAAAGCAGGGAAAAACCAAAGTTGTTGATGTAAGCAGAAGTGATTTTAGAGCAACTGCACAGGTGTTTTTTTTCTATCTTACTGGACACTGTCATCTCAGTCTTACTGTTCATTTAGTTCACCCTATGGAATAATTTATCTTTGAAATTCATGTGAGAGTAAGTTTTTGAGGACTGAAATTCAAGCTGTGAGAGGGAGATGCAAGAATAAATACAGCACATGCACATGAGGCAAGAGCAGCCGTGCAATAACCCAATCCATTCTGACAGAGCCCAGAACAGTGCCTGGCACTCATAGGTGGTGGACAGTAGTGTTAAATGGGGATCCTGAGCCTGTGGCCATGAGTGGGGCTGGTCAGGGCTGTTAAGGCTTCTAGGTGTACTCAGGGACCCAACAAACAAATCTTTTGTGTTCTTCACGGTGGCAACTACGAGATTATTTACTTTCCTCCAAATAATCAAACACTAGGACCCAAGATGGTAAAAATCTAGCTATCAGTAAATTTTCAGTGGTTGACTTAATTCATGACACACATAAATTAGAGATGCTAATATAAACCACTGGATCAGAATTTTTACTTCATACGTATAAATAATTTTATACGCTCGATTTGTCTTAATTCATACTAATTTTATGTCATTTTCAAGAACGATAAATTTTATCAAAATCTCATGGATGAATCTCTAATAAAAGTAAAAAATCAAATATATAATAAAATAAAAGCCTGCTACCCATTAGTGTAGGATTTAATGTCCAATTTGCACTAGAATAGAGCTTGTACACTCAGCCAAAGATAACTGAGTGGAAATTATTTTCAAAATGTACATAGAAAAGGCTTGGTTTGTGGTTTAGTTTCTGCTAATTTGGCTGTGACTTGTTTATCTGTTTTCTCTACAAGGGGTTAGAAAGATAGAGGAATAAGATATAGAAAGTACTTCTTTTAGTAATTTCTAATCCCCTCTTCCTTTTCTGTACACAAACAATCTCTGTCACTAGAGTGGGACTGAATGCTAATCATGGTTGTGTTGTGACTATCCGTTATTAGGGAAGCATTTCTTAATTTTAAGGTAGGCTTCAAGCACAGAACAAGATTTGTGACATACTGAAATATGCTCTGAGTTTTAAATAGTTCTACAAAACTATATGTCAGTGATTAAAAAATGTTGGATTAACATATTGAAATTACAAGCAAGAAATATTTCATTAGAAACAAAATCCTTAATTGTTATGCTGTTTCTATAATCCAGAACTCTAGCTATCTCAGCTGCCTCTGAGCTGCACATTCTTTTTTATGATAAGGAATTCTGTCTTTTGTAGAATATAGAATAACTTACTCAGGTAATTAATTTCATAAATAAGCACATTTGTTGATTTCTACTATATTCATGTGAGGCAACTGTCTTCAAAAGAGAGCATGTACTCTTTCACTTCCTTAAACTTGATTTATTTCAATGCCCATAGGCAATGGAAAATTGGGTTTTTACAGATTTTTAAAGTACTATGTATTCCAACTGACTGATGGGAAATCATACAGCAAATTTTGTGGTGACTGGGCATACACACAGTGGAAAAGAAGTGAAATATTTTATCAAAATATGAAAGAAACTTTGTCATGCCCCTTGTTACTGTCTGATACCTGAATTTTTTTCTCATTTATTGGATGCTTTTGTAATGTATTTTCTACTACTCGTTACTGTCAGTAAAAGTAAATATTTTCTTATCATTTTAGCTATGACAACCTAAAATATCGTATCTTAAAGTCATAAACTATGGCATATAATAAAAATGATAAAAACAAATAAAACATTAAAATGCGTTGAGGAATAATTTATATTATTGGCTACTTTTTATAGGCCTTCCTTGTACTTACCATGCAGCTTGATTTGGTATCATCCTATGTCAATGCAGGCAGTACAGCCATGATCCTTCAGATTTCAGTGAATATAGCATTGAGAACTTTCAGCCACCAGTTCCACAATATTCAGAAGCATACCTTGTCCCTCACTTTGAAATTTTGTGTAGGATTGGTCCCATGTTCACATAATTCATAAAGGAATTAAAATAAAACTTCGCAGTGTCATATTAAAGGAATGACAGAAATTGTCAGGGCAGAGTCAGACAATTTAACTTTTACTACTACACCTGGTAAGCTTGTTATGGAAAGTGTAAATGGAGCCTTGGGCAGATGGATGATGGAACCTGGATGTCTTTTGTTTGCAACAAAAGTGAAAAGCTTTGCTTACATGTGAAGGCATCTGAACAATATAGCTCTAGTAAATTTATTTGATTGCTACTGCTTATAATTATTCTACCACATTACTATTAGGATGAAATAAGTACATTTATAATGTATAAGTTTAAGATTTATTATGTCAGACACTTTAACTAAATGCTTGGTGGCTGTCCTGGAGGGTCTTAGTACAGAGAAATTGAGCTAAATGTGGAAGATTATTTCCTTACAGAATGTTTTTATTTGCCATTTCAGTAATCTCACTTACCGTGTAGGCCACTTAACAAGTTACATTCATAAAACAGTTCCTATTTTTGGAAACTCATCACCAGCACCTTGTAAATCATAAGATTTAGCAAACTGTTAACATAAGAAAGCATCCAAAAATATAAAATTGTGCAAGTTGGTGTAAAAAAAACCCAAAACCATGAACTTGTAAAATGCAAATTGTGAAAGAGGGTAATCATGCTAAATAAACGGGGCCTTTTTACAAAGAGAAGGAGCTCAGAGCGGTAGTATGGAGAGGTATGATTTTAAAGCAGAAAGTCTTGTTGAACTAGGAGACGTTTTCCTGTTCTTGTCTCTAACATATTTTTGTTCTCAAGCCATGTGAAACCCTATTAACATCGCTAATTTGAAAAATATGCTTTATTAAAGCTTAGGAAAGGCTTACCTTCCAAAAGTACCTTTACTGGAAGAATGATCTAGAAACTGTTCTGAAGTCCCTAAGTGACAAACAGTTTAGTATGCTCAGGAAGCAGTCTGTGAAAAAGGGCCATTGCATTTTGGCTCTAATCATCTTATTATAAACACTCTTGTTACACTATTCAAATGTTACTAACCATTGTGTTTGTCATCCCATTGTGATAAGGGCATTATTGCTGTACATATAATCATGCTTTTGTTTGCTTTAGGATTTTGAGGTTCTTATTTAAGTAAAAGTATTTATGAAGGTTACAATTTAAAGCACTGTACTACTGTTTCTTCAAACAACAGTAATCAGTGTATAGATTTAGCCCTAACAAAGGAAGACAACATTTTTCCTGTGCAAACATTCAGCCATGTTTTAACCTTGGCAATCGATACAGCATAGTAACAAAGCTGGTTTACAAAACTTGAGATTTAAGACAACAAATATTTACTGTAATTGCTTCAAACCTTTCTGTACACAACTGACAATTACAACTTTACTTTGATGTTTTACTAGCAGCATTTGAAACTTCATGCTTAAATAGTTACTCCGAAATGGAAAGATTGGTTTGTGTAACTTTATAGCAGACCATGCAAGCTATACAGTCTATTGTAAAAACTGCTTGTGTCATTAGGATTCTTTGTATTTCTTTGTATTCTTTAATTCTAATAAAATTTCACACCCCCTTTTGATAACATGGCTCTTAATCTAGCAAAGATCTTGAGTTAACTATGTGCTTAGCTTTAGCTATGCATGTAGTACTTCAGAGAAAAAAAACCTGCAGGGTGGAAGTTAAACATGTGCTTAAAAGGTTTTGCTGGGTCAGGGCCATATCTGCTAATCATGCAACCCTAAGGCTGCTAAGTGTCATTGAAGCCTGAGGAATTTCTTTCTATTTACACCAATAGGGGGTGGGTGTGGGGGTGGGTGTGTGTGTAATTATTGAGGTACAAATACTGTACACATTAAAAGGAGGATGTACTGTTTTTCTGCAATGTTCATGTCTTGTGTTCATACATGAGAATAATCCATTGTCACAGGATTAATGAGACTTCTATATGTGCATGTAGACACATATCACGGGAAAAGTGGTTTGTGTTAACACTTTACTAGTTTATTTTTCTAATCAGTTTGATCTTTATATCATGGATATTTTATACATGAAATCTCTGTATTTTTCATATGCTGTTATGTTGTCCCTGGATACAGGCATTACCGGAGTACCTGTATCTTTTGCTGTCAGCATTCATAAGCAGTGTCCTGCAATCATTAAATCCTGTAGTTACTTAAACAATGACTAAAACATTCAAAATAGATGTTGACTCCTGAACCAATTTTAAGTAGTTAAATAAATATCCCCAATAATTTTCAGTGCTTTCTGTATCACAACAGGATAAGTGAAGCTGTACAAACTTATTGAAAAGGTAATTATAAACCAGACTATTCATAATAAAATTTCACCTTTATATTTTTTCAAGATATTCACTCAAGATGAAAGTTACTTCCCAAAAATATGTTCTGCTAGGGCTTGACCCGTCAGCAAGCAGAAGCTCTTCAATGGTTTCACCGGCACAGGAATATACTAAAATGTCTTCCCTAGAGTTATCCTGTAAGATAAATTTTTATGAGTTTTACAGAGAAGTTGTTTCTTTCTTTGGGACTGAACAAGATGGGATTTGTGTGCTAAATGAGAAGTTTCTTTCCTTCTCTCTCCATTTGTAGGAAAAGCACACACACATCTAACTACAGATCGCCTGTCTAAAGGGGTTCAGCCAGAAAGGTGCTGAGTCCCTGTGGTCCTTGTTTAAGTTGGGTCAATGAGAATTACAGATTCTCCCTGGATCAAGCCCAGAGTGTAAGGAGGATTAGCAGCAACTTTTTCCAGAAGAAAGATGAAACTGATTCTCCTCCACTCTGAATGTTTGAAAGATTTACAGTAATGACACATGCCAGGCCTAAAAATCTATTCAAGTACCAGTAAATTCAGGTCTTTTTTGTGTGCTTTAAGAGTATCATGATATCAATTTCTCTTGGCAAGAAATACCTAATAGTAATCTTTTCCTGCATTCCATGAGAGTTATTAGTCAAGGTAATAGTTTATTTTTTTACCAGAAAAATAAACCATAATGCACTCAGGACTGCAGTTCACTAAACCATAATTCTACTTTGTTTGACTTACGAAGTGCTCTATATTTTGAAAAATTGTTCTGTAATGGATGAGGGATCTGTGAAAAGTTCTACCCCACATTAATTTGCTAGCTCTATTGGAATTGCCACTGAATGAGACCACCAAGAGTTATCTTCCACAACTGTGTTACTAAGGAGATAGCATAATGTATAAAAGAATTCACCCTGAAAACAACTTTAACTTCCTTGGCTAATCTTTGGTTACAATGTGAAAGCAATGCTGAGTTAAAAATAAAGTCTTCTTTAGAGACTGTAGATCCTCCAGTGAAGGGAAATCTGTAATGTGATACATAAGAAAGAGCTGTAACAGGTTAATAAAAAGAAAATAAATGTTAATAGAAGTTACGTTTACGAAAGAGATACATAATATATAAGCTGTGTTATATAAAGTACATGGCATTCAAAACTTTCCTTTTTCTACCTTAATAATTATGGCATAGACATTAAATTAATTCAGTTTTCATAATAATTCAGTAATAAAAGGTCAAAGGAAAAGAGAGATGTGTATGTATGGCATGTAGGTATATAACGTATACCAAAAAGCATATATTCCAATGTCAAATACATTGCTTAGGAATGTAACTGAATGCCCTTTTTTCATTTATCAGGAGAAGAGTTCTTCATTTTTGTCCACTTAAATATTGCATCACTATATAAATACTCTTTATTTCCAAAATCTAAGGAAATAACATACATTTATACATATATAAATATATATATATGTATTAGTCTACAGAGTACAGAACCAAACACTCTGGGTCTATGTCTTTAAATGACTCTGAATAAATTCATCCTTAAGAAAACTCATTGTTTCATAGATAGAACAGATAAGATGTGGTTGGAAACACAACAGCAGAGTTTGTTGGGTTTTTTTCTCTGAAAAACAATTTTATTTGCTGAAGACACTGCTGTAAATCTTAAGAACATCCATGGTAAATGGCGGTAACAATACAATAGTCTTTAACACATCAGCCAAGAGACAGCAAGACACAAACAGTAATGAAAATAACACGATATATGCAGCTTTATCATCATCTATTACATATGCAATATTTACCATGGCCCTCCCCACAAAACAACAATACTATTTAATGAATGCTCTGAGAAGTTTTGTGTTTGTTTTTTTTAATCTGGATTATTTTTCTACCCACTATAGTTTTTGTTGACATATGCTGTTACTTTCACAATAGCTGTTTCTCAGTAATTTTGCATATGTATAAACACTTAGTTACCAAATTATAATGTTCTGATGCAAAAGGGGATCAGGAATTCCAATGGCTAAACATTTTCTAACAAATAATTTAGATCATTCTAAATATTTACTATTATCATGCTTTGAGAGCATTAAGTGGTCCATGTCCTGTTAAGAAGCAAGGAAATCTTCCTTTCCCTTTCATAGCAAAATTCCATGTTCCACTGTAGTGGTTAATGAATTGTATCAAGTTTTTTACTTGCTAGTTCTCAGACATTCTGTTACTGATCTAGAATTGAGTTTCTTATGCCCTTATTTGCTCTTAGATAGATAACTTGGTATGACTTCAAGTAGAACAGAAAACAGGAAAAGGATATGCCTCTAGAAGGGAACTTAAAGAGCATGTATATGAAAGCACTATGAGGATAAAATGTTAGAGTAGGTTTCAAAAGGAATATAGTGGTGAGCAGAAAGCAGGTGCTCTGATCACAGATGCATGAAAATTCATTGCATGGCTCTGCAATTTACTATACAAATGTCATTTCTACACGTGGTGTGCAAAACAGAGAAAGCCACCACGTCTTCTTCTTACCCCACCAAAGACAAACAACTGAACCCTCTTATATTAAAAAAAATGTTATTTCACTTGTGAAATGAAGCACTTTAAAAGTTAGAAAATGCCAGAAGGCAAGTTATCTATGTAATGTTAAATATGGCCTCCTACAAAGCATGTTTTATAATATAAGGTACAATTTCAGAAGTACCTAGATGTCTTATGAGCTAGTGAATGGCACTTAGAAGCCTGATTGATTTCTGCATTAGTAAAAGTCTCATCAACAATCCTTACTCATACAGTATTTTTTCAGTAAGACGATACCCTTACCCAGGACACAAAATTCACGTAACATCAAACAAAGCAAGTTCTCACCCATACAAGATTTTCCTACAAAGGAATGTGAATCCTTCCAAAAAAATACACTCATTCTCCTGGTTATCATACTACTACAAATGTAAAATAAAACAACTTCTTCACTGGCTGAGAGTATCACACACCTTGAAACATATTTAATATACAGAAAGCATCAATTTTATCCAGTGAATTCCTACCATTTCCAAATTTTGTGTGATTACTTTGTTTTTTCTCTCTGCTTTCCACTTTGAACTGCCTCTCACCAAGAAAACCAGCACTGAGACCAATAAAGCAACAGTAATATATCTACAATGTAGGAGTGGGAGTGGGTTTAAACAGCTGGAGTTAGTTCTGTTGCGAAATTATTTCACAAACTAAGCTAACTATGTTGGGTTTTTTCTTCTCTATACCTCTACTCTTGAAGAAGATTGACTTGCCTGCTGTTTAGGAGAGAATTAAAATGCTAGAAATGCTGTAAATGCAAGTGTTTAATTTGCCTAGACCAGAACTACATGTTATGGCAGTGTTTTCAGAGGTAAGCACAGAAATGCTAGTCCTTGTCTGCTTTCCAGCAACATGAAGAGAATGCCAGATACATACTCTAATTACTCATTGTTCTGAAAATATTATTGTTAGTCACAATTATTCAGCACAGCTTGAGATACCTTCTGCTCTGTAAGTCTGGATACTACTGTGGAATCAGACTGAAGACTCTGCTAATGCTTGGTTAAACTGTTCAAAGACATGGTGGATTCAGGTAGTTTGCTTCACAATATGAAACAAACCATCTGATATTTGTCTGTCCCTAGTTAAAATTCTGTTCAGTCACTTTTCTTTCAACCTCCCATCTCAACTGCTTGAGCATGCTTGGCAGGAACTGTGACAAAGAAACACTGACAAAATTTCAATAAAATATGACTGCATCATAAAAGAGATGAAAGAATGAAGTTGTACCTTGTGAAGCATGTATTTGAATGTAAAAGGAACAAGCTTGCCTCTTGGATCACTCAAACTGTTTTAAAATATATCCAGCCAGGATCACCTATGGAAAAAAGGAAACAGGTTGAAAAAAGGCTTCATCTGAAAATTTTGCTTCAAGTGTTTAACAGTATCTTCTCTGAATAGCTTTTTTGAAAACTGTATCGTTTAGATTTTTGTGACCATTTTCTTTATTAAAAAGGTAAATAATTTAGAGGTTGGGGGGTTTTGTTTCTGACTTACTTGAAAAGGAACTCAGCAGTGTTGGAGGATTATTGGAAACATAACCTCTATATCCTGTTTTCTGAAGCCAAATAATTAAAGGTGGGCAAATACTTCCTTGGATATATCAGTTTCAAAATGCAACAAACTTTGCTTCAGTGTAGTGCAAATGGCATTCTGGCAGGATTTTTTATTTGTATGTCATTTTCCCAATACACATTTACACCCCCTAACACACTACTGTGGTATTTAGGCAGCGTTGCAACCTATGTGGTTAAGCCACTGTGAAAGTGAAGCTACAGAATGAATCAGCTCTTGGAGTTGGATTAATCTTATTTAAGCTCTCCACAGAGCCTGTAGGTATAGTCTGGATGTTGGTGTAATGGTCATGTCATTGGGCACAGGATAATTTACTTTTCCTTTTTTCTTTTGTCTCCTGTTGCCAGCCTAGCACTCACAGAAAGGTCAAATGGAAAGTGGTTTGGCTTATAGTGTTTTCCAGGTATTCAGGCATCATATTTTCACTTTTGCTTATGACCTTATATTTTTTAAATTGTACAGGCTTGAGACCACTGCTGAATCTAACTCCATCTTCAAATCAGATATATTTAATTCAAAAGCAAAAGCCAATATGTTTCTACACCGTCCTGATACAAATCTCATAAAAAGTTGAGGTCTGTGAAAAAATATACATCAGTTGCAACAATGTATTGCATTATAACGCACAATGACTAGGCATTTTTAGATTAGAGAAAATAATCTAAAAATCTTGAATTTGGACAAAACTGTGCAGGTTTCAAGCTAAAATTTGTCTAGTTGACCATTTGTTCTAACAGAGGTGAGACTAATGCAGATCAAGGTGAACAACTGAAGCAAGTTTTTATTTATAGTGAACAAAAGGAAGATGATACATAAACTTCACTTTTAATTACGTGTCTTGATATTATGCACCTTCTGCTTCTTCTTTATTCCTTACTCATGTTTTTTTTTAAATTATAGAGATATGTGGTTATACATTATTATGCTTTAAAAATAATAGTAAGTGATGCAAAGAGGAAAAAATTAGATTTAGTACTACAAATTCTAGAATTTAACCATTTAACCAAGACTCTTTCCTTGTCATTCATTCTATAGAGAATGAACTTTCAGATCAGCTAAAAACTTTCTTTAATTACAGGAGTGCTGTATACACTGATCATCAACCCCCTGAATACTATAAAATGTTTAATATATTTTATGCTCTCCAGCAGGTTCTTTTTCAAAAAAAGGACCAAATGGTTTGTATGAGTCAGTAAACACTCACTGTCATACGTGAGAGGCTTGAGACCATGCCTGGGACACTTCAGTGGTTGGTGCATAAGGCATATTCCTATACCGTTTGTGCACATCTTTTTGCAAAGGTGGCCTGCTTTGTTCAAGAATTTGATCAGCATCTGTCAGCCTTCAAGTCCTCAAAGGCATTTTATTTTAAACCATTACTTTATTATATCAAAATCCATTATTACATCATGTTATTTTAGATTATGCCAGGAGGTGACAGGATGTCAACAGATGGAATAGTATAGTGACAACTCAAAGGTCAAAATAAAAAGGCTGATTTAGACGGCAATTTGTGTCAAATTTATTTATTTGATCTAAATCGTTATGGACCAGCATATGAGGACACAAAAACCCCCACATTTTCTCTTCCATTGTAATCTAATGTAAATGTAAACAGTAGCATATCATTATATCTCACATGGTGAACAGAAGCAGAGAGCAGAACACTCTAATAAGCTTCAGTGAAATTACAAGTCAGCATAAACCCACCTTGAACCAGTGGTATAGCCTCACTATAGAAAATCTACAGTAAGCAACTTAACAAGGAAGTGCTGATATATTGCAATAAAAAGTTGCTAATAAAACAAAGTCAGCTAACGTATTTTGATGCCCTGTTCTTGAATTAAATTTTCAAAACTTGAAGCTATCTAGCAGCATCTAGCAGTGATGGGTACATCACCAGGAGGCCTCAAATGATTCAGCTGCAGTAAACAAAGAAACGGTCAACCTCTCTAAAAACAGAAGAGCCAGGTACTGATCTGCAAACCACTTTAAGCACCATAATTAGAGCTGAATGCAGGAACAAACACATAATAGAAATAAACAAGTACTTTGTGTTCTCTACAGGTAATTGAAGGTACATCCAAAGTAACCAACCTGGCAATGCTTTAAGAAGGAAAATGGCCATTTTCTCATCAGCTTTTCTTCATGCACTACAAAATTTTTCACAGCAGTTACATAAGAGGACCTCATGATTAGATGAAATAACTGTGCCAAGAAATTGTACTCTAGAACAAAGCAACTGAAGGAATGTCAAGTAAGCAAGAACCACAAGATGACATTCAGTCTCTGAGTTTCCTGGTGCTTGAAAATATTTCCCACATGACAGGTTGCTTTGGTCCTTTTCCATTCTTCATAGCCCTAGGAAACAAAAAGCAAACAAAAACTTCATTGTTTTATATATATATGAAAAACTAAATAAATAAGATTTGATAGTTTTCCCCAGTGTGTCAGCAAAATTGTTTTCAGAGGGAAATTTGCACAGGCAGACTCTTATAGCTCAATGTGCGTCTTCTTAATCATATTAACACAAAAACATAAAAGTTCATAAAGCAGTACATAGTCCTTTAGAAATAAAATCCACATGAGAAGGCTAAATCCTGAGGCACTTACTCTTTTAACAAAATCTTTATCTGACAGTCTTGTATTGAAATCAAAGGAAACGTGCTGGAGTAAAGCATTTAGGATTTACTCAACAGTGTGAGCTAATCTGAACATACTGATATCAAAAAGACTAATTATATAACCCACAGTAATATCATATAGTCCGTATTTTTTCATTTGAAATTCATATAAACATCCATATCTTTTGCATACTACCTATTGAAAGCGATGTTTCTAAGACTGTATGTCTACACATTGTATTATGTTACTGGAGCTAACTATAATAAAAACTAGATTCCAAGTAACACTTTTGAATGAACTTTTGGTTCTGGGTCCCAGCCCTGCGGACTGTGTCCCCCTGGATGTCGATGGTGATTTGTCCCCATGCTTAGCCAGATGGAAAAAGGGAAATTCCTGCCATGTCCTGGATTTTTATCTGGGGATGTATCACAGGAGCATGGGGTAGCTTGGGGACAACTCCAGCTCACCCTCCTGGCCAGGTGCCATGCTCAGTAAGACAGGCTGCACTGGAAGGTTGTTTGACCATTCTATACCTCTCCTCCTGGCATCACTTGCATTTCCAGTCATGGGGAAGGGTTTGCATGTAGAATAGAGAAGAAAATTGTGCAGCATATATACTGCCTATTACTCAGAAACACCCTATAGCCACAGACACTGCTGGCAGCATCCTCACCTGGCCCCAGGTATGCCTCCTCCAAGACCTTTTCTCCCAAAGCACACATGTGACATCTAGTGATTTTTCTCACGTGCAAGCACAGTGTGTAGAGCCTACAGCAGATCAGCACAGCTCTTCCATGCAGCTGGACTTTTTAAGCCTTTTTTGTAACACTCCAAAACTGTCCAGAATACTCAAGATTCAACAGGTATTTTATAGCATGTTTTGGCCCATGTTGAATGGCCCTTCTTCATGGATTCTAACCATACACAAAGCACTGCCAGAAGACTTTCCCTCGGAAATTTCTGCTTTTGGTTTCCCACAGTTTGGGGTTTTTTTACATTGACATTTTTCAGAAGAAGCATGTATTCCTGGGCCTGAAACACAAAGGAAGAAAAGTGGCCTTGAGAGAGAGACAAAAACCCTCTACTTAGCCAATTCTAGGTCATCTGGACATGTTAAAATAGCCCACAAATATGTTTAAAAGGTAGGCTCCAAGTCTTTTTTATCACTCACAGTCATACGTGCAACAGCACATATGTCTTAAAACCTGAGACAAGGCTTTTTATTGTTTCAAATAAGTAATTTGAGCTTTGTCTTATCTGAGAAAACTTAACTTTTAAGTGGATATGGTTTCCTATCGGTGTAATGGTGAAAGGTATCTAGAACCTTTTGAGCTGCCTTTACCATGGAACAAGGAAATGGATGGAAGGAAATCTGAGTATACTCTGAATGTTTCTTGGTTCCTGCACACCTGGCGTAGGGTTGGCACTGCTGTGTAGGTTTGGACTTCCTCCCTGTCCTGTTCCCTTCAGCTGGTGGCACGACACTGTATCAGTGGACACTTGCACTCAGCACAGACATGGAAACAGGGATGCGTCAGGACATTCACAAAGGGTCATAGCCGATCAAGCCTACACCTGGAGACCTCATATGATGTTATCAATGTCCTGGCCTGCTTCAGGTAAATGGTACCTGGAAGATCTACTCTGATGTTGCCACTGAAGATATGTATGTGTGTGCATATAATGCACATATATGAATACATGTTAAATGTATTCATTCACATACACAGCAACTGGAAAAGCTGTAGAGGTGGCTACTGCTAACATACATTCTTAGTATATTAATAAAAAAGTATGAAATGTGATACCTTGTTATACTTTTACATTATGTGCAAAAGGATATTTTTAGACAGGCAGGATCTATTCCCATTAGGATAACCACTTGTTCTACACATCAGTTCAAACCCTGATGGCTCCTTATCTTTAGGTGAGGAAGAGTCTTAAACATCAGCGTAGCTGGGACAATATCAATATTGGCAGGTTACAGCATTTCTGGATGTACATTTTGGACCCACTGTAAGCTGTTGGGTCTGTTTTGGAAGAGGAACTGAATAGTCAGAAATGAGTTAGAGGGAATCTGGATGTAACCTTTTTTGGATGACCATAGCTGTAATGGCTGTGTAAAGGGCTAAAACAGAATATACCTAAAATCACCTCCACCTTTCCTCAGTTGCTCCAGAGTTCCCCTAACTTCACTGAATTGGTCTGTTTTTAATAGTGAGTCTACTTAATGAACTGATTTGCTTCTTAAATTTATATATATTTTTATGTATGTATTTCATTGACTGTTTAAAGCTATCAGTTGAAGATCTTAAAATACATGAGGCTATATGTTTTACATTGATATGACCTTATCATATGACCTTACATTTCATTCTCCTTATACATATCCACTTATACTGAAATTTTATTTTAGACTATGGGTATGTTACACATACATCTTCACCTATTTTAATGCCATATGGAAGAAAATTTTATTTTATTACTCACAGATCCTCTGTTGCCCATTATTCTATTAAAAATAACCTTTTTTCAGTGCAAGTGTTTACAGTGTAATACTTAGCAACATATGTAGTCATATTACTGAAGTTGTACAAAAATTATAGTTCATTTTAAAAATTACAATTTAATATTCTATGTATAGAAAAAGTTCCATGGGCAGCTGTACACAAAAAAAAATAATAAAAATTTTCCTAATTATGCATACTTCTGTAAATCTTGAAGGCATTCCAGCATAAATTCAGTTTCTCAATGTTGTCACATAATATCATTTCTTTGAAAGAAATAACAAAAAAAAGTAAAAATAAATTACAGTATTAGCTGTACGTCATACAGATGGAGTACATTATTACAAAGGGATTGTCACAAACTTAGGAACAGAGAAATTTTGCTTAAATGTTCCATATATGTTAATTTAACATACAACCAAAGCATTTGTCTAATACTATCTACAAGCAAGAGCAAGAAGAGAATTAGCAAAGCAGAGATTACTTTTGCTCACCAGCTCGGACAGCATAGATTTTATTGGCAATTAGAGAAACAGGCCCTTGGAATATGGCTTCTCCCCTCTTCTGGCTTATCTTCACACAGCAACAAAGCATGAACAAAGCTGCTCAATGAAAGGAATGTACATTAAAAAATACAATAACTGATTTGCATCATCCTAGTGATTTGGGATTGATGTCTTGTACCTTTTAATAGCACAGCTTGATTATTCAGTCCTCATTGGGTCTCTTGCCAGTCATCAGGCTTTTCCAGCTGCAGACTGTGGTCATTTACAGAATTTTATAGACACTGGAGAGGTCTGTCTGAAGGATAAGAAAACACAAATTAGCCTTTGCAGATTGGCCTTAGTCAATGCTGGCTTTGTGCTACAATATCCTCATTCAAACAGTTGGATATATCACTTTAGGCATGTTGTGTCAAAGAATTATACAGAAAATGACTAGAAGGATGGTTTCCCTTTGTGTGTTATTGTGTTTTTGAAGCTTTTGAGGACTTCTGAACATCTTTGAAATGCAACACTATATGTATATGTTGCAAAAGGGAACGGTAGCCAAGTTGAGAATTTTAGGTCAGATGTTTTGCAGAGAAACAAGAAAATGCAAATAATCTCTTCACTAGTTGTCAAAGCAAAAAAGGAAAGGCTTCTTTCTACAATTTTTCTCCTTCTAAATGAAACTGTGATAGTGCAGATATGCTTCCAGTACACCATAATTTCCCAAACCATGTGCTTTACAGAGAAATCACAGAATCTTTCACTTGATTCCCCAAATTTATTAATAAAAATAATTATATTAATGAGGAGGTTTTACCTTATAGTGGAAAAATATTAGTGTGTCTATGACTGTAATATTTAAACACATGCAGTGAGAACTTATGTAAATTTTTGTATCTTTTTAATTCAGGATTTCATAATTTGAAGCCCATTCTTTGTGCATTAGTCACACATAGGGTTTGAAGAAGCCAAAAGGCTATTGCATGATCTCTGAATAACCACTAAAATATGAACTCCACCATGTGCATGGTGTGTAGAGCAAGAACATTACACTGAATAGAGCACATTTTTAATTCAGGATACAGCTTGAGAATTTCAAACTTTTTAACAGGAAATTTGCCCAAACATGTGGCATTCATTATCTAAATAATTCATTACAACCTATTCACTCAGCTTTATCATTAATAACATTTTCTTTGAAATAGTTGAAAATCCTATGGCTTTTAAATTAGTTAGAAACTGAAATTTTTAGAAGTGACTCCATTTCTGTTCATATTTGACAGTGTTGACACTGTCTTTTTCTGGTGGAATCAAAGAAATTATTCTTTCCTCTAAAAGCAGTGACAATCATAGCAAACCCCTGAAACATTTGTTATTCTATAGTGTTAGCCTGAATGTTCAACATATCTTGCAGACTGGATCTGACAATAATTTCTGTTTTCTTTGAACCGTCTCCCTCTTCCTGTCTCATAATATAAAGGGAACATTTGGTGGGGGGAGCTGGTCGGGTGGGGGTGGTGTTCATTTGCACATGGACTGGTTCATTTTATCCATAACGTATTAAGTCAGTTAAGATAGTTTCTAGAAAACACTATTTGCAAACAGATACTTACATCTAGTTAATTAGCTCTAAACTATGTTCGTTTTATGGAGTTTAATCAAGATCTCATTTCTGTTACCAGCATATTCCTCTGTTTAAGTAAACCCTTTACAGGGAAGGGTAAGTTAAATGCTCTTCTTAGGGATGTTTTTTCTCAGTTGGGGCATAATAACAGACATGGCCCAGACCTTCCTTGTTTTGTCCTCTACATATGAAAACCATACATCTTCCTGGAACAGGGCTTGGCAAAACGTTTTTGTCATATGTGGCTTTGTATTCCGATGGAAAGTCAGAGACTCGAATTTATCACTTCATAAAACACCTACTAGTATTCCTATATGTTTTGTGCTAATACTTAGGTATAAAAACAAGATAAAAGTAATTGTAATTACAAACATTCTGACGGAAAGTCAGATACCTGAATTTATCATACTATAAAACACCTACTACTATTCTGATATGTTTTGTGCTAATACTTAAGTATAAAAACAAGATAAAAGTCATTGTAATTACAAACATTCACCCTTTTCTTCTAACATATCTCCTTTATTAGTTTTGAATGTCCAGTAGTATCAGCACTGAAAACCTTTAGAATTACTTCTGCATGGACCAAAACCACCTCTTCTCTAGAGAATGTTTATTTGCTTACCTGGATTTTTCCCTTTTCATTAAAAGAAATCCCATAATTCTGCAGATCAAAGTTCAGTGAATTTATTGAGTAGTTTCCTGGCATCAGAGGTCAGAATGCACTGTCAAATGAGGAGGGTGGGAACATTAAGGATCAGAAAATATGAAAGCAGGGGATAAAATGGCAATACCAAAGAGATACTTAGCATTTCTGCAAAATGCAGCAGGTTTAATATACAGCCAGTGTGGTCATTCAATAAAATTAGCAAGACAGACAATCATGTGTTACTTTGTGAAATCTTTTCTTTCAGGGACTTCACATTCTCTAATATTAATTATGTAGTCAGAGATGGGATTTTGGTATGTGTAGCTATAAGCAAACCTCTGTAGTGACTTTTTAAAAATATACATAAATAACAATATATATACTTATGACTATTATCATGTTCTCTTAGTTGATTCTAAGGCAAATACATAATTTCTACAGAAGTCAGGCTGAGCAAAATGTAACAGTACTTTACAGTGCTAAATTTTCCATACATACAGAAAAATAAACATATAAAAGAAAAAAAGAAAGGAGAGAAAGAGGGAAGGAGGGAAGGAAGGAAGAGAGAAAGAAGCAGCAGAGACAGGCTGAAAGGAAAATTCCAGAAATGCTAGGATTTTAGTGCTTCTTCTAGTGACTGGTGTTAGCCTTTAGTGTTGGATTGAGCTGTACTCTGATTGATGTGTAAATGTATGCTTTCAAGGCTTTAGGTATCCATTAATGTAAAATTGCAATATGTCTATGGTATCGCAAATGTATGTGCAAATGAAGGTGGTATTTGTGGTCATTCAAAAATGGACAAGTAAAAACTTCCAACTTCTTATTCTGAAAGGTGTAGTTTAGAATTTGAACCCTATTTTTGCCTCTTCCATTGTTAAGCATTTTATATTTTATATTTTTACACTAGCAGGGGTAAAACAAAACAACTGCAATTAATCTGCAAAAAGAAAATTAATTCATATTTTTTTCTCTCAAACACGTTGTACAAATGCATAATACTATTCTGTTAGAAATTTTGTTGCAGTAAGAAACACAATAAGTATTGAACAGTATAAATCAACATGCTTTGCACTAGACATTCATATGAAATTCTGTTCTCATTTCAGATTTTTCTGTTTAGTTTGAAAAACCATAATGCAGCACTCAGCTCCACTTTCCCTCAAGTGGTTATACAATTTCTACTTAAATAATTTAACCATTAAATTTGGCTGATACTGAAAAATTTTTGCTGAGACATTTGTAAATTTAAATGCCACTGTTTGAGTAGATCTGGAAATGTAGGATATACATTCAAATACCCAAAATACTAATTAGTGGTGTCCCATACAGATTTTTGTTTACAGCCAGGCTCTTTCCTGCAAGCTTCTGATGCATTGGAAACACCAAGAGGCATCTCTGTTGATATATTCCCTATTAAAACAAGCACTTTCAATTAAGTTTTATCTATTTTTTTATACTTTTTTATGCATTATCTTCAAAATGTACAAAAAATAAAAGAATAGAGAATACTGTATGGACACTCTCAACATTTTCTATTTAAAAGCCTTGAAAACTTAAGCCATTTCTTTATCTACCCATGGTTTTTGTGCTGGCACTGTAAACTGTTGCTGTAATTAAGTTATTTCCTACAGGTTTTAGAAAAAAGATTAAAGTAAGACCAGGTTAGTAATGAGAAATTCTGTCTTATTAATAAGTTTTAGGCAAGTTTTATGGAAAACAGTAGTTTCTGTTGTTATTTGCATAACATATGTTGTAGCTTGCTAAGCAACTTACATGGAGCTTAGTCTGAAAGCAATTAAGAACATAGTTTGCAGTAAATAAAAGTTCCAAATCAACAATTTGTTTCTCTGCTTTAAAAAATAAAATCATTAACATGCTTAACACTTGGAAGTTCAGAGAGATACTGATAGGCAGTGAACTGCCAAAGGAGAGTGGTATGATTCATTATTCCTTATGCACAGCAGAAATATAACACACCAGTAACAGCTGACTAATACAGCTGCTCAAGTCATTATGAGCAACATACACCTCAGGAACAAAAAATCCACTTAAAATTCTGGACAAAATCTATTCTGTTGCTTTTTAGGACTGCCTAGCCTTATCATATATGAAATTACTAGACACCCTCAGTCTTAGGATGAAAATCCTCCAAACACTTTGCTTTGCCATAAGTATTCAGATGAGCCTGTAACCCTCATATAAAACATTTTTGTGAACTAGAAGTAAACAGAAAATTGACTCAACGTTTTGCAAGTGCTAACTTTAGTCTAGTGAATGGGACCCAGGAAGCCCTGGGTAGGTTGTAGGTTCTGTCTAGAAGTGAACCTGCACTGAGAGCACCTCCTTCACCAAGGGGCGTCTTCTGGAAGGCCAGAAAAGGCATTGTTGGAACTATAAGAAACATGAGTTCCATTGGAGATGATGCAAGGTGACGCTGGATTCAGCCCCATAGAGATCAGGGCACTCTCATGAGAAGTGGGAGGACTAAGGTTTTGGCTTCTTGTTCCCAGAGCTTTTTAAATTTTATTCAGCACTACAAAACACCAGAACACATTCAAAGAAGCAGTGTCTGGGGCAAGTAAGCACTATAAGCAGCACAGATTAAAGTACAAAAACAGAGCAGAACTGATTTAATAAAGAGGTCATGCAGGCATGGATATGCATATGGACCAGAGCCCAAGTTACAAACAGCAACATTAAGAAGGGTGGCTGACCTTTCCTTGGTTTACAAAGCTTTAAGTGGACATCTTGGAGGGTTAAGTGACCTCATAAAATGCAGTTAGGGAATGAAGTGTATTTACTTGACATGGTTTCCTCCTGGAAGCAACCACTGTCCTTTTAAAAAAAGAAAACAGAACACATAGGATAAGCTTAGGATTTGTCCCCAGGTTTGTAGAGCCCCTTTATATTACAGGCCCCTTGAAGTCTTTGCCATCAACACCTGTGATACTTGATAATTATTTTATCAATGTGTTCACACATTAAAAATTTAGGTTAGATGGAAAATTGTTTCCTCAAGCCCTTAAAATGCACGTCTGATGTCATAATTCCAACATAATATTTATTTTAAATTTAACTTCAAATTACAAATTAATGTTGATATTAAGGGGTGATACTGCAAATCAGAACTGATAAAATAATAACACCATACACAAATTATATCACTGAATCTATGAAATGCCTAGATAAAGCTAAATCTGGAAAGAATTTCCCTTATAAACATTATAAAAGTCCTCAGATTTAATTATCAAGGAAATAATGGCAACAATTCAGCCAGTAAATGATCTTATACCTCCAATGCTACTTAAGGATTGCTGAACAATTGTTAAAGTTATTAATACATGAGGTATTCAGGAAAAGTGAATATTTTTTCATGTTGTAAATATATAAATATTCAAAATATAATACAATTGAAACTGAAATCAGTTGTATGAGCAGTATGCATGTAAATCCTAAATAAGTATCATTGCTTAAGTGGATTTCAAGCTTTCAATATGAGTAAAGTTTAAGAATTTATTTATAGGTATTCATATACCGAGAGCTTTATCTCTAGTATAGGAAACCTATGCTGCTAAAGGCATTTTAACAAAAGTTTAAAAAAATTAATAAATTAAATATGCTTCAAATTAAGCATAAACTTTGATGTAAGCCTCAGTGAGGATTAATCAAATGGCTAAAGGCCATCTGGACTCCTAAAAACTGTTGCTATGAAAATATGCACCAATTTGCCATCACAGAATCACAAAATCAGAATCACAGAATGGTAAGGGTTGGAAGGGACCTCTGGAGATCATCTGGTCCAACCCCCTGCTAAAGCAGGTTCACCCAGAACAGGTTGCACAGAATCACATCCAGGTGGGTTTTGAATGTCTCCAGAGAAGGAGACTCTACAACCTCCCTGGGCAGCCTGTTCCAGTGCTCCACCACCCTCAGAGTAAACAGGTTTTTCCTCATATTCAGGTGGAACTTCCTGTGTTGCAGTTTGTGCCCGTTACCCCTTGTCCTCTTGCTGGGAACCCCTGGAAAGAGACTGGCCCTGGCCTCTTGGCACTCACCCTTAAGATAATGTGTGCATTGATAAGATCCTCTCTCAGTCTTCTCTTCTCCAGGCTAAGCAGGCCCAGCTCTCTCAGCCTTTCCTCATCAGGGAGATGCTCCAGTCCCCTCATCATCTTCATAGTGATCCGCTGGACCCTCCCCAGTAGTTCCCTGCCTCTCTTGAACTGGAGAGCCCAGAACTGGACACAGTACTCCAGAGGCAGCCTCACCAGGGCAGAGCAGAGGGGGGGGATCACCTCCCTCCAGCTGCTGGCCTCACTCCTCCTAATGCCCCCCAGGATACCATCGGCCTCCTTGGCCACCAGGACACCCTGCTGGCTCATGGGCAATCCCAGGTCCCTCTCCACAGAGCCGCCTCCCAGCAGGCCAGCCCCAGCCTGTGCTGGTGCGTGGGGGTGTTCCTCCCCAGGTGCAGGACCCTGCACTTGCCTTTGTTGAACTTCATCAGGTTCCTCCCTGCACAACTCTCCGGTCTGTCCAGCTCTGGCTGAATGGCAGCGCAGCCTTCTGGTATGTCATCCACTCCTCCAAGTTCTGCATCATCAGCAAACTTGATGAGGGCACACTCTGTCGCTTCATCAATGTCAATGATAAGTTAAGCAAGACTGGACCCAGTACTGACCCCTAGGAACACCGCTAGCTACAGGCCTCCAGCTAGAGTCTGTGCAGCTACTCAGAACCCTCAGAGCTCTGCCATTCAGCCAGTTCTCAATCAGCCTCAGTGTCCTCTCACCTAACCAACACTGCCTGAGCTTACCTATGAGGATGTTATAGGAGATGGTGTCATAAACATTGCTAAGGTCAAGGTACACAACATCCACTGCTCTCCCCTCGTCTATCCAGCCATTCATTCCATCATAGAAGGCTATCAGGTTGTTCAGGCATGATTTGCCCCTGGTGAATCCATGTTGATGACTTCTGATGACCTTCTTTTCCTCCACATGCTTCGAGATGACCTCTGGGATGGTCTGTTCCATCACCTTCCCAAGGATGGAGGTGTGGCTGACCGGTCTGTAGTTTCCTTCGTCCTCCTTCTTGCCTTATTCAAAGATGGGAGTAACACTGACTTTCCTCCAGTCATCAGCCACCTCACCTGTTCTCCATGACCTTTCAAAGAGAATGTCTTTGAGCTCCTTCAGCACTCAGGGATGCATCCAATGGGGGTCCATGAACCTGTGGGTGTCAAGTTTGCTTACGTGATCTCTAACATGATCCTCCTCAACCAAGGGAAAGCCTTCCTTTCTCCAGACTTTCTCTTTTGCCTCCAGGGTCTGGGATTCCTCAGGGCTGCCCTTGGCAGTAAAGACTGAAGCAAAGGCATCATTCAGTAACTCCACCTTCTCTGTATCCTTCCTCCTCAGGACACCCATCTCATTCAGCAGCAGGCCCACATTTTCCCTAGCCATCCTTTTCCTGCTGATGTACTTGAAGAAGCCCTTATCATTGCCCTTGACCTCCCTTGCTAGATTTAATTCCAAACGGACCTTAGTCTTCTTTGTCACCTCCCTGCATGTTCTGACAACATTCCTATATTCCTCCCAAGCAGCCTGTCCCTTTTTCCACATCCTGTAAACTTCCTTCTTCTGTTTGATTTTGCCAGAATCTCCATGCAGGTCTCCTGTCCCCTTTCTTTGATTTCTTGTTCGTAAGGATGCACCTATCTTGAGCTTGGAGGAAGTGGTTCTTGGATATTAGCCAGGTCTCTTGGACCCCTCCCTTCTAGAGCTGTAACCCACAGGATTCCTCCAAGTAGGTCCTTGAAGAGGCAAAAATTCTCTCCTGAAGTCCAGAGTTGCAATCCTACTTATTGCCCTGCTTTGTCCACGCAGGATCCTGAATTCCACCATCTCATGGTCACTGCAACCAAGGTTGCCCCCAACCTTCACATCTCAAACCAGTCCTTCTTTGTTTATGAGTACAAGGTCCAGGAGCGCATCTCACCTCATTGACTCCTCAACCACCTGCATTAAACAATTATCATCAATGTTCTGCAGGAACTTCCTGGACTGAGTGTGCCCAGCTGTATCATCTTTCCAGCACATATCAAGGTGGTTAAAGTCCCCCATGAGAACCAGGGCCTGTGACCATGAGGCTACCTCCAATTTTCTGTAGAAGACTTCACTGACTTCCTCTCCCTGACCAGGTGGCCTGTAGCAAACACCCACAGCAGTGTCACCCATGTTGGCCTGCCCCTTATATCTTTACCCATAATCTCTGGACTCATTCTGCACCCACCCTAGGCAGAGCTCAACACATTCCAGTTGCTCCCTTACACAAAGAGCAACCCCACCACCTCGCCTTGCTGGCCTGTTTCCTAAAAGCTGCATAGACACCCATGACAGCGTTCCAGCCATGTGAGCTGCCCCACCGTGTCTCTGTAACTGCAATGGGGTCATGGCCCTGTGACAGCACACAGATCTCTCATTCTTCCTGTTCATTCCCTGCGCTGCGTGTGTTGGTGTACAGGCGCTTCAGAGAGGTAACTGAGCATGCAGGTTTCCCGGGAGGGGTACAAGAGGATCCACCATAGCCACAGACACCCTCGAGGTGGCTGGCCTCCTGGTACTCATCTTGGGAGACAGTTAAGGAACATATTACTCTGCTCTGGTTGGCTTAACTTATTCCCCAGCTGGATGAAATGGCAGGAGCATTGCCACTTTAAACCCATGCCCCCAAGTCCTTCAGTTTAAAGCCTGCCTCACCAAGTTGGCCAACCTGCTGCCAAAGATTCCCTTGCCTCTTCCAGATAGATAGATCCCATGGCTCCCTAACAGGCTATAGTCAAAGAATGTTCCATTGTCATAGAAGCCAAAACCCTCACGATGGCAGCAGCCATGAAGCCAGAGGTTGATGTGCATTATACATCTAATTCTGGCTCTGTCCTTTCATGTTACCTTTAAATAGAAGAAAAAGTAACTTGAGCACCAAATTTTTTCACTTGTACTGCCAGGAACATCGCTATAAGCATCTGCAGGATCTTTTCAAACAGATCTTTACAGAATGGACAGTAAGCAAGTTTAGATCACACAGTGCATGAAAATCAACTTAGATATTTGAAAAATTACACTCAGGATTCAAGATATGAAATAATCATATTCTAATCCTTTCAGAATTGGATCCATATATAGCCCTAAAATTTCTTTCTGGAGTATCCATATATTTTTACTAGTTGAAGATATCAAATTCTTCAGTATCTAGAAATGCATAAAATGTATTCCGGTAAATATTCAGTAATGTAGATCATTTGGAAAAGAAAATTGCTTTCATTAAAGGAAAGTGAGGTAATAATATGTATAGCATGAGGTTCAGATTTTAAAGCTATAGATTTATTTTTATGCAGGCAACAGCTGCTGTGATTCTATCACACTTAATGAAAGGCTGAAGACTTTGAAATATCTAAACACACAAGAAAGGATACAGAAACAAATCAAAAGAAAAAAATATCCATAATTTTTTCAGATAAAATCATCTGTGAACCCAGACAAGGTCCCAAACTACTGTCTGTGCTGTTCTGGGTTTCCCAGAATCAGATGATGTAAATATCATCTGCACATTTTACTGCTTGGACCTCTTGAGCTTTGCACTTCCATAGCCAAAAAAAATGATCTAAACATATTAAGAATAATCCAAAATAATCTGAGGAATGTTTAAGCTAAAAAAAGGGGAGATAATTCATAAGACTGATATATTTCAATTCCATAAGTGTCTTGGATAGCAGAATTAAACTTTTATCTCTTTTGCTATATTTTTGCAAGGAAATGAAAGAAAATCAGTAACAAATATGTTAGGTAGAATTTTACTCTCAGTTACACCAATGTGAAATGAGTGCAACTGCACTGATTTCAGAAATGTTATTCAAATATTCATGGGCTTCACTGTGAGCACACTTGGACCCAATTTTCTTTACAACACTATCATTAAACGCAAACACACAAGGTCTTGACTATGGACACTGACGAACATTTTTTGTCAGTTTATTTTCATCTAATCTGGAAGGACAGATTTCCATAAATGTATGTCTACCAAGAAGAGTTTTGTATTACTAGTAGCTCTGAGATAATATATTTCAATTTATCAATATTTTGAGAAAAAAACCTGCAACTTTTCTTTCGAAGTACTTTGATTTCCTTTTACACATCTTTATGAGTTTTATGGAAATAACCTTTTATTTTTGTAACTAATATTCAGGGTGGTAATTTATGCACATGTACACCTTTCAGAATGCACAACTAGGAATCTGAACAGATTTTTAAGCACAAAATGGTCAAACAATCCTCTCTAAACTTTTTGCATCTATTCACACAATGTGAGGGATGAATTAACTATCATCAATAGTTTTCAGGCAACCCATAAGCTGAAAAATGATGGCATGAAGAATCCACTGAATCATTGCAAATATGAAAGTTGTTAAAAATCAAAATGTAAATTCTGAATAAAAAGGATTAGTCTGATCAAATAATTGTACAATCCTATTCTAGGGATGCAGATAGCATCCAAATTCTGCTCCATATTCTTCTGCCATTTCAAGTATGAAAGAATGAAATTAATGTAGCTGACTGGGAAAACACATTGAATGAGGAAAAACATTGAACTGCTGAATAAAGGCTGAATAAAGATGTTGGAAAGTAAAGTGGTTAGGCTAACCTGAAAGCCAAAATTCCTGATTTTAAGACTGTCATTCAGAATGGCAGTCCAAGCAAGGTTTAATAGCCATAGGATTTGCTTTTTTCTCTCGGATTTAGTCATTCCCACATACCCAAAAGTGGCTCATCAGGCCTGTGGAATGTCAGACACCACATACAAATACACCAAATGGCACAGCTCACTTTCTGGAGGCCCACAAAGCTGCTGTGCTCAGGGGGCTAACACTTGGCATATAGAAATAGTATGACTTTGCTTGCATTTGGTCATTCACACTCTGGTGGAAGAAATGGCCTTCTAAGCACTGAAGATATCAAATATTAGGGAATCCTTGTCAAGTAGACACTTTTGAAAAAAAACCTGACTGACAGGAGAAGTCAATAAGAAAATGGAACAAAAAGTTTTCTACAATCCCCTGCCTTCTTCGAGACTAAGTTCTTTGACCCAGGAAGATTTCTACAACATACAAAAGGGATAGATATACATTAAGAGAACCAATAACTTCAGTCACCCTTAGTAGTGCTGTATGTCTTTGATGAAACATAGTACAAGAGGCACATTCATGCCAGTCCGAGTATTTGATCTCTGGAAGTGAACAGCCTGGTTAGCCTTTTCACAATAATCAGGCAATGTCTTCACCCATATGAAAATCAATGAGTGAGAAAGAATATCAAAGGGTATTGTTAAAGTTAATGGAGTTGCAGGTAGCTGTCATTGCCTGTGCCGTAAGCATGAAAACGATATTCCAAGTCTCTGAAGAGCTTGAACTTCATATTAGCATGAACTATTCACCCATATTTTTTTGTTATTGTTACCCATGGTAAAGAAATTAAGTTAGCACATGCACACCACAGTTGCACCTATATTTTGCTGGGTAGTCCTCTAAAGTCCACATGCAGGGCAGGGCATTTGCAAATACACTTTCATGACAAGATGGGAATTCTACTAACGTTGGGTAAGATCATATAACTTTGCTTACACAGCCTCTCTGTTGGCATATTGTCTCAGCTTGAATTCTCTTCACTACTATTAATAAATTTTGAGCAAGAGGATATTGAATGAGTCAAGTGTGACTTCTCCTTTGCAGATGATGGTCATAACATAAATATGAAGACTTTCATGTTTCATTCTAGATCTTCTCAGAGCGCTTCCTCTGAAAAAGAAACACCAGAAAAATACGCAGGTTTGTTGAAGCCAAAGGATTTTTTGAAACATACAGGATTTCCATAAAGCTTTCAAAACATTAGTTCTTGAGATGAGAGAGAGAGACATTAAAATACCTATTTGTCAATACAAAATTTCATTTCAACATATCCAGAAGTTTTAACACAATTTCAAGCTCTGATATACACAAAGAAGTACTATAAGTGGATCACTAATGCTTGTTTTATTCACATCTTGAGCATGCTACTCCATTTCAAGTCTGTTGAAACTGTAAGAGCCAGGAAGAGCCAAGTGGCACCTTTACAGAAAGACCACACTTTTTGTTAGGATGTTCCCAGTTCCTCTTCATATCATGTTCATATCCAAACCCTTACGCCTCAATATTAAAATCCCAGAGCTGCTTCACTGCAACTTCTATAGAGTGGTAGCATGGACATGTTCTCTCAGGAGCTCAGCAGGAAGGAACTATTTCTGCACAACCAATTTGGATGAAAAAATATTCAAAACTGAGATGTCTGCAGTACAGCCTGATGAGAGAAAGTATTACATTTCCTTGAGAATGAAGAATCTGATCAGTTGCCTTCTCAGGAGGAACAAGAATGGTTTTAGTTGTACAGCGTGCTGGATGCTTCTCCCTGCTGGGAAAATAGCTACCAAATCCCCATAACATCAAAAATACTATTAGCTCCATGTATGTGTCTGTATTATTGAGCATGCCTGTCTGCTTGTGTAAGAGAACATCATTCCCCAGCAAGCACTTTGAACGTATTAAGGATATAATTACAGCCAACTCTATTAGAGGTTTGGTTCTGTGTTGGATTTTTTTTTTTTTTGCTTAACAAAAATAAACTCCAGATCTGGATTAAAAAGTTCACTAGCACCGATAACATCATGAATGAAATGTAAGTTATAAAAATTTAGTGGTTAAGTTATATTTTGCTGGACAGTTTCTGAACCACAGAAAGGCTCCCCGCAAAGACAGAAGCATTCAGACCTCATACCTCCCACATGAGAGCCCTCATCCCAAGGCAGCAGAGCCAGACTCCCTTTTTCTCTCTGCCCGAAACAAATATTGGATTCTCATCTGTGTAGTGATATTATTTCAATCTCTTTTGTGTAACAAAATGCAGAGGCTAGTAATGTGACTCTATTCCTATATCTCACACAACATTTGGAAAAGGGGATGATTTTCAGGAGAAAAAGTCCTGAGTCTGGTAACCCAGAACAACAGACAAAATTTCAACTTTTATTAAAAGCATACAGAAAAGGAAAAAAGGTAAGCATTTGAAATATGAACTTTTAAATAAAACCTTTCAAATATTGCTTCATTTCCTTTTAGCTGTGCAATTTCTAATATGGGTAAAAGTAACTTCTTCAATAATCTTTTCAATGGCATTAATCAGAAATTCAGGTCCTAATTCTCCTGGAGCTGACTGAGAATCCAAATAATACCTAGCAGGTTGTAGACACTACTATAAAATTTTAGGCTGGAACTCCCCGTATTTTCCAATTATTTTTGCAAGCACTGGTTGGAAGCCAGTGATTTTTCAGTCCCTCTTTCAGCAGGGGGTAAAGATCTTGTGGAACTGAGAATCCCTTAATGAGATCCACAAAAGTGTGTTTCTTGCTGAAACTACTTAAGTGAGTCATTATCTACCCTGGTGCATAATGTAATATGTGTGGCACTGAAGTACAAGACTAGGAGTTGGAGTTTAAAGGATTAAGGTGAACATACATCATACTTTTCAGCACTTACCGAATAATTTGTGACTCTTTAAAGAGTTTTACAATGTTAAACAAAAGCTGTACAGTATATTATTGCCTCTAACAATTACATCACTCCTTTAGAAATGTTTATATTCCATGGCACTTTACGGTGTCATTGGCAGAAGAGGTGGAAGGATGCAATCAATAGCTGTTAGAAACTACACAGCATAAAAGCCTGAGGAAAATAAAATTCACAGGTGTACTGATTGCAACACTACTGCAGTAACAATGTGGGGTTTAGTCAGTGCTGAAGACTTTTAAGAGAGTCTTCATTTTCTACTGACAATGCCATTTCACAAAGGTTTCCTCATACGCTAGCCCTGGACACTTCTAAGACCATTTATGAATTTCATTTACCACAATTCCACATACATTCCCTTCAATTAGTCTTTTTTAATGACATAAAAATCTTGCATAGTCACAGTGCAATGCCTGGGATATTTTTTTCTTTTTTTATTTTTACCTGTTCAGGGCCGAGTGTCCTATGATCTATCTTCAGCATTTTCTGGTGGGGGTATGCACATTTTTCCAGCTCCTCCTTTCCCTGCAGAAGGCAATCAGTATTGCACATAGCAGAAGGTAAGAATCCTTTTATATGAACAGTGGACGTTACTTATCTCGTGTCTGTCTCTGACATGAGGCAGTCATCACAAAAGGGTCCATGTGCCTGTCAGGTTTTTTGCAGAATTCGAAACTAACCTGACCACAGGACTATCCTAAAGCCCCCATGGATCACAGCTTTGGTTATATTCTAAGGCAAAGATTCCTGTACCTTATATTTTTATTCTTGTGTTTGTGCCTCTTGATGTTCCTATGCACCAGGAAAAGAAATTTATACTTAAACCCACTGAGATTACCAACACCTACGGGTACCTAACCAGGAGACAGAAAAAAATACAGTGATTACCTCTGCTACTAACTGCAGCCTATTAACTGTGCAAGTGCTTCACAGCATGCTGAAAGAATGGAGATAAGCTCAGCATTAATTACACCTGGAATATGTCAGGAGTTTTCAGGTCTTTGTCAAAAGACCACTTGTTGAAAAGGGAGTTCAAAACTGCTGGCTTATTGTTAATAAAATTATCATTAAAAAGGAAAGGAGCAGAAAAGTTCTATATTTTATTATAATATTGCTCACCTTTTGCTGTTCTCTTTCCTTCTTCCCAGTCCCATTGCTGCAGTTTATGTGTACAGGAGCTTCTGCAAAGAGTGGCTTAAGGAATCAGAAAAATCTGCACACAGTTCCAAATTCTATTTGAAAATTAATAAATGTTTAAGAATCTCTAGGGATTACAAGACATCTTTTTACCAGCTAGAGTGGTACCATGCAGACATGCCCAGGACTCCAGACATCTGTGTCCCAGCTCAGCTGAGACTCTCAGCTCACACTGGCAAAGAATTTGTAGGCACTGACTCACTACCAACCCTGTAGAAGTCAAACCTAGTGCTCTATGGTAACATATACTTATTGAGACCAGAATAGCCTTCAAAAAGGCTTGTGTCTATTCCACAAATACAGAGGTTTACTGGGGGAATATGGGTTTTCTGGGAAAACCACTATTAAAATCTCAGTATCATTTCAAAGGGTCCTATTTCTGGAAAGAAACATGCAGTATTTCACTAATCTCTTCTCCATATATTCTGCTGAAAATATGCAAATATTTCACATGATAATGATAATGTACTTTTTTAATGCTGCCCAATGTCAACATGCTGCTTGGGTAACAAAAAAGTCTAATTCTTACTGAAGTGGTGCATGACATTCCCCCCTTCCTTAAAATAAAAGGATGGCAAAGCCTAAAGCAAGGCTTAGAAACAAGCTTTAAAATATTCCGGCTCTGACCACGCTGCTTATAAAAGGAGTTTTGAATAAAGAACCTCCCTCCTCCCAGGAGCTGCTTTTAACTTTCAAATGAAGCATGACTAAATTCTAGCAAAGCAGATTTGATGTTTCCAATTAGCTCAGAGAGTTGAAAATAGTTGTGATGTTATCAGGCAGTGAGTGCTGTGAATGGTAGCCACATCCTGACATAGCCTGCATGCTGGTAATAATTTCAGAAGAAACATAAAAAATTACTTAATAACATAATTGTGCATTCTGATTTTTTGTGTTATTGTATATTTTCCAAAGAACTGCTGCTCATAACCAAGCATCTGCATTTTATTGTTTGGTCATATTTTTAGCAGCCAATTTGTAGGTTATGAATTGTAGGTTATCTGTCTTAAAACAGTAAGACTCCATAACATTTTCACCCAGGGCCTGATCCAGATTTCTCTGGGAAAAAGCCTCTCAAAAAAATCAATATAAGTCTTTCCCAGTTTTGTGTCTTTTTTTTAGTTTACTGTAATCTGATTGCAAGCAATAATACCAGCTTAGGCCATTATCTTCCAAAGCCTAATCTTTATATTAAGCACGATCACTGCTATTGGAGACAAGAGGGACAAGCCTGAGTCTTGCACTTTTCCTAACACTGGAAAATGTAAACAGAAAATGTTATGCTACTGATGAGTTATTCTCTCTTTAAATTGTGTTTAATAAAATAAAAGACCACAATGGGAGCTGCAATGTTAGAATCCTTTGTTCATATACTGTATTAGTATTACTGTATTATCATTGGCTCTAGCCTATGGCTTTTTTGTTATTATTATTATTTCCTTGTATTCTCTGTTTATTTTTACAGCTAGTAGAAAACAGGCTCATCCAGGACATACAGCATGGATTAAACTGAACAAAGCCTTTTCAGAGTCAATAAACTAGCTGTTTAGCAGTTGGAGTTTGGTCAATAAAATGGCTCTTATAAACCAAAGTGCAAAACAAATAGGCAGCATTAATATTTTTGCGAATATTTTTTATTTCATTTCAGTGTAGACACAAAGGATGAAATACAGAACACAACTTTTGAACAAAACACACACATTTTCCTGCATTTCCTTCCCTGTAGAAAACACAATGTTGTCATTTGCATATGTGATTACATGCTAATACATTTGTGACTTCTCTCACAAGAAATCAGGTGGGTTTACTTTTTTTTTAAAAAAAAACTACACTAAATCTAATAGGCTTGCATACTGCAAGAAAAAAGTAAAAATTTAATTTGACAGAACCTTCATCTGACTTAAGTGGTCAAATCAGTACCTGCCATGACTGTGCATGCCTTTGAATAGACAGAACTCAGTAAAATATTCCTTCTTCCAAAGACAAATTGCTTCAGAAGCAGTATCCATTGCATAAGAAAGAAAATAGCTTTTCAGTAATACTTCTCCCATTTCAGAGGTCAATCTAAGCTTTTGGAGGAAAAAAAATAATTTTATGTTGAAGAAATTATAGTTAAATTGGTGGCAAACCCTGTGGGCCTTCAGGGAGATCAAGATTTCACCACTAGTTTTTAATCTGCAAGTATCAATGTTTTTTTGTGATCTAATTGACATTATTTTGCCAGGAAAGTTTTCACAAATTATTTCAGAAAAAGAGTATACCTTTTCAAGGACTGAATATGACATGGAAATTGGCATGTCATGGAATACATTTTTACCAGTGCCTCTTTTATTCCAACATCAGTTTAGAAAAATACTGATCTTTTTCTTTCTTTTTTTGGCTTTATGAAAAAAAAGCACCCCTATGTTTTCTTCTAAGAAAATGTCAGTTTTCTAAATGAGAAACAAGTTTCAGCCAATAATTCAAAAAGCGCCAGCAAATTATGTGCAAGGTTTCTCACCTGTTACACTCTGTAACAGGAGCTGCCACTGTCCTCCAGTTTTTCCACTAGTTTGTGAACTTTGTTTGCTATGAACTCGGTAGAGAGCTTCTCTTACTCCCTGGGAATCCTATGGAGAAGATGAGAAAGTCCAGCCTCTTTGAGCTGAAGGACTACTTGTAGTATGATAGACCTCTTCTTTCTAAAGCTATTCTACTACAGCTGTGTGCAAACCTCATACTAGCTGAAGGACGCAAAAGCAAAAAATGTAAGCTGTATAGTGAGCAGACTGCATTAAGGAATGGAGCTCAGCTTTGCTTGGAAGTGGGTTTGTCAAATGAAATAGAAAGTTGGTAAGTCTGAAAGGGGAACAAGAAAAGCATAATCCAGGAGCCATCATCCTCCATTCTTGATGCACAAGCCACCATCAGTATCTCCAGGTCTGAGTTTTTTTCTGCTCAAGAAGGAAATACGTGTCAGATTGTTCATTCAGTGATTAACAATAAAACAACCCTGAACTCAGCACTGCAACTTCTGGAGCCTCAGGTATAGCTGCACACTTATTCTGAAAATGGAGATGATCACATGTAATTGCTTCCACGCATAGTTGGATCACAGATGTGACAGGCACTGTGCCTGACCACAAATTATTAAAGAAAAACATTAGCTGGTATAAGCCTTGTTTATGAAAGAGTGCCAGTGGAAAAAGTCACAGGATCATGGTCTCCAGCTACTACACAGGTGCCAAGGAAAAGCATATCAACAAGGGCTGAAGTTTATGAAAAGTATGCTCTGCTTTTTGGAATAAAGAGGTTTCTGACTGCATTAACTTAAATTGTTGTTATTTTAACAGTAAATAACATGCAGACATCCAGCTAGCTAATTGGCTGCTGGACTTTTCATTTGGAATGATTTACAAAACCAGGACATAAGATATTATATAACGATTGGCTGTCCATGAGCATAATTTCACACCACAGCCTTATCTAAACAAAATATCAGTTGGGCAGACGTCCATTTTTTCTCTCATTTGGCACAGGGTTAAAGACATTAATTGCTAAACATTGGGTTAGGCCTGCTAGTCACTGGCCACCACAGGCTCTGCAGGGTCACATTGCCCCAGGAGGAGCCTTCAGGAACGAGTGTCCTGGAGGAGAATGATCCAGCTCCAGTGGGTAGCTAGGACATCATCTTAGACACATTGATGAGGGATACAGCAAACCTCCTCAGGGACTTGAAAAAGTGGTCTTTGGTTCCCATTTGGTGTATTGGGTTTGCATGGAAAAATTTTGGTTGGGGGGGCTACAAGGCTGGCTTATGAGAGCAGCTGCTAGAAGCTTCCCCCATGCCCAACAGAGCCAATGCCAGTGGCTCCAAGACAGACCCACAGCTGGCCAAGGCTGAGCCCACCAGTGACAGTGCTAGTGCCTCTGGGGTAATGTATTTAGGAAGGAAGCAGTGAGGGGAAAACTGCACAACCAGCTGGAAAGAGCAGTGAGACTATGTGAAAGCAACAACTCTGCAGATACCCAGGTCAGTGAAGAAGGAAAAGAGATGCTCCAGGTGCCAGAGCAGAGATTCCTCTGCAGCCTCTGGTGAAGACCCTAGTGAGGCAGGTTGTCCACACGAGCCCATCAAGGTCCACCGTGAAGCAGATATCCAGCTGCAGCCTGTGGAGAAGCCCATGCCAGAGCAGGAGGATGCACCCAAAAGGGGGCTGTGACCCTGTGGGAAACTGGCACTGGAGCAGGCTCCTGTCAGGAGCTGTGGAGAGAGGAGCCCATGCTGGAGCAGGTTTGCTGGTAGGACTTGTGACTCCATGGGGGACTCACGCAAGAGCAGTCTGTTCCTGAAGAACAGCACCCTGTAGAAGGAACCCCATGCTGGAGCAGTTCATGAAGAACTGCAGCCCATGGGAATGACTCATGTTGGAAAATTTTGTGGAGAACTGTCTCCCATGGGAGGGACCCCCAGCTGGAGCAGGGGAAGAGTGTGAGGAGCCTCCCCCTGAGGAGGAAGGAGCAGCAGAAACAATGTGTGATGGACTGACCGCAGCCCCCATTCCCTGTCCCCCTGTGCTGCTGGGTGGGGGAGGTAGAGAACTTGGGAGTGAAGTTAAGTGCCAGGAGAAGGGAGGGGTTGGAGGAAGGTGTTTTAAGTTTTAATTTTATTTCTCATTATCTTTCTCTGATTTGATTGGTAACAAATTAGACTAATTGCTCCTAGTCAAGTCTGCTTTGTTCATGACAGTAATTGCTGAGTGATCTCCCTGCCCCTCTCTCAACCCACGAGCCTTTCATTATATTTTCTCTGCCCTGCCCAGCTGAGGAGGGGAGTTATAAGGCAGCTTAGGTGGGCACCTGGCATCTAAGGTCAACCTACCACACCAGGACTGCATGAAGCCTGTGGCACAACAAAAGGCAGGAGGTGCAACAGCAAGGAATTTCTCTATGGACTTCTGTTTGAGGCTAGGGAATGGTAAGAAGATAAGAAAAGGCCTTTTCTTCATTCTCCTGATACCCATACATCTTCTTAAAAAAAAAATGTAATAATAATCTACTCTTATTTCCATGGGTTTAAGTTCTAAAAGAAATGGAAAAACTACATGGCTATATTCATATGTACCCTCATGATGGTCTCAAAGATTTGCAGATATTTAAGGCATGATCCACAGATACTACATTTGCAATGGGATTTGTTGCTATTCAGGTGACAAAATACAACTTGCTGTTCCACTCCTTCATTTCTATACACAGAATTGCCAAACTGACACAAACAGCAGCTGCAGAAGTAAATGTCTTAGATCCATTGAGCACCTGCACTTGGTCCTAGATTCACCGATACCATGAAATAGCTGAACTTGTGCTCCCAGGTATGGGTAAAAGAACCCCTGCAAACATGGTAGGCACCTACCTAAGTTTCACCATGAACCAAAGGCCTAAATTTTAGGTGTATTTTAAGCAGAGCTGAATGCAAATAAGCAGTAAGAGCTACACAAGACAGTAGCCAAAAACCTTCATTCGTTTGAGAATGTGAGTACTGTCTGCTACATAAAAGACCACTCATCAAGAAAGTAGGCATCTTGTGTTATAGCCTTTTTCTACACTTCATTTTGCACATGACATCCTTGCCACCAGCCTATGAAAGGATTGATGTGGAGGTACCCACCATAACTCGGTGGCAGCGCTTAGTGGGAAGAACCTTGTTTTCTTCCCCCAACAGACATGCTCTAAAAATACTCCAGTCAGCACTTATTCTTGGGGGGTGGGGGGGGTGGGGGTGAAATCTAGCCTCACCTTCACTGCTACAAGTATTTGACCCATGGAGTACCAAGTAATGCAGAGCAGCTTATATTTGCAGTGCTTATAGCCAGCTATATTGACACTGCATAGCACTTTGTCCCATGTGGCATTTCTCTGACCATAAGACATGATTATTTCATCAGCGTACATTTTTTCTGGATCAAAACTCCTCAGCTATTATGGGGGCTGTGTCTCCTCTGGTGGGAGTGGTGGCGTTACAAAATAAATGTGGAAGATGCATGTTCTAGGCTCAGAACGAGGTTGTGAAGCAGTATTTGCTTGTGAGGCGTGCCCTCGTAATGTTGAAGGCCCACATATGGCAGATGGAGTCAGATGATCTATAAGAAAAAGTTCTGGCTTGAACTGCATCTTAACTCTATCTTGGAATGGACTGATTGATCTGCAACAAAATTACACATGGGAAATTGCATCCTTTGAGTCTCCATCCCCAATGCAGAAAAGTAGTACACAGCCCTGAATGAGACACATTATTAAACAAAGGAATGTGCTTGAACTCCTGTTTCAAGCTTATCCTTTTTGCTAGTTTTCCACGCCATGCCTTCCTGCTCAGTCTGCCTCTGAATTACTCCCTGTTAGGCGCACAGGAACCATGGTAGCTAATGCACCACTCGCTCTGACCAGCTGTAGAAAAGCTTCAGGATGGGAGCAAAATGGATACATGTAAAGGAGTGTCAGTATGCTCAGTATGTTTGTCCCATCTCTCTTTTTTTAACCATCCAGAAGGCTAAAAAAGACTAGTTTCCATCCTTTTAGACTTTTGGGGTTTTAAATGGAAAAATTTCTGTTTACATCTATTATTTACCTCAAGCGCTACCACCCACAGATGAAAGCAGGCAATATGAGTTGCCTCTTGTCTCTCTCTCCCTTTGTCTGCACTGTCTTGATGGAGCTTGACAGAGTAGCAGTGCTGTTGCAAGAGGGGCACAAGCAGGGATATTCATCCCCCCAAAAAATTCTATCTACAGCTTCTACCTGTCATTTCTACATCTTTTTACAAAGATCTTGATCTACATCCCAGAACTGAAGACATAAACTCTTGAGCAGTAAGCCTGCCTGTAACTGTCAACATGCTGCTCTGCTTTAGAGACTCAGAAAGTGCTTTTCTTTCCATAACACATGCTCTTTATGAAGCCAGGAGGAGATTTCCCAGTAAAGTGGAGCGCACTTAGTGTCCTTTTCTAGCTTCCACAGAATTCCCTCTATAGCTGCTCTTTGTACACCTCTGCCTAGTAGCAGCTAACAAAGGAAATGACCTGTCAGATTACTGAGTCCATTTCTTTGCAAGGGTAGGACAAAGTCCCATGGGAGGTAATGTATCAGATATTAAAGCGATTTCACACTTTATCTTAGCCAAGAGGTCAGACGTAATATTTATTGTACATGGCAGTTCTATGAGTTTGGCTACTTAGCCACGTTGCAGTAAATAGACAAAACCTGTTGCGGTGAGCACACACTCACCATCTTATCTGGGGGCAATGAATCCCACAAACTGACCCTAGATGTAACAGTTTTTACTTTCAGGTAACTCAGGATCCTGGGAATCCAAACAAGAGTCTTATAGACGTATGGTTGCAAAAAGCTCCTAAGAGCACCAGTAGAGTGCCAGAGTTAAAAGACCATGTGTGCACTGTAAAAAGCACTCCTAGCTTACAGTAGGTTGGACATCATTACCCCTATGCACAGGAACTTAATACCAGGCAATGGACATCCTCTATTTCTGACATAATATATTCAATAAAAAGCCTATTTAGAAATAAATTAACAGCAAAACATAGTGAATTAAAAGACACAATGGAAGAAAATAATTTAAGGAATGGAATAACGAGAACAATTTTCAGCCATGAAATGTTTTTATCTTCTGATAACTTGCAAACGGTAAAGCCATGAATTTATGCATAAGATACAATACACAACAAAGAGATAATTCATATTCAAATCTCATGGTCCTCCATCACACATCCCTCTGTTTATATGTAGATAGTCTTATGAGAAAATGACACCAGGCACAACCAAAATTATGAGACAGCAAGTCAAGCCTGAAGATAATAATTACTTAGTTCACAGAGGCACAGTGAAATTCTTCAGCTCGCTGTCTTGGTGGCCTGCAGTGGTAAACGTATCATGTGAAAGTAGTAAATTAGAAGGACATTCTTACCCTTTTTTTTCCCCTGAAACACCTAATGAACTAGTAACTGACAAATGTGTGGCTGGTATTTAAGAGGAAAGGGAGAACATGAAGCTGACTGAGAGTACCAAGAGCCCAAATCCATTCCCATTTACACTGATGTAAATCTTGAGCAAGTCCATTGGCTTTAGCTGTGTTACTCTGGATATCAATGGCATAAGGTGAGAAAAAAATGTACAATGGGATTACACTTAACTATGGGAAGGCATTTGCTTCCAAAGGAAATGCACACTATACAAACTGCAAGGAATACTCGGTGTCCTAGTTAAAGGTAATGTCATAAAACAAAGCAATAAAAAATTAATCTAATCTCATAAAATAAAAGCATTAGAAAAACCTATTTACAGCATTTTCCCCTTGATAAAAGGGACTATTTATCATTTTGTCAAGATGCTTAGCTATTCAAGGTCTTTGTTAGACTAGGCTATTGAGATATATTTAGCAGTTTACACAAGAAATGCCTTAGTCGTCTCTTCTTCCTGAGAAAAGTTTGACTATTTACAGTTTCATCAGCACTCAGATTCTCCTTTTTTTTCCCCTCAAAACAGTCAACTGAGCAATTAATTATGACATTTCTCTCAAGATGACTACAGGTTGGAAAGTGTGCAAAGTGTCTGTTTAATATAACGATACATTTAAACTTCCTAATTGCTAGAATCATGATATACAATAGTCTTTTCTCATAGAAATTGTGATTAAATAGTCATAGGGTGTCTAAGAATAAAGTACTTTTGGCACTTCTTAAGAGAAATTTAACATCAAGAAGGTTTTGTTCTAATGAGTCTTAAAGTAGCAACATGTTACTGTTAAGAAATGCCAATACATAATTCTCCCTCAGGATTTTTTAATGTGAATGCTTGTATTCCTTCTCCAGATAATTCTTTTTCTGTAAAAGCATCTTTCTTTTCCAGTCTCCTAAATCACTTACAAAATGATCAATCATGTATTTTACATTCCCACTAAAGCTGTAGTAATACTCAGTTTTCTCACTGTGCTGGTCAAGTTCATTGTAAACTATTGGTTAGGATACACTGTACCTTGGCTCCTAAATGTGATTTCACAATTTGCTCACTGTAAACCAAATGCCACATATTCATTGACTTTTAAACCAGCTGAGAATCTCACAAGAAATGTGAGAGGACATGAGAAGAAATACTTTTTGAAAGAATATAAAGTGCAGCTTGTGAAACGGAGTCCTTCTTCCAGGATTTCTGAATCTACTCATGAACTAGAGAGGACTAAGCGTAGCAGGTGAATACAAGCAAATGAATGCTAAGACCCTCTGCTGAGATGAGTTACTTCAACAAAAAGAAATATTCTAAGATATCAAGATGTATACGATATACAGTATGATCATAGGAAAACACAAAAACACAGACAATGCAAAAATCTGGACATAGAGGAAACTCATCAACATGAAGTAAATTATCTTAATTCACAAATACTTTAACAGAAAATGCCTAAACATACGCTAACATACACTGGATTTGGAGAGAATGGCTGCACTGAAAAAAAAATCATTTGAACTGATTTTTTTATTATTTTTTTTTTTAAGAGTTTGTGCAGGAAATTTTAGTCTTATTTTAGAAGTCTATATTCATGCAGATGGAAACCTGGGGGAAAATACTGATGGGAAAATTACTGTAAAATAATACACTTAATTTGGTATAGTTTTGCTGGCCTATTAAATTAGCTTTGCATTTTCGGGTATCTATAGAAGTGATGAAATTGTAGTAGAAGAGGGAGGAGCTGTTACAGAATCTCAGTTCAGTTTTCAATAACAATTTTTAAAAACCTGATGGAATAACAAAAGGCAGTTCAAATTAATGCTATGTGCTTAAAACCTTAATCCAAATGTTGCATCCTATTCCATAAAAAGTGTTAATCCACTAACATTCTGCCAGTTATTAGCTTTTTAATTTTTTTAATTTTATTTCATGTTTTTCTGGCAAATACATATCAAGTATTTGTTAAATATGACTAATATTTTTATGGCCTTATATTTACAGAATAATTTAAAAGTACCAAGCCTAAAATTTAATACTAATAAGCTATAAAAAAGACAACCTTCCCAAGGCAGTTCAAGAAACCCAATTCAATTCTTTAATTCATATTATAATAAATGTTTAATAAAGGTGAGCAGGTAATTCAAAAATAGTGTTTGATTTATTTAATTTCTTTTTTCTGTTCATAAATGATCTGCAAACAGAACACATTATTCTTCAGTTATTGAATTATTTGAATTACAGATCTATTCCTCAAAAATATACCGGTAATTTATCAGATATCTAAGAACTCTGGGGTAGCTTATTTTGAATATTTAATTTAAAAATCAGGTTCTTTATATTAACTACACAGTTCATTTTTGTTCTTAAACTAGATAAAGTAGACTATTAAATCTCAGGTGCCTGATGCAAATTATTTTGATTACAATTCAGTGAGTTTTCTTCAAAGATGGTTATTCACTAGAATATTTTACAGAACATGAAAAAAAAATATTTGTTTCAAAGTATAAAATTTCCATAAGATTCCACAGCTTCCAAGTCCTTTGTTAATATTTGCTATATAGGAAGGGATATAATGATATCTTCTTCAGTGTCAGAAGTTAGCTCTATAGATCCAGCTAACGTGCACTACCAATACACCCGGCAGCGCAGAGATATGCAGCTAAAAAGGTGTGCGTTACAGCAGCACAGCTACTGCCGCGAGCTGTGAGCACTGACTGGAGAAAAACTTTGAGCAGATGTGCACACAGCAGACTCAAATCAGAACCCAGGTGGCATTAACTCATTATGTTGCTTAAATGAGTAAGAAAATAAAAAAAGAAGAAAGCATGATTTCTCCTCTCCTCTTACATTCTGTCTGTCAGTGCAGGAAAGTTTAATAGGCTTCCTCGCCAGCCCCAGCCAAGGCCACCCTTCTTGAAGGAAAAATTCTCAGATTGCATTGCACTTTCTTATCTGCCGTGAGGATCTCCTCTGCACTTCTGCTCTCTCTGGAATCCAAATGATGTCAAAGCTAGACCTTCATGCAGAGCAAATGCAGAGTAAGCACCTGGGACCCATCCTGCAGGTAATTAAAAGAAATGCTATATCGTTACAGGACAGCAGATTCAAAAGACTTATCAATTTCAATGATTTAACTACAATGATTTCACAGCCACTACTGTAGATAACAATATATTAACAAAGGTTAATACAGAAAAATATCAAAGCTAACTTAAGCAATATTAGTTGTTCAATAATGAGTTCAGGCAGGCCCTACAAAAACCATTCTGAAAACTAACCAAACAATATACCAAAGAACTCCAGCTCCATATCCTATGAGTCTTCCATAAATTACTGGCATTACAGAAAGAGTTAAAAAGGCCAAAGGAAGCAATTCTGTAGTCATCCTATGAGATCATGTTACAGAAAACCACCCAGTCCCCCAAGCTGCACATAATTTTATTTACTTTTGGTGCTGTGTTATTTTTGTTTTGTTACTGCTGTCTGTACATCCACAATTTTTTCAAAATTAACTTTAAAGGTTCTTATTACAAACATTGTTAGTGTTTTGTAAAATGGTGTGGCAAAGGTAATGGATGCTTATCGTGGTTTCATAGTGATGAATGCTCTGGAAGACATTTTCACATCACATTTTTCAGCTCTGTGTCAGTTTCTTATGTTTTCTACTGAAAAGAATGTTGCTGTTCTTTTGAATTTCATTTGAATTTGAGTTAACGTGAATTTTTTCACAGGTCTTAAAAAATCTCTAGCAGCAGAAAGAGCACAGAGACAAAACATTTTTATGCAACATAAATTAATGGAGTTTAACATTTGAAACATGAGCATTGCCTACTTGAAGAGAAAAACAGTGTTCACTTGAAGGTTTTCTGAAATGCCAAAGTGTTTGTCATATTCCAGTAGTTTCCATGCCAAGTGTGATGACAGCAAAGTGTTGGGGCTTTAACAGAGTCCTCTGGTCTGATAGTCATTAACTATACTTGAAAACCATCTGGATTCTTGCCTAATTGTGGGCCCAAATCTTTTGTCCCCCTAGCACACTGTATGCACACTGTGTGGTATTTTAACAGCGATGACCTATTTTGTTTGCTTCTACAAGTGCTGAACCTCAACCTTCTACTCCCATTTACCTGTTTCTATACCTTTCAACAGTCAAAGTACCATCTAATTTTTTTAAAATCTATTTTTTATAGCTGTTCTGGGATATGAGGCAGCAAGTCACATAAAATTTGGGTTTTCAGGAAAGTAACTAAACATTGAAAACATGGATAACAATCAGAAATAAACATGCACTTACCTAGATAAAAACAGTGGCTTCCCTACATGTTCTCTACCTTATCTTCTTTTGCCTTCTGAACTTCAGAATCCAGGTCATTGTTTTCTAAGGAATCCTACTGCACATAGCTTCTTTTTCAGAGCGGAGTCCCACCAGGCCACACCTCCTGTGCTTGAAGTAGCTACCAAGAAATTTATTCTTTTCTAGCCTGTGCTGACATGTTCAACTTCAACATAGCGGTGTGACTATTCCTAATAGAAAAATGCAGTCTTTTAGTCAAAAAATAGTCATAATTATGTTGATTTTGCGCTTTGCTGACTCCATGCAACTACCAGAAACAAAACAGAAAAAAAAACATATTCCACACATCTATTTTTGCCTATGTATTTGCACTATGGAAGTAGAAGCGTGACTCAGCAGAAAGGTGGCTAAGATTTACTCTCACAGCAATACTGCAGAGTAGAATACCACTCTTAAATAAGCATGAGTTATTAGATGATATGGAATAAAAGCAAATTAAGATATCCAAGTTGAATTCAATCAGTGTGTTTCAATTTCCTGTAAGTATTGATGAAAGTGCTATCATTTACCACTACTATCAATAAGAATCATAAAACTCTAAGTCATATTGTACTAAAACATACACATATATATATATATATATATAAATTAACAACTGTTGATTCTTGTCCAAAATTTCCTACAAAATAAATAAAAATCTTGGACACAATGCGAGTGGTCAAAAAATTATTTGCATTAGTTCACATATTAGATGAAGTTGATCTCAAGTCATGCAGTTCACCGCCTGGTCCCGTAGACAGCAGGACATATTTTCAAATTCTGCAGCATTTTTTTTAATACAAGATTAAATTTTCTCATGCTCCAAAGCAAATACATTTTTTATACTCTACCTTCCTTTTATAAGGATTTTATTACCATTAATGAGGTATTCACAGGTGTTCTATGGATGCAGAGAACAGAGCATGGGGTAGAGATTTTCTATGCATATCACAGAGAATAATTTTGTCTTGTATTTTTACAAAAAGTTTAATAAAGTTCTGTCTCCATTATGGTTTTTTGACCAGCATTTTAAATGTCAATAGCATTTCAAAATCCTCTGAAAAAAAAAATCTTTTCCCCTGAGTACTTCATAACGTCATACGTTAGCTCCAGTACATAAGGCATGCAGACATAATCACTGTCAGCATCAGCATAAGAAAACTTCGACAAAAACATTAAAAAGCATTTGAAGGGAAAAAGGAACATGAGAAGTCTGGGGAATTAGGAAGACAACAATCGGCATGTGAATCTGAGGAGGCAAAAAAACAGCATCTAAAGGATAATTTTCCAATGTGTGTGTGAAGAATTATGGAGGGAGAAAAAGTAGGTAAGATCTACTTAGTGGTAAAATTGTGTTGATTCTCATGGCAGAGTAACAGCTTGGATGCAAGTGTACAGCAGGATAAGACATTTGCTGTGGTACAAACTGAAGATGGTGATCTTAGATATAGCATTGTGGGTAAACACAAAACTGGAGAACTTAAATGAGTGGAAACTAGCAAAGGAAAGAGAGTTACAACTACAGGCTTTGAGGAGATGGAGGTAAACACTACTGTTTCAGAAGCAGGTATGGCAAAGACCACAGTTTCAGAAACAGGATTCAAAAGGAAACACAGTTTTAATTATAATTTATTTATGCAACAACAGAAGCTCCTAAATAAATGGAAGGGTTTTTAAAGTTGCTGAGAACCAACCAAGTCTTGCTTATATCAATGAGAGCTTCTGCATATTATGGGCTTTAGAGAATCGGGATACAGTTGATTTGTGCCGATGACATTCAGAGCTTAACTGGCGACCTTTCTTCTGGAAAATCTTGGACACAAATTTCACCTTAGGATCTGATTAAGGGAGGAGAAAGAGAAGCCAAAAAATCAGAGGCAGAAAGGATGTGAGTCATGCAGCACTATTCAGTACAGTTCTTCTATATGTTAGTACTGATTTTCATTTTTCTTAATATGTGCATCTATTTTATTTTGCCTCAAAACCTGAATGAATATTTGAAAACTTTTGTACAAGGAAAATTATTTTTGCAACCCAACAAGGTGGCCAGAGATAACAAAAATGTCCTTTGAGTTCCAAGCCTACCAGGTTTGAACAAGTGTTAACTTTCAAAAAAACAGCAATATTAATAACATATTAAGTAGTTAGCTAATTTATATTAATAAACATTATATTATTTATAGTTGTCCTGTGTCTGAAATACACTAAATGAGTTGGTAATCTCTCTTCAGACCATAATATAAAGCAGGCACCTGTACTTATGCTTCATAATTAGAATCCTCTCTAAAGAGGCCATGAATAGGAAGAAAATACTGTCTATTAATTGTGAAGGATTATGTCCTGTTAAAACTGAGTTTGTTGATAGTGTCTCACTATATTTACTCTGAGTATTAAGAACTGTCACAATTTGCATGAGTTACAGTTCACTTAATGATTTTTCTTCAGTTTATTCTACCTTATAGAAACAAATTTACCACGTAATATGTTTTTGCAAAGTTTGGATCTTGGATTTAAGTGGCTTGCAGAACACTTGGTTACTTTATCAAATTAGCAGCTTGATCACAGCTGCATATAGCAGTCAGGTTCAGTTGGTATCACGCTGGTCTCTTCTAAATGTCTCTGTGAAGAAGTAAGAAAAGAAAGGAGGAGAAATCTAATTGATAACGTTGGTGGCATCCCACCTTTTCTCTTATAAAAGGCTAGTTCTGCTTGACCCTCCACTCTGGCAGGGAATCATTCAGTTTATGTGTATTTTTCATTCCTCCCACTGGTTCTGAGAGCAAAGAAGAGGTTTAACTGCACACTATAAATATGTAATATGAAAGCTATGTAAGCTGTCAGAGAATATTCCAGTGTTTAATGACAGTTTTCAGAATGTAAGGCTTGCAGATCTCAGATAGCATGCATACCTTGGCCAGTGAAATATATCCATAGTTCCGCTGTATTTATTTGAATATTTTAGTATTTTAAGCTATTCCCATCCACCCAAGGCTAACGAGAGCCTGAAATCTCAGATCAAGTGCTACTCACAAATCTTGTTTTGGAGTCACAAAGGAATAAAGTCAGGAACAGAGCCTGTGTGGAAAGTCTTTCCTGAATATCAACCCTATTCTATTGAGGCAACAATGCTGTCAAAACCAAAAATTGTCCTACTTTTCAAAACTCTTTGGAAAAACAACACAAAAAAAGCCTTGGTAAATAAAACACTCCTACATGCTGTAAAATTAAAGCAGGTGAACAAAGCATTTTCTTGGGTGTATAAGATCATAAGAAAATTTACAGTTTCTTATTCGCTTCTCAGATTCAGATCAAGCTCTTTAAACAATAAGGGCTCAGAAAGACTAATTGTGCCTACAGTCTAAGTTCTGCCATATCAAAAACAAGGGATTTGTGTAAACTTTAAGACTGAGGGTCGACTGAAGTTTTCTGCATCTTTTAACTTCAATTTAATAAAAAATAGTAAAATATTTTGTCTGTTTCTCAGGAATGGCAGAGAGAAGCAGAAACATGCAGCTTGATTTTGATGCTGTAAAGTAATCTTTTGAATCAGCTCTACAGAGTTTTGCTGTGCATTTAATTATCATACACTCAAAATATTTATACTTTGCTGATAAATAGTACACCTTCTCTGACTTTTTAAATAGTACACCTTCTCTGACTTTTTTTAAGTAGAAATAGGCACACTCCTTTACTCTGACTAGTGTTAATATAAAATAGCATAAAATAGAATTGTTCTGTGTATTAAAGCGTAAATCCTCACCCCTATGAGCCTCAGTAATTTAACTGTGAGACAAAAACTAGCACAAAAGAAATGGAAGATGGTAATTTCATTTTGGTCATTGCAAGGTAGGAAAGAATGATTGTACAACTACTGCAACAGCACACAAATTGGGGTACCTTCCATGTCCTCAGCACAACTTTTACATGGAGGAAAGTTTGAAGAACACATTTGTGTTTTGGAATGTTGCTCCACTCCACCTCATATCTGCCTACTCTGAAAACCAAGACACCAGCAGCTTTCCTTTTAGTTAAGGTAAGGAATGGACATGAGGTAAACTGTTTGGGACTCTGGCTGTCTTTCTGCTCCAAAGGTGAACCATTCAGTTTCTGCAGCTAAGATCATGAAAATAGGAGAGATACTAATTTCATCAAGGATTAATTATTTAACTCAAAGGTGAACTAATTAAAGAAATTGCTGTAAATCATCAAGTTAAATAATTTTGCATTTAGAAGGTACCCACCATTGCCTTTAATTTATGACAGTCCATACAGACAGTCTGTCTATATACAGATACAGTCTATATGCAAACTATAATGGACTACTTACCAGAAATTCTACTGAATGCATAATCTGACCTGTCAGTTCCAAAGAATTTGTGTCCAAAAAATATTTATCACTGGACTACATTCATTATGATTTAAATACATCACACAACCTAAAACAGCTGCAGAAATGAAGCTGTAGTCACTTTAGCTTATAATTTAGCTGCAGCATTAGAACTAATATCAGAATTGCATTATTCCATAATTACTGAGAGATGTCAGATATCCTAAGCTAAAATATATGGGCAAACTATTTTGGTTTAAGAACACAAATGACTGACATAATACCTGGCTTTATGGGTTATCATTCCTAAATTTCTAGGGTATGAGCTAAAATCACATTAAAACTGCTAGATCAGTAAACTTAGGGTTAATTCAATGCTGTTCATTGGCAGCTAACAGAATTGGCATTCTACAACAGAAATATTGAATATTAGCTATGTAGATGTTTATTAAATATTAGATTTTATTAAATACTTTAAAGTGTGCAATGAATTGAAAAAACAAAGCAATCAGAATTTCAGAAATATTTACAATTATAACTCTAAATCAAAAACCTTTATATCAAGAGGAAAGAAGGAGATCAGATAGAAAACAATAAATCAAATAATGTTTGCGTGGATCTTGGCTTGGATTTTATCTGTACCAGCACCTCTATCAAGGGTTGGAATATTCTCTATCTAATGTGGAAGGATTCAAATTATTTATTTTTTTTATAAAGACAGCATAGATTAATTTTCTCTTTAACAATATCACAGGCACAGACACTTACCAAGGGCTAGAGAAAGACAGAAGGAATGCTGCAGATTGGTACACATTGATGGTGTACAAATTACAAGCAGAAACCAAATACAAAGTAACAGAAATTTTTCGCAATTCAGTGTATTACGGGGTAGCAGACTGATACAGTCTGATAGCTTTCTATAATTGTAACATAGTTTAATTGGCAAATAATTGGAAATAATTTCTTTCAAACTATTCCTGAGAAATAATTTAAAAAAAAAATCTCTGGAAAATTTTGTGTTTAATATATAGCTGGAAAAGTACCCAGTAGGAGGCATGAAGGTAGAAACAGTCTGTTTTCAGAAACTGTAAATAAGCATTTTAATAATGTAGCATAGCACATTGTTTATTTCACAGTTTTTCTTTGCAACTTCTTAATAGGATAAATTGTTATTGGAAAAAAAAAAAAAATCAGGTTTAGACTATTAAGATACCACCATCTGATATTAAACCATCACAAAGTTCCATCCAAAGCTTCTCTGAATTTTGGATTCCAGAAATTAACCTCTTCATAAAGCTATAGTTATTTCATTACAAGAAATTCCTTGTGTTTTTTAGTCATCCACAAAGCACATACAGTCTTTTCACATCTCATGAGGTTAGTGTTATATTATGGATACTGAAGATGGTGATAGATTGGCAGGAAAAACAGTAATTAAGATCTGCTTCCTTTCTCCCCATCTTCCCTTACTTGCAGTCAGGGTTGTGCTGAACTTACTATTCTGAACAGTTCCGAACAGTCTTTATTAGCAACCTCTTAAAATTAAATAGAATAGTAGAAAACAGAGAGGAGTAATTACACAGAAATTTCTAGCCATTACAAAAGGGATTGCAATACGTGGAGCAGGCAAATAAGAAACCAAATCAGAACACTAGTTAGGGAGGAAATACCAAGAAATCCCACGTTATACTGTTCCTAGTTTGACAACAGCAAACATGCATAACATTAATTTGTTTTCAATGGCTACTGGTTAGAAAGAGTTACAAACTATTACCTGAGAAGCGGATTTATTTATTGGTATATATAGCCTTCACTTAAAGACTGACATCTGACTGTCGTTGCTGAAGAAAATTACAGTAATATTTAGAAAGCTACATAAAAGAGGTTATAATGCACCCCTATAGGAGGGGCAAGGGTCACTAAATATCTTTCCATCCTAAAATTAGCCTAGGAGAAAACCTGGAGAAGCCGCTGCTAAGGACAAGATATCTCAAAGGGCTGTGTGTCTCAGATGCTGCACAGTGCTGCTTCTCCCAGTTCAGAGAAGCAGGGACCACAAAGCTGGGGACTAGCCTCCTCTCTGCCCCACTGCTCCCCTCCTGTGTGCACCCACGTAGCCTCTCCATTCCTCAGCAAGCTGATGGCACACAGGAGCTGGGTGAAGGCACACGGGCTTACAGAGCTGGAAGCAGCTCTAGACTCAGTTCATTACTACTTTCTTAGCTTTCATTCTTACTACCTGGCTTTCATGTTGGGGGTTTACTTCCATGCAGGCGTTTATTTTAGGCGTCTACATAATCCTGAGTACAGCTACTCTCGCAGACCCACATTAGCTCCTGTAGTGTAAAGAAGTCTTCAAGGAGACTTAAATCATAGCTCCTTACTTTCACAACTGCAAAGCAAGTTTTGCCGGTTTCTGCTCACCTTAATGAATCAGAGGATATTGGGTGTAAAACAATTGAGATCAGTGTTGTCATCTCCATTTTAAAGATAGGAAAACTAAGGCATGGGAATGCAGTGAAACTCCCCAGCATCACTGAAGACCAGAACAAAGATTAATATATATATATATATCCAAAAATGCAAAGAACCCTGCTTTGGTACCCTAACTACCCAAACCTACAGTTTAGACATGAAGAGGTCTGATACAATACTTAAACTTCAGAATGATAATTAGGTTTTAATCTTTCATTAATTAAAATAAGAGGTGTGCTATAAAAAAAAAATCAGGAAAAAAATCAGAATTCCTAAGCGTGTGAACTTTAATTTCATATATATTTATTTGCTGCTGTTTAAGAATGAATAATAATTAAACAATTCTCTTTTTTTATGTTTTTAAGTACAGCTTCATTTTATAATCATCTGAGATAATAATAGTGAAAGATAAAAGCTTCCATATAATCATTAGTTAATAGAAGTGGAGCATGCTGAAAATCACTAAATTTAAATGGAGGCATATGGAAAACTCATTTCTTTAACCACTGATTGCCTGACTATTTCCTGTGCATACACTGCCACAGTACATGTTTCTAAATTATGTTAGACACCCCTCCTCTTCATTTTAAAGTTATGCTGTGAAAAATGCTAATAGAAGCACAATGCCAGACAGCTGATTTTCCTCAGAGAAAAACAACTTTTGTGCACCCTTTCTTATCATTTTTATCTCAGCTAACATTGTCACAGAAAAGAGATCTACATTTGAATTCCAGGTATGACCTTAAGCAGTAAGAGACAAGTTGTTGTCATCAAATCTCTTTAACAGAATGGAGGACAGAGACAAAAGCTGATGGAGTTTCTAAGGACGGCACACTTCAAAATACCTGTTGTGCAGTACACACAGCAATTGCTGCCTTTCGAGATTTGAGACAGTTAAGGTGAGCTCTGTCAGCAATGACTGCTAAGTCAGTACCAAATCAAAACCATTAGCAAATTCTGTTTGAACATGGAGCTTTAAAAGAGAATTAGAAGGGAAGAGTGTATGCATGTTGTTGAGAGATGATGAAAATTAATCTTCAGTCAACTGGAAAGCCAAATCACGTATTTATCCTACCATGACTCACCATTGAAGCCAGTCTATGGAAGTAACTGGGATATAAATAAATTAGGTTTGGGACAGACAGCAGGTATAATTCAGGTAAACTGATGTTTTACAATTGACTAGCTGCTTCTAAAACTCTGAGGAGCACTGCCCTTCATGCTGTACCTGTTCCCTCCTTTGTTCTCAAACAATTCATTTTTGTGTTTTTTAACTTTAATTAAATTTCCTTTGAATCTGTGATAAGACCTTCTCTAGAGAATATGCTGGAAATTGTTAGTATTTGGGGGAGTATTACTGGTGTTGAAACAAGCCTTGAAAAAGCTGGCTGCCTTGTGGTGTCAAGAGGTGTCTAGACACTGTTACTCTCCTAAATAACTTGTTTCTGTATTTCTTACACCTAGCTGATGTTGAGTATCAAAAAAGTCACATCTTTCTTCACCGATATTCAGTCTTACCCTCAACCAGGCTACATTCACTAACTAGATGGGTGTAAAAGGCTTTACATAAAGTGGATTTTATTCAGCGTATCTTTTTTCTTGCTTCTGAGGTCCCTGAAGACCCAATAACTACAAAGCAACCCTGAATAACAGGAATGTAGGAACAGATGTTATTTGGGCAGCCTCACATAATAAAGACTTCTAAGAATCCCTGATGCCCAATTATCTAAACACTTATTCTTAAGTTTCCATTCAGTGCATGATGAATTTAGTCTATTTTAGCTGAATACAAAAAGAAAGTAGTTAGTGTGAAAGTGATGTCAATCAAAGCAGACACATAAATGGACTGGGTAACACTATCTCACAAAGCATACATAACATAATCAAATAGGTAATTTAAATGAGATCAGTTTATCCTGTAATAATTACATAAGTAGCATGTGTAAAAAGGGTAATTATTATCTTGTTATTTTCAAATTATTTTGGATTATTTTGGATGCTAGAGCATTATCATACATACTATACTATTATAATAAAAACCCATAGTCACATGGTCTTTTTAAACTATAATCTTGGAATAAAAATAAAACCATAGTGGTCCAGAATACCAAGAGATTCCATTTTGATTTGGAATATCTTCAGTTTCACCAGCATTATGTCCTGCAAAGGACTTCAACAGGCTAGGTTTGCAATGCATCAGAGATGATACATCCATCTTCAGTGACGCCCAACAGCTGGAATTGTTACAGATAATAAAACAATCTTCCTCTCCTCATCTCAGCTACTTCCATACACTAGCTTCTTCAGCTCGTATCTGCTCATGGATGGGCAGATTATTCCTACTGACAGCATTGCCCTGAAGGGAACACGACACAAATAGGTTTATCTTATAAACAAAGCAAAGGGTTAATTTGTTCAACAGTTTTCTTTGTAATAACACCTTCTTCTACATGATTCCCAAAGATGAAGAAAAAAGAAAAAAACCCTCAGAATGTAGTTGAAACATTTGAAATTCTAACTTTAAATTTAGAGCGAGCCAACTGTATTGTGCCTTTATTTTTTGGAGAGAGAAAACATAGAAGGTTCTTTACAAGTGGATCATAATTAAGCAGAACTCAATGATCACTGAATCAGGACACTGGCAGTATTTTTAAAAACAGTAGTAAATGTCATGGTGATGCTGCCCGCACAAAGGATTGAGAAGGCCTGGGTAAAGTAAGTAAGTAAGGCTTACCAACGAGAGCCAGTGTAAACTCACAGAACTGCTTCCTATTAGGTAATTAAAAACAAGCTTTAATTTTTGAATAAAAAACATTAAATGTGGTGTTCCAAATTAACAGCCATTTTTGCTTCCACTACTCAACACTGCACAACTTAAAAAAAACGGAGGAGTAATGGAAAGAATTGATAAATTAATTATTTTGAGACTAATAAATTACATCTCTGTTTTTTAACATTTCTGTGATGGTTGGTTATTACGCACAGAAGATTACCAATAGGTCTTGCACTGTCCATAACATATCAAAGAGCAACGTGGAATACTTATCTGTGCCTTTTGCATTAGCCTTTTTTCTCTTTAATCAAGATCATTGGGACCCAAATGGTCTTGGAGGAATCAGCTTCACTCTAACATTAAAATTCATTTTCTGTCTCAACTTCCTATGCTGTTTTCACTAAGAGTAGACTTCTAAAAGGAATATATACACACAAAATCCTAATGCTGTGGGGATTTTCCTTTGTAATATACATGAATCCAATACAAAACAATATGGATTATTTCCTATATATTTGTATCTGCCAGGCATGTGAAGTCCAAATAAGGACAAATAGAAGGGGGATAAAATCAAATATGAATAAGCGGTCTTTCATGAATGAAAAACAAAGAGGTTTTCAAACACTGAGCATGTACATTCAAATCACCTTGAAGCAGGTCTAATATATGCAACAAACACTGTTGAGACAGGGGAGGCACTAGAAAGGTAACATTTTTATTTGAAGTAACTTTGAAGAATCTGGTCAAGACTTCTTACTGTTCACTTGTTCTCACACAAAAAACATCTTTTTCCAGGCAACTTGTGTTTCTTCATGCACAAGTTTTTACCATCCTATATATTAACAGACTGAGAGGTTTTTTTCTATAAGGTTTGGAATTTTTAGGATATTTGCATCCAAAATATGTCATAAAAAATGTTTTCATTATAGAGGCCAGTAGAGGTCTCTTACTGAGATTAATTTTCTTCATTAATGACATCTTTCACCTTTCACTTCAGAGTAGGCAACACTGCAGCAAAGCAGAGTGTTAAATCCCCATTTTAGAATAGTAGTAGAGAAAACATGTGCTAAGGCACCTTTTGTAGCAACGCAAAATGAAGTAATAAGCTGTCCAATATGTGCTGCTGAGATTTATTTATCGTAAAGCTCTGCAGAAAATGATCCAGTTCATCAGGCTGGACTTTGGAAAGCAAGTCACTGGGAGCGAGTCAGACTCCTTACATCCAAGTATCAGCAAAATTTTCAAACAGTTAAAGAAAGTAATCCTAAAGAAAGCTCCTTCCTATGGGGTAAAATGTTTATTCAGTTACACAGCAGAGCTTGGCTCACAAGGTTGGACATGTCCCACTCAGACATCAGAAATGATTCAGGGAACTATTTCGTCCTACAGAGGCAACAGAACTTCAATGCTTTCTTTATGAACACCATGGTACACCCTTCATAGATTATCTTGATAGACCTTTGGGCAGAAAAGACTCCAGACACAAGGCACAAGAGTCTGTTTTGCAGACAAAGCATAAAGCCAGGGCATTGCATGGGGAGAATCAGGGTCTAGCTCTTCCTTTTCTCAGACAGGTTCAAGCAGTCACCTCACGAAGGTGCCTTAATCGTGACCCTACAGGGTGTCATAGGGAGTGAAAGACTGAGAACTTCACTTCTCGCAAAGCTGGGTCTTTGTACTGCAAAAATAAGGCACAGAATGTTTTCAGATGTATTTTTCCACCTTTACAAAACAAATAACTCCATGTTGAGCTCTGTAGCTCTGTTTTACTTAGGATGGTATAAAACATAATGAAAGATTTGTGTTACTGCCGAATCAGATACCATTCACAATACGTTTCTCTTTCGACAACAGTGAGGATTCAAAGTATAGAAGTGCTAACTGTAAAAAAAAAAAAAAAAAAAAAAAAAAGGAAATAAAACTGCAGAAAAGATTACAAGACTGGCTTTAAGTATGTTTTTGCAGTATGTTTTTTTCATGAGGGTAGTCTGTGATTACACATATTTATATGAATAGGAATGAGGCCAGGAAGATTGTAAGGAATTATCAAAATTTACTGAGCGTTACACTTATGTAGTAAGTACAGAACACAAATACAGTGTGTACATATGTAGCACTACCGGGACTTAACGTGTACAATAAGTACATTAATTGTGATTTCAAGCATGCATAACAAGGTAAATGATACATGGATCTTCTTGCTCCAGCTTCCAGAGCAACCCATCAATTTCAAGTTTTGCATTTAAATTGCAAATCTTTACTTCCAGTCCTCATATTCATAAAGAAAAACTTGAATATGAGAATAAAGCTTTACTACATTGACAGACAGACCTAAGGCATACCCCAGGAAGAGTCAAGTTCAGAAAGTGAACTTTGAAACTGGTAGATGTTAGGAGCCCAAACTGGTTCTGCAAACAAAAGGAAGAGGCAGAGAAAGACGTTATCACCATTTCATCACGGGCCATGCCCAGACAACCCCATTAACAGTACTGCACTCAACTTGCTTCAGCTGTGAGCCTCTGCATAGGCAATAGTACTGCAGAGGACAGAAAGCAGAAGGATAGGGAGCTGATGCAGGTTACCCATACTATGGTGTGAAGATTGTGGCATACAAATCAGCACACCTAGTCATACCATTGCTATTGACCTTTCTGGGCTGCACAGCAAGGTCAGGGGCATAAAACACCCTCTGAATAACATCTATAGCTCTACACTGCTTTAACCCAGCTGAGGGCTAGAAGTCCAAATCCACATGGGAAAAAGCAATAATGAAAAGCAAGGACTTTGTTAGGGGCAAAAGATATGTTTTATGAAAAGCTGACAGACCTAGGCAGTTAAGCGCTTTGTATCAAAATCCATTTAGCCACATACAAAGCACTGTTTTCTACCATATGGTTATTTTGTTCTCATCCTTACTACAGAGGGTCTAGGAACATTCATTGAAGCAATCCCACAGAGCTTACCTGTGAGATTCTACACAAGAGCGCCATTGTTTTCTAGGACAAACAGATGAGCTTTTTATCTCACTGAAACAAAGGCATACCATTCAGACAGGCAGGCAGGGAGAAAAGTGTGCAATGGTGAATACTGCTGGTTTAACACACAGGTTAAGACACAAATGCAGTAGGACCTTCAGAGCGTGCATTCCTTGACACTCAACTTGTTACCTTCCAGTTGTGTAATGTTTCCTTGTTCATGCTATTGTTAATCTAGAGGTTCCCATTTTTTTATCCAAGTCCTTATTTCTTACAAATATATGGCCAACTAGGTGACGACATTGGTGGCAGAAGGTGAGAAGAACAGTCAGATGCTGTCAAGAAACTGCAGCTATGTTGATAAAATCTCTGTTTTGTGGTCTTGCATTGATACTGTATTACTCAGCCCCATTGCTCAGTATCTAAGGTACAATTCTTTTCATAAAATGAGGGATTTTAAAAGGCTTTTAGAATATCCTGCCCATCATCACTCTCTGACAGCCGTAATGAGGGTGAACAAAGCCAATTTAAAGTTGTTTTGACAAGCTTCACCATGTCATGAAGTTAGGCTTGTGGCCAAATGTAGTGGATTATCCACAAAACAACTGGGGAAATTAGTTAAATCCTTTCTCTAATTCTGGGAATACTTATCAGGTGCTGCAGCCACCGAACAAAGACAAGCCTAGAACATTTTTGTCAACAGATGCTACTCATGTTTTCTTGCCATTCCTGTCTCAAGAATTTTGCCCAGGAAAGGGGAAGTAAATTCCACATTGTTAATGTTATGGGTAGATAGGCTTCAGCAATTTATATTTAAGCACTTGTTAGATTACTGCATGTTTCACAGCATCTGGGGCATCAGCTTCACTGAGACTATCTTTCATAATGATGATGAAGCTCCTTATTTTATTGTTGCTTTCCTTGCTAAAACTCATGACAAGTGAACAAATGTCAAGAAAACCCCAAAGTAGATCAAGTGTGATCAACCTCAAGTAAATACTTTTATATTTCCACCTTAGTGAAGACAAGCCCAAATCAAATAAATTGTCAAAGTTTGTTATTTTTAAATTGATTCATCATTTTTTATGCAAATTCTAGTTTAAATAAATAAAAAATAAATTCCATAATCTGAACCTTATAAATAAGATTACATCTAAAATATTATGAATTTTTTTAAAATCTTAAATAATGATGTGATTTGATAGATGTGCTTCCACAAAAGAGAACAGTGAAAAATATTATTCCTGGTGTGACTTCTGCCCCTTCTTTCAGGAACAACCTAACACAGCTATAGTACATCTGCAATGGGTATTAATTTTTTTCCATTTTGCCTTCTCCTTTTTTGTTTTGTAGAAGAAACAGATAGCAGCAGGCCAATAGAAAGAAAAAAGAAAAAAAAAGAGAGAGAAGAAAAAAGAAAAAAAACATAGCTTTAATCCTTCCCTGATTGGCAGACTGGAAAGCTCTAAATTATTTAACAAAAGACATAACTTCTAACAGCATAGAAGTGACACATAGAGAGGAAACCTTCAAACAGGTGAGAAAGCACACAATGAAAAGTGAAAACCACATTCAGCTGTATCCCCTTTGTCCCAAACAGCACTTCATTTCCTCACTATTGAGTTCCTTCTGTCACAAAGCTTCACCACTTTGTGGTGATTGTTAAAAATGGTAAAGCATGTTTTTCTCTTCCATAATTGCATGTGTTAAGAGAGAAAGCATTTGAAGAAGGTTGACTAGTATCAAATGTGAAAGTAACTAATACTCAACCAGCTCTTCCAGACTAAAAATTCAGGCAACCAAAAGTAACCAAGGCATAACAGACAATACCTTTATAGAAAGAAAAAAAAAAAAAAAAACCCAAAAAAACCCACAAACCACCCAGATTTCTGAGTAAGAAAGGGAGAAAAAATATTACCAACTGTAAATTCTGAAGAAATTCTGTCATCGTGCTTTTTAACTGATAATGTCATTTCTACTGAACTTTCCCTCTATCCCCAAATAGAAACACCTGCTTTCCATAGTAGTTTTCAACTTTCTATTAAGAATTATTAAAAACTAGAAACTTTCTGGAGACAGTGTTTTCCAGGTTTCGCTCTTAAACAAAGTCACAGTTTTCTCAGAAAAATACTGATACAGTTTTCCTTGGCCCTATTACCATGACTTACCATAGCAAAAACTAAGATCAACCAGAAAAATCTGAGCAGGTGCACCAGTGATCTCTTATTCCCCCTGCAGAACAGGAGTCTAGCAGGAGGTTTGGAGAAGTTCCAGGACTAGAGTTCATAAACACATCTAGTCAGCTGTACCATCAAAACATTTTTCAAGCAGAAAGCTCTGTTAAAAATTTAATTTTACATTGGGTTTGCTATAGCAAAATCCCAAACTATAATCATAGAAGTTCCCAACCCCTCCTTTTAAGAATTTCATCTCAGTGTCATTACAGTTCTGGTGGAGCTTTAAGCATGGTTCTTTTAATAACACATGCTCCACCTTATAACCCTGCTAGACACAACACAATCAGAGTTGCTGCTGGTACTGAGATCTCAATCTCATACTTCACAGATAGCATGAAACACTGTGTTTGTACCCTCAAGAGGGACAAACTCAGCCAAGAAGCACAGACCGCACAGAGCTATAACCTACTCCACCAAAGTTACCTGCTTTGGGCCTTTATATCCATGGATATATTCACAGGTGCCCACTAGCCTAGCTGATAATCTGCAGTTGCAGAAGCACACATAGGCATGCAGCTAGGGTACTACGTGACTAAATGGCTGTATCACAGACAGAATCAGACAGGTCTGGAAGCCCAGAAGAATAAGAAAAAGAAGCTTTAGCAACACAGATATTAACAACAAATGTAAGCACAACTGAATCCACAGGTTTACTGAGTTTATTGTTGGATTTTAAGCAGCTATAACAAACAAAAATCACTACCATGCACCTGGAATCAAATTTGAACTACCTGCTCCTGCATTCATGGTCTTGCCCAAGCCTGATCTGTTTCATTTGTAAAGACGATACCTTGCACACATACAATGATGATACAAGTCAACTTTTCCCTTCCAGAGCTGGACCTACCTCTCTACTTGAGCATGCACCCATGCATAGCAGTAACAACCACATGCACAGCTGAACTTGAAGATAATCTTGACCTGGTGACTAACTCCCACTGTAGAAACATACATGCATGCTCCCAGGCAGGGTGAAGATAGGACTAGTCCACTTTTCTGAGGCTACTCCATGAGCTGTCCTTCACGAGTACATTCTGTGGATTCTGGTCAAGAGCAGCAGCAAAGAGGCACACAAGTCTGAATGACCCAACATATACATAACTGCCTTTGAAACAAAGAAAAACCCTGAAGAACTGTGATGTGGATCAAAGCAACATTTAGGTGGATTTTACAACAAAAACATGTATAGGTGGAAGTACAGGTAGCCTGAAATTCATACCACAAATTGTTTTCCTTTTCAGTTCCATTTGTCATTTGTTAAAATGAAGGAACTGCTCACCAGAAATATATCATAACTCATATACCGAGTACTGTTCAGGAATATTGCCTGACTAATTCAAGTTACATGGTGACCCTAGTCATTGCAGATCTTTAATAAAAATTAAGTAGCACTATTAGCTTTAGGTATAATTGTTTATTATTTCTCAAATATTAACCAATTATCTAGGAGTCTTAAAGTGCAGACAGATAGTTCTACCACACAAACACCTTGGGAGGTAATTACTTTTTCATTTTACCAGTTTCTTTCACCTAAGTATGACATGTCTTTTTCCACAGTTTAGAATTAATGAAAAAGCACCACCAACAGAGACAGTGGTCAAAGAACTGCACAAGTTTCCAGGAAGGGGAACATTTATCAAAACATACTGTATGTTAATGATAGTATGCACGGATAAAGCAGCCTGTAATATATAACAACAATAAAGTTGGATTAGTGTATTGAAGGTTGTTTGGACAAGATTCAGTTCCATTTTCAAGAGACTTCAATTTCCTTTCACATAAACTCTGAAATACTTTATGTGACATGTTTATGACTAACTGTTTTTATGAATGTTATAATTGCAGCCCCTTGTGAAGGCTGAGAACAGTGTTGTCCCTTCAGCAAGCAAAAAAGCAAACAGATGAACATGACAATTATCAGTTACAGTAGAAGAGACAAAACCCTCATACCTCAATTACATTGCACCAGATTACAGCGCTGTGTGGTATATTCTATGTTACTTAGGACTTCTGGAGCTCCCAATAACTAACAGAAAAGGTATACTTAACTTCAAATGTAGGCAATAGGTATGAAATTTAGAATTTCTCTCTGACTTATTAGGTTTGTTTTATCAGCCCATTACATAGTCACACTTCAGAAATCAACCATCAGACCTACAGTTCACATGCTATTAATTTTAACTTAAATTTTCTCTTAGGAAGAGCTCATAATATGCTTTAGAAAAATATTATTTTGTTTCCCCTGTGAATTGTCTGGTTTATCTTACCATTTAGATAGTTCAAGGTATTTAAGCACCATAAGCTACAATCTGGCCATGAACATTCACTTTTATGAACTAGTCACTGCAAAAATAGAGTCCAGCACTGCACGAGTATTTTAAGTCAAAATATAAATCAGAATCATCACCTCATATGAAGTCAATAGAAGAAATTGTCTTTTGTTCTCACATCCTAGGCACAGGTAAATAAGGTATCAGTAGAGGTTATTTCTTCATATCCATAAAGAACTAAACCACATTTATGAATTTTACAGGTAAAAAGACAAACAACAATGACTTAAACAAGGAAATATGATGAAATCAAAGTGTAAGGCTCCATAAGTTTTTACAGATCTCCACAGCTCCGTATCCCAGGGAATAACACAAGTTACATTCTTAAGCCCATCAGGAAAACTTCTCATTCACAGAAAAGGTTAGTTGGAAGGGACCTCCATAGGTCATCTAATTCAATCATCTGGCTAAATAAGAATGAACTTCAAAATTAAACCACATTGTTCAGGGCCTTGTTGCAATTTGTGACTGTTGCATCCTAGCCTTCCACTATGCACGACTGTAACCTGACCAAAGAAAATTACTGACATTTTCTGACTGCTGCCTGTACATACACCTTTCATGATTCCTGTATATGTCACAGATTCACCAATGCTATTTCAGATGTACCTTCTAAACACTTTGTGGAGTTTTTCTCCTCTGGACTGTGATGGTTTGCATTGTAAATCTGTTATAAATTCATCCTAAATCAAAAGAAGTTCAAACTTAAACAGAATTCTATTTCTGTTTTCACCTGAAATTCTTCAAAGTGCTTCTTTGACACACTAAGGCATTTTTTGCAGCAGAAGTTGTAAATCTTCAAACAGCCTCTTGAATGGCTATATCCTCTAAATCTCTCCATCTAGCCCTCCAATAATAAGAAAATCAGATTTTGCTTTCTTAAGCTAATTGCTTATATAATGCAGATGACTTTAAAAAGAAAAGAAGATGAGTTCAAATAAGAAAAAAGCTGAAAACATATATAAGCATGACAGTGAATTTTCTGTGATAGAATTCCATTTCTACCTCAGTTGCTCATTCACACTGCATGTAGCATTCATTCCTGCAAGAAAAGTACCTTCCTATCACTTTTTATGTCTTCTGCTTATTTCTAACAGTTAAAAATAGCTGCAATTCACATTCCTTACTCCACAAAGCCCACCCTAGAAAGAAAGAAATTCCTAAATTGAGATAGATAGACATTTATATTTATGGTCTAAGTGGAATAACTACATTTTGTTTACACATACATTTTTAAATTGTCACTGATCTCTGGCTTGCAAAAATCTAGATTAATTTTGCATGCTGAAAAATCACTTTCACTGGCACTTTATCAAGTGGTTGCATCCTTTTAATAAAGACCAGGATGTAAATTATTACATTTATATTCCATTGAAACATTTCCCTTCAAGTAAAATGGCTACAACTGTAGATGTTAATAAAAAAACCACCTAACTTCCTGAGACTGCATTGAGGGGAGAGAATAATTACTGTGACTGATGATAGAATGAATATTACAGTGCATTTGTTCAGTAACTTTACTGTTACCTGTTATATCCCTACTAATACATCACCTCTAGGTCTACCTCTTAACTTTCCAACACTCTCAGTACTTTAAAAGTTTCCTATTAAAACAAAACCAAAACATGACAGAGTATTTCTCTTTCTTCTCATCTGCGTTTTACACCAAAAGATCCAGGATGAGTGTTAGTGACTATCAACTTTCAAAGGAATACCTATCACACTAAGTCGTTTAAAACCCTTGAGAAATATTTTTCCTGTTCCCTCTGCACAAGTGGACTAATGGTAGTAAAACAGTGCTACCTGGGAAGATAAAAAGCCTTCTATACTTCCAATAAAGAATTTATTTAAAATCCTTTACCAAAACAAACAAACAAACAAACAAACAAAACTCTTTCTGACAACAATTCTTTATATCAAAATGTGATGCATATAAAATACAATTAAATATATTGCAACATAGACCTTCCAAGTAATATTCTTACTGTCAGGATGGATTTATTCACCACTCATACGAAAAACAAATATTTAGTAATACAGCCTCTACTTCTCACTACTGTGTATGTATAAAAACACCTAGAAAAACAATGTAGAATATTATTAAGATTACAGAGTCAAAAACTAAAGCTTTGAGGTGTCAGTGATGAAGTTGCAAGTAAAATGTTAATTCAGGGCTCTTGCATATGTGATTTTTCTAAATAGTGCTCAGTTAATTAATCACATGACACTCTCCACTGATTACCACTTCATTCAACAGGCAGAATGGCTGATATTGTGCTCCTCAGATAATGTTTAAGACTTTGCTTTCTGCATTGTATGCTTCTCCCAGATTTTACTTCAGTTTACTCTTCAAATCCCATTCTGAACACAGAATCTTTCATTTACCCATGGGTGCTTTCCTATGCCACAGTAGTATAAGAATTTATTTTCAAAATAGTAATGTGAAGAGAGGTGTAACTATCTTCACTTTACAAAGTGCTGATGCACACAAACACTGAGGGCAGAAGTTTCCAATTATTTTAACTATCCAGTCTGAGATATCTTACACAATTAGTTTTCAAAAACACACCACAGTTACACTCTAAAGCACAGCATCCCCTGGCTTTGCTCATCAATGCAGCTGCTCCCAGTACTGTGTCATGAGGTCAGCCCAGGTACACAGAAAATAAGGCACATATAATCAGAGATCCCTGTGTAAAGTCTGGTGTAAGGAGCTTGCTAAACATCATGACAGGGCAGAAATTTGGTTCTCCAAGGTGAAACAAGGTAAGCAAGACCTTTCTTCATCAGCTGTAATTACAAGCTACCTTCACTGATATCTTCTCATTTCTGCACTAAGGGGTGGGTGAAGCAGACAGCAGCTGTATTAATGACCGCTTTGGTTCATCCCTGTTCTGTGTCACAAGAAAAGATGTTTATTGGAAAACCAATCAACAACCACTTCATGAAAGAATGCACCTACATCTGCCATAGTACTGCACTGAACTCAGGACTTGCGGTTTAGGGTCCTGCCTCCAAAACTACAAACCCTGGGAACCGACTGTTGGCTCCAACTGACTGTTAGCTGCCAACAAATCCTAGAAGTACTTAACGTTTCATTATCACCTTCTCTTTCATCATTTTTAACTTATGAGTTCTGCAGGCACCTGGACTGAAGCATGCCAAGTCTTTACAGTCTGGGCAACTCAGCAACCAGCTTGCACAGAGGCTCTTGTCAGTATCTAGAAGCCATGCATTTGTTTGCTGACATCTCCAAGGGCTCTGTCTCAGCCAGTGCTCTCAAAACACATTTAATAAGCTCCAGAATTATCAGTTTCTCACAAAAAAATGATGCTATATTCAGGACAAGCTCCTTCTCTGGCTGATTTTTAAAAGTATCAACTCTTTATTTCTTTGTAAATAGTATATAGTTGCCTGTCTCCATAAGGTAGCTCTGAGCTGTGCACCCTAAATATATATAAGTTTCACCCATAATAATGCAGTTAAACTGCAGGAATTAAGATGCACCCCAGTTCCAACCCATTCCTACTACTTAGCTCCAGGCAACAAGATGATAATTGGGCTGTTCAGCATGCAAACATTTTGAATCTCATTCCAAAGTACACGATGTTCTTATTGGGTGATTAATGAGAGGCCAGTGTCTCCGCTTCTGAGATTAATTCTTTATGTACATTCTAACTACTAGTGTAACATTCTTTTAATTTCTGTAGCACTGTCTGATAATTGGCTTCTTCTTGATCATTTTAATGGAAAACTTTTCAGTAAATCTAATGTCATGGGCTTAATAAGAATAATAAAAAAAATCCCATTTTCTTCAGTTTTTTCTGTAGCTCAATTTACTTTCATAAAAACATCAAATTCTTATATTAATCTCTTTCAGATGGCTGCTGCATGTTTGGAGACTTCAATTTGCAATGGCGTCTTGCTTTTTTTCTGCACTTTTTTATCAGCTGGGAATTTCTCTTCCAAGGGCTTTCTTCACATGCCTTTCATTTCTACATAAGGTAAGCTTTACAGTTGGTGGTGAAGAACTGTTTCTCTGTCATAATTAAGTCTTCTGTACATTCAAAATAAGTTGCAAATATTTAGAAAATCTTAAAAAGGGAAAACGAGTTTTATATTAATTGTTTCCTTAATGTCAGAATATCTCCAAGAACAAGCTAAACCTGAGCAAGTAACGTCGTATTGCAATACATGTGTATACACACAAATGTCCATATACACATCCTCACCTGTGCACTTAATGGAGGTTACACACACACAAAAAAAAAAAAGTAATTCTTTTCATAACAAGCGAAAAATATAATTTCACTTTCAGGGGTAGCTGAATTCTCAGTTCCACACCTGTCCTTGCTCCACCTTCCTATTTCACTTTTCTTTTGTCCTGCCTCACACCAAAAACTCAGACAAATCTGGAGACACAGAATGCAAAAGTGGCAGACCAGAGGTTAAAGTTGTAGAGTCATAAGCACTGGATACCAAGACCTTACTTAAAGTGCCAAGAAATCTTTAAACTTACAAGAAAACCTCTCAGAGAACAGTAAGATCTCCTGTAATTTAACTCTGGCACTAAAAGAGATAAGAAGTTTACCTAATTTTTGATTCTTGCTTTATTCCTACCTCAGTCTGCAGCAAATACCTGGAGCTCAGATAAGGCTGAACATACAAAACCTATGAAGCTAAGAATTAACATGGTAAGCAAAATGTAGCATTTTTCCCATACAGTAATGCAAAGCTGACCTTAAATGGCTATGGTAATTTTCAGTGATCATAGCTTATTTCTGCTTTTACATATATAAAATTTATAAATCAGACCACATAATATTTAAAATTCTGTGACTCAGTGTCAGACTAAAACACAGAGGGTTAATCAAAAACTATGAGATGGTTTTCTGTGTTTTTCATTAAGTCCTTTGCAACTCAGTACTTTTTGTCATCTTTTCCAAAACTGAAACATTCTCTGCAGAGAGCAAAACGTGTATTTTCCTCAGAAAAGGTATTATTTGGGCGTCTCGGTATAACTGGTATCTAGTATACTACTTTGGCCTAAGAATTTCCTTTCTGCACCATGGAGAAACATTACACGGATGAGGCCGAACACTTTTTTGATTGCCCTTTCATCTTGACAGACACAATGCAGAGGCACATAAGTGGCACCTACTGAGAACAGTAATGGACTTATTTCCTGGATTTAAAATCTTGACAGAGCATTTGGAATCTGGATTCAGATGAAGACCATGAAAAATGCACAAATCCAGACATCTCACTCAGTAAGGTAATAATAATAATAAAGAAATCACTTGCCAAGCATCTTTTGAATAGTTTACCTGAATTACCCACTTCAAAGAATTAAAAGTATCATTTTAATAATTCTAACTGACTAGGAAAAGGAGCCCTCTTATTATCGCAGGCTGCACTTCTTTGGCTAACATCTTGAAACTGGTTTTGGCCAATATGTAATCATGAAATATATTGAAACTGGCCAATATATAATCACAAAGCAAATGATCTGTAGATGTTCTGGGTTTGTATACCTGCAGTGTTAAACTGTGATTTTGAAGTGCAGGTTTGTGCCTGTATGAGTGGCTTTAATGAAAGAAAATTCACCTTCAAGTGACGTCATAGTGAAGGTCCCCATGAAAAGCATTCTGCTCAGTTCTGGAGAAAGATTGCTTGGATGAGGTAGCATCTGATGAGCTGAAGGCTGACAGGGAGAGGGAGCCCCTCATTCACAGACATTTCCTCTCCTATCCATGCCAAGCTTGAGAGGTTTTGTTTTGGCACAAGATGATAATCACTATGAGAATGAGAGGTTCACAGGGAGAGCTGGGTAGTGTGGGAGAAATACATGACATGAGATGAGATAGGATGACATCTGTCATGGGAGTCGGTGGATATTTTGTTTAAGGATGGCATTGTAGACAATCTTGGAGGCCCCCGTATTGATGTTTTGATGTAACCCTTTTGGTGGCTGCCTCAGGAGGAGTTACCGGAATAAAACCAGCCTGTGTGCAGATGGGAGCAGGGAAAGGGTTCAAGCTTTCATCCTGAATGCAGTCATGAACTATGGGCATACCTGAAGTAGGGTCACATAATAAATCCAGGTCTACAGCTGGGAAAAAAACTTTTAGCTCATCCATTAACCTTTTCCCCTATTCCTCCACCACTCAGTCCACTATTAACCTTTCTAAGTTAGACCTGCCAAGGACCCTGAATCTGGTGCATGCATCAGGGAATCAGAAAAGCACTTGTGATACTGAGGTAGCAACACAATCTGTGATGGTACCACAACAGAAGGTCAATAGAAAGGGAGCCAAAGTCATGGAGGTTTCCCAGTAATCCTGTTCACAACCAAGATGGCAGAGCAGAATGGTGTTCCTGAAATACATTTGGCTTGGTCCTGAAGGTGTCATCTATACAGTTCCTCAGTGCCCTCGTAGGGGTCAAGGACAAATAAAAATTATATCCAAATCATTTCATTTCATTAAATTGTTCCCGCCTTTGATTATCTTTTAACATAACAGATGTCATGATCTTTTTCCTACATTCAGTGTAACTGAGGACGAAATTTTAGGTGTGCAGAGTCTACTATTCATAATTTAATTTAGATTGTGTACATAAGTAGGAATGCATAAATAAAGCCTGAGTTATGCAAAATCATCAGGACTGTTTTGGTGCAGCCATCTAGTGAAATACTGGATGAAATTTTCCTTCTTCTGAGATAACAATGGTAGCGCCTTGGCATGCTTAACACCCATGCAAATCACAGCTATTTTATCAACCTTCAAGTTTTCCTTTACAATTATAAAATTTTCCTGTGTCATTCTGCCTGAGTTCAAGTCAGTAAAGTAGCCTGGGGCTGCTGTGGGTAGAGGTTAAAAGGAAAAGGAATTGAAGCTATACTTTTGTGGTTGTCACAGCTGAAACTTTAGCTAGCTGAACTTTTGAAATATGGAAGACACACGGGTTGACATTTCCAAAGATACATTAGACTGAAGCTTATATTTTTCCATTTCTAACTTCAGTGATTTCACTAAAACCAAACAACAAACGAAACAATAAAGCATATAAATAATGGATGCTCAGAGCACCAGTGTCTCATGTAGAGCTGGGAGAATTATTCACATTGGGAGAATTATAAGACAAATTTTTCCTTTTTCTGTTGGCAAATTGTCTGTGAACAGTTTATAACTTTATCAGATTTATTTATTTGAAGTTAATCAAATAATTATTCATGTGATTCATTCATGGCTATATCTTATTCTGAAAGAATTAAATGGAAATCTGTAATAATAGGGAATTATAAGATCATGATTACCCAAATATTTCACTGAATTTATTTCTGCTCTAGGTCAGCTGAGTGAAATTTCAGTTCCAGGTTCCAGATATTTGTGTCTGTGAATTTTAAAATCCTTTGACAATAATATTATTCAATATTTGCTTTTAAATTCTATATATTAGTGAACATTCTATTAGTAAATCATTCTATTAAAACTATTTGTAGAATTATTTTTTTTTAAATGGTGAAATAAAAAGACTAAATATTGAAGGAATATTTTCTAGGAAATAATGCTGAGCTGGATTTTTAGTGACAGTGACTTTTTTTTAATAAGCTTTGTTCATTCCTGATACTCACACAAGCATGCACTTACTAAATGGTATTAACATTTGGCAAGGCATCAGATGTGCTGGTTTTGCTGTGACTCCTGATGGGAAGAGGAATATTACAGAGCTAAGGGATCAACAGAATGAGGCTCCAATTCACTAGTCCATCGGTGATAATTTCAGATGCTTAGTACTAGAAGTCCCTGCTTGACATTCAGCATTCATTGAAAGACAAGTTGAAGTCAAAAAAAGTACAAGAAAGGGCAATGAAAATGCATACAGGAATAAAGCAGTTGCCTTGAGAGAAAAAAAAAAAAAGAAAATGGGACTTCATTACAGAGAGGAAAAGGTTAGGGAGAAATGCAATTGAAGTTTATAAAATTATGATGATGATGATGGAGTAAGATCAGTAAGAATCATTATTTAGCAAATTCCTAAAATCTAGAATTTCAAAGCTCTCACTGAATTTAGTAGAAGATCATCTAAAACAGATGGAAGAAATTACTTTTTTTTTTACTGAACAGGTAGCAAACTTTTGAAATGCGTTGTCACAGGACGTTGTGCAGATAGTGTCTGTTTCAAAAAGAGATTAGACAAACTCAGAGACACAGTTCCACAAACGGATACCAGAGAGAATATGCAGGGATGTATACGCTATCCCATATCCATATGTATCACATCTCCAATGGCTGTGAACCCCAGGAGAGGAAAAAGGCAGGTGGCCAAACACCCATGTTCTGGCTAAATATCATCCCCCACCGCCAGTGTTAGAGATAGGGTATGGTGTAGGACACCGGTGTCACTCAGCAGGGTGTTTATCACATTCTTGTAGCATTTGAAACTTTCCTAGTCTGCCTACTTTCAGTTTGTACATTTCTGCTCAAAATTAGTATTGGTTCCCTATGTACCATCAATCAGTTTCTTGTCATCAGATAGCATGAGGCAGAGGTTATTAAAATCTCAGTGCCTTCACAGAGCAGAGCAAATCCTCATATCTGCAAGCGTTCCTTAAAGATCCTGTAGGGATTTACTGGGGCATATTCATTCCATATTCCCCTCCCCATATGAATGTACAGTTCCACAGTCTCACAAGACTCTGGATGTCTAGTTGTTAAGCCTGCTGTTTGCAAAAGATGAAGTATTAATTTTATTCCATGAGCAATTTCTGTCTTTAGGGATCATCTCATCCTGTGTTTTTTTTCCTGGGCGTGGGAATTGCACATGCACAAGTCCTAACCATTGTTCATGCAGTGATGTAGCTCCACCTGAGGTAGCAATGAGAGCAAACAACAGGAATTCTGAATGAACCACATTCTGCCAGAGAATATGGACATATCATTATTGAAAGATACCTTAAAAGCCTGGTCAGCTCACCTGGAAGTTCCTTAGAAAAAAACACATAGACAAAAGCAACAGTAAAAACATTTTTTTATGATCACAATGGTCAGAGCAAGCTCAGTTATACAAGCATGTTTAAAGAAAAAAGTCCTTCCAAGCTACATAGCTGACATTCCCTCCCATGGCTGACAAAAAGAGAGAAAAAAGACGGTTTTCCTTTCATGCCATATACTTTCTTCCTCATGACATAATCAGGAAAAACAGGGAATTCCAGACAATTTTCTGCCACACATTTCTCTCAGGGAAGCAGAGGAAAATGAAGTCTCACCCATCCCCAAAACCGTGACTTATCAAAGAAACACAGAACTCACAAACTCACATACTTTTGAAAAAGGCAGTTAAAAAAAAAAAAAATCTACTTTACCTAATAGTTAGGAGCTGCTTACACTGTTCTGGGTTTTTGGCTATAAAAAGTACTAATGACTTTGCTACTCAGGCTGCAAGAAAGACAAAGTTATTTTCCCTCCTTAGCCACGTGTAATGTTACCATGTCTCTGGCAGTGAAGCCCTGAACGCAAGCCTGCAACAGCAACTTCAACACAATTCATGCAGTTACATAAATTTACTTTCTTGTCAGAGAGATGTTTTCAGTTTAAGGCATCCATTTAGGCTATGAAGCAACTGAGATGATCTCTCTGTGTTTATATTTCTTCAGAGAGGCACTATAATAAACTTCCAATACAGAGGTCAAGCATCAAAGGCTGTTACAGGTTGTTGGCATTCATTTGTCTTCTGGGTACAAAAGGGAACACTTACTCACTTTGAACATGGAAGAGCTGAAGCAGACTTTAAATCAGCGTATGTTAGAGGTTAGTTCAAAGAGCATGGAGTATAGCACCTTACTACTGGTCTATAAATGGAGAGAAATACATAAGAACAGAAAAAAGTAAAAAAAAAAAAAATACATGGTGTCGTAGACATGCTGTTACAAGTAAAAGAAAAATTTTAAAAGGAGGAAAACTTTACTGAAACTGTAAATACCTATAGTGCAACTAAATTGCAACCTTGTGTAAAATATTAGCTGATTTAACACCAAACCTTTCTAGAATCATGCTAACAGGAAAAGGAAAAGAATGAAGTAGATCTTTGCAATGACTCTTTGCTCTCCAGGCACTTTGTTTACTCGTTGCGATCAAGAGAGCTCCAAGCAAAGCAATAGAAGCAGAGGACTGTAGTTACCTGGGATAATACTGAAATCTGAATGCCATGTAGAATTTGGGTGCTTTTAGTGTTCAGTGAAAATTGAAGAGGCTTTTCAGCATGGCTGGACTTAATTCTAGAATTGGATTTCTGAATTTTGATTTAGGTCTATTTTAATTTGGTGCCTAAATTCCATTTTGTGTCTAGGACAAATAGATTTCAGATGCTTCCTTTGTTTCTCTAGTGTTTCCTGATCCTCACAAGTTGACATACAACTTACTTCTAGAACTAGAAATTTGTTTGGAAGTAAATAAGTTGCTTGAATCTTTATTTTAATGAAATTTAGATGAATATTTTCTTCTAACCTTAAAGTATAGCAATACCTATATATTGTGGCTCTACACTTGTGCCTGTAGTTATCTATCTTTTTGAGGCAATAATCAAGTTCTTCTTTTAGAAATCTTGCAACTTCTTCAAGAAATCTTAAAATCTAAGCTTCACCAAGAAAATCCCAACGTTAACAATTTATTCACTGATGACAGATTAAGTCCCATATAGGTCTTGTGTAGTACCTGCAGCTCAAGTATACCTGTTTTGAGAACTAAAGTGTTACTTTTAACTAATACATCATCTGTAAACACACCCTTTGCTCATGGTTGAATTCACCTTTGAAGAATATGAAAACTTCTGTTATTTGACCAAACAGAATCATAGAATAGTTTGAGATGGAAGAGACCTTTAAAAGTCATCTAGTCTAATCCACCCCGCAATGAGCAGGGACATCTTCAACTAGAACAGGTTGCTCAGACCCCATCCATCCTGACCTTGAATGTTTCCAGGGATGGGGCATCTACCACCTCTCTGGGCAACCTGAGCCAGTGTTTCACCACCCTCACCATAAAAGATTTCTTCCTTATATCTAGTCTAAATCTGCCCTCTTTTAGTTTAAAACCATTACCCTTTGTCCTACCCCCTACAGGCCATGCTAAAATGTTTGTCTCCTTCTTTCATATAACCCCTCTTTACGTACTGAACAGCTACAATCAGGTCTCCCCAGAGCCTTCTCCAGGCTGAACAAGCCCAACTCTCTCAGCTTGTCTTCATAAGAGAGGTGTTTCATCCCTCTGATCATTTTTGTGGCCCTCCTCTGGACCGACTCCAACAGGTCCATGTCTTTCCCGTGCTGAGGGTTCCAGAGCTGAATGCAGCACTTCAGATGGGGTCCCACAAAAGCACAGCGAGGGGGAAAATCACCTTCCTCAACCTGCTGGTCATGCTTCTTTTGATGCAGCCCACAATATGGTTGGCTTTCTGGGCTGCAAGCACACATTGCCAGCTCATGCCCAGATTTTCACCCACCAGTACCCCCAATCCTACTCAGCAGGGCTGCTCTCAATCATTCATGCCCCAGCCTGTACTGATACCAGGGGTTGCCCCAACCAAGGTGCAGGACCTTGCATTTGGCCTTGTTGAAATTCATGAGGTTCACATGGGCCCACTTCTCAAGCTTGTCCAAGTCCCTCTGGATAGCGTCCTGTCCCTCAGACATGTTAACCACACCACTCACTTGGTGTCACCTGCAAATCTGCTGAGGATGCACTTGATCACACGGTCCATGTCATCAATTAAGATATTAAACAGTACCGGTCCCAATACAGAGCCCTGGGGGACACCACTTATCACCGATCTCCATCTGGATATTGAGCCATTGACCACTACCCTCTGGATGTGACCATCCAACCAATTCCCCATTCACCATATTCATCATATCCATATCTCTAATTTAGACAGAAGGATGTTGTGGGGAACCATGTCAAAGGCCTTAGAGAAATCCAGATAGATGACATCCACAGCTCACTCTTTGTTCACTGATGTGATGACCATTCCTCTAAGAATAGTCTTTGCTTTCACTTGACTCTCGAATAACACAACACAGACACTTAATTTCTATGCAAAGTTCATTTTTCCTAGTACATTCTTACCTAGATATATTTATTGTTAACTAAGCCACATATATAAATTCTGAGTCTATAAAGCAGGCTTTTTGTGTTAAAAATAAAAAAAAGAAAAATACTTTTTATCCTCCTGTAGACTGTATGACAGTAGTGCTTTGATTTAACCATCTCAGCTATTGTGAATGAAGCTACTGTACTTGCATTTGTTAAGTGGAGGAAATTCATCATGCGTGTTCTTAGGTTAGCTAACGGACAAAATATGAAACAAAAGGTACCTAAGCCAGAAAGTTAAGAGCTCAAAGCTGAAGGTCTGAAATCATAAAATGAGCTTCTTTGGTAAAGTTCAGCTCTGCAGCTTTTGAAGTTTGGCAGCCAGCTCCAGGAATGGAATTTACAAGGTCAAATGAAGTATTTGAAACTCCAAAATATGTAAATTAATTAAGCAAAGTCAAGTGAATGGATTTGGATTCACAGTAAACAGCATGTTGAGCACAAAGGTATTTAAACTAACCAATAAAAAACAACAAAAGGCTCTGTCTAAAACTCTGCTTCCTTCGTGGAAGCCTGTATGACTGACTTGTCATCCAGCCAATTTTTGCATAGCAGCTCACTGGCTCAAGCTCTTGCCTGTGAAATGGAAAACTTCCTCAGCCACTGAGAGGTTTTTACACATTTATCTACATTATTCATGTATATAGGTATAACCTCACCACCAGCTAATCTGGTGTTATGGATAAAAATTTTCCCTAGTTAGTGAAATACTCTGCAATTCTTAATGCAAAATTCATAAGGGGAGAAAAACTGTGAGACAGAACAAGCATGACCTGGCTTAGTCAGCAGTCAGTTGGTTTGAAAAGCAAATTTTTAAGTACTATGAAACATATAACAAAATCTATTGCATGCATTTAGAAATGTTAGGCTCTGACATGCACTTTTACATTGGTTCACTTGTCCTGCAATCACATGAAGAGTCAATTTCTTCACAAGATTACCATCTGCACTCAGCCTCAAAGCAAATGGGGCACTTCTCAGTGTTAAAGAGGACAGTACAGCAGCCAACATAGTAGCAGAAACCACAATATAAACACTAAAAGAAAAGCCACAAGCAGAGATATGTACGTATTTGAAACAAAGCGCCTATGGTGGAAAACTTATTTGCATAAAAAGAATATGCAAAGTGTTGGGTGAATAAAATTGAGAAGGATTACACTTTTCCAGGGTGCCAAGGGAAGAACGTTAGTTTGTGTAACATCTCAAGTCCTATAAGGCTAGGATCATAACAATTGAAGAGGATTTTAACGTCGTGCTTCAGGGAATAAAGAAGTTAGACCAATTGCCCCAACTGGCATCTCATATGATGCATATGAGATGACACAATATACCTGCATCTCATAGGAGAAACTGTTCCATTCTGTGACAGAGGATGGAAATGAAGTTTTAATAGGCTCACAGGTCTGGAAATTATAGGATGGGGAGAGAAACAAAGGGAATAAGTCTATAAACTGGGCACTGTACGTAAAAAAAAAAATCTCACATTTATATGTAGAACTGAATTAAAAAGAAGAAATATTTGTCATTGTCCTAAAACAAGAAGGGAAAGGGAAATTGTGGGAAAAATGGTTGCCATAACTTGTTTTTCTAAGTTTTATTAATCAGAAAGGTTCAACTGGAGTGCTTAAAAAATGGGACACCTGTTCAACAATGCTATGAATAACACCACTTCTTCAAATTGATTTATATATAGCCTTAATGACTTTTCACAGGAAAATACAATATTTTCTGCTCTAGAACTTATATTAAAGTCTACAGAAATGACAAATTGATTTGGGAAAAGTGGTAGAAGGTTGTGACTGCTGGCTTGATACAGGTTTGTAAAGAGCAAAAGCAGTTGCATCAAGAAGTCTGAGAAACATTTGAAGTAACATTTCATGAAAAGTGAATATAGTGAAATATTTGGGCAGTTCTCAACATAGCCTGGGCCAGCCCCCAGATCTGTCCTCCGACAGTTATGAAGGGGTCTTGCAGACTCATTGGAATGATGAACTACATAGAAAAATGTACGTCCAACCACTTTGAACCAGCAGCCAGAAAACTACGGTACAATGATGCTAGATGGCTTAAAATTCTTAATGATGTGTTAGGTGAGCTGGAGGGATAACAAAATACCCTAACACAGAGGTACTATGATAGTAAATGAAAATCAAAGCATCACATACATAAGGGAAGTAACAGACACAAATAAGTTTTCACTATCTGACAGTATGGTACTGGGTCAAAAGAAGAAACTCACAAGCCCCTGGACAAGCTCAGGACACCTATAAATACTAATATTTAACTCCCTTGTTTAACAGCCTGGTTATATATATTTGAAACATTCCAGAATCCTAATATGGCTTGTAAACTGTAATTGGTTTGTACTTGATTAGGAATAGAAGATGTGAAAGACCGGACATTTAAGAGCTTTTAGCAAGAAGCTGGAGCTGACTATTATCTCATGCTGAGAGTCCTAGTATATAACATTGATTGATTAGAAAAAAAAAAAAGACCCTGTCAGCCTCCTTGGCTAAGAATGACTTCTAAACAAACATATCTTTCCCATATGAGGTGATGGTTTAAAAATAGGAATACGTATTTACCACATACAGCTTTCTACAAGTGAAGCAGTGACATCAAACACAGTAATTGTTGGCTTACTTAAAGCTGACTTCTTAACAGGGACTCTCCAGTCAGTATGACAGAATACAGTTAAAAGCTGAGCAGTAAAATTTAAAATTTTTCCATGTACGCAAAAAGAAAAAAAAATGGCAGGTTGAACCATTCCCAAAATTAAACTCATAATAATTCTGAGCAAATGACTGCTTTTAACAGTTATTTACTATATTTTATAGCACAATGTTAACCTAAGCCATAAAACATAATGACTTGGACTGCAAAAGTGGCAGTATGTTTTAATTTTCATTCCAAAAATACTACCATATACTGTCTGTAAGTTTTGCTTTAGTGCTTTGTATTTAATGTGCATGGATTTGTTGTAAATTGCTATAAAAATTGGAATTAATTTCTAAAGCAAAATAAAAACAAATTATTTCCTTCTGACCCCCTCAACCGTCTCTTGGATCCATAAAATAGTTTCTTTTATTAACTACTCATGAAAAATGTAGTCTTTTTCCAAAGTAAAGTTCTCTCCAGTGATATGCCAAGTGATCTGATCATAATGAGGGAGCTGGGTAACCATGGAGTTTGTTTTCCATCTACTTCATAATTACATTGCTTATAGCTCATGTTTTTAGCCTGCAGCTACCATGAAACCTTTTTCAGCGTGTCTGACAGCCAAATCAGCTTTTCTGTCCTTGGTCTCCACAGCAGCAGTGGTTGGTTGTAGGCTTTCTGATAGGTATCTAAGTGGTCTCAGGCATAACACCTTGTGCCTAATTGAAGCTAAAGTACTGTACAAGGTGAAAATCAATGTGTGGAGGGGAGAGAGAGCAGAAGAAGCTGTCAAATACCATTTCTGACAAGCACTTTTGGCTGTAAAGCAAACACAGGCCTCTCATAAGATGGAAAATTGTGGTCCCAAGTCCTTGTTTATTAGGTGTTCTCATTCTCAAACCCCGGGAAAATTAAGTAATTGAGGCAGTTTGTTTATTTTTAACAATGAGCAGAATCACCTGAAAATTTAACAGTGACAGTGGTCTTCACTCAGAGGTCTGCTGAGAAAAGAATAAAGCATAAACTAAATGTCTCACAGCTTTTTGCACTACAAATAGAGAAAAGAACAAGAAGCAGGGAAGGACGACTTTCTAGATTCACTTCTAACCAACAGGAAAGAACTAGATGAAAATCTGAAGATGAAAGGCAACTCTGATGAGACAGGCAACAAAATTACAAAATTCATTATTTCTTAGGAAGAAAGAGGAAAAACAGCATATTAAGACCAAAAGTAAGTGTGAAAGCAGACTCCAATAAACTCAGAGCTTTGTAAGTAAACTCTTATGGAAAATAAATCTAATGAGGTAAAAACTGAGTTCTGAAAAGTTAGCTATTGCTTTAAAAATTATATAAAGTGCACGTGTAAATTACACACTGGCAGATGAAGGATAGAAAGTAAAATTAGTGATAATGAGTTTTTCAGTCACCTAAAATTTAAGAATGAAGAACTGAGAAGTAGAAGCTAGGTAATTCATGAAGGACCTGAAAATAACAGTTGGAACATGAGGAAAAGAACAGAAGAGCCAGCACTCAAAACAGAAGACTGCTGGCAAGAGATGTAAGTAATAAGAACACCAACAAAAGGTCTGTCCAATTCTCAAGGGAGCAGGAAGCTTTCAACATATGATATCAAGAAACTGAAAGTAAATTTAATGTCTTTTTTGCTTCGGTCTTCACTGAAAAGGTCAAGTTCAGTCAAACAGGCAACGCAGTTAATGCTCATGACAAAAGGATACAAAGTCAGGCTGTAGAAGAGTAAGAACAAGCCTGAGGCCACTAAAATTATTTACACGATTTTAAGTCAGCTGGACATGCCCATTTCCACTCCAAGATATGTAAAGAAATAATTTCACTAACGTCGGAGGCATTAGAATTCCTTCTGGAGAGCTTGTGGCAGTAAGTGAAGTTCCAGAAGACTAATATAGCACAAATAAAATCCACCTTTAAAAGTGCGAGGGAGGAAAATAGGAGTTACAAGCAGTCAGTTGAACTTCACTCATACAAATTAACTACAAAATTTGTAGAAAGAGGAAAGATAATATGGACACAAACAAAAGCCACAATAGTAGTAAAACATGTCTCATTTTCCTCTACAAGATGAAGAGCCTTTGTGTGCGGATGAGACAGAGTGTCTTGATGTCAATAGAATACACATAGTAGTAAAACAGCAAACCAGGGACCAGTGTGCTGAAATATTTTGGAAAATTGTATTCTCACTAGTGAATCAGAAGACAGATATTGTCAATTTTCCAAAAGGCAAACAGCACACTGGGAGAGATAAGCAGGTGTCCTTTCCCAGAACATGCACGGCTTAGCCAGGGCAGTCTCTTGTCTCCAGTATGAGGCATTGTTCAAACAAGGCTACAAGAAGGTGGCAATGAAGAACAGGTCTGGGAGATGGTACTTACAAAGAATGTTTGAAATATTGGTGGAGTTTAGTTAGAAGAAGAGAGAGAGAGTAATAAGTGCCCAATGTGCAAATGTGACTGAGAAGAGTAAATTAATACATTGTTCTCCACACTGAGTGTGGGTAGGGAAGAAATAAAGGCTTTAGACTGGGAGAAGAAATTAAGCTCCAGACTAGGAATAAAACTTCCTAGTGGGAAGACCGGATAGGAGCAGGAATTTGTTTCCCAGTGAGACAGTAGAAATCTTAGTTTTTAAAAGCAGATTAGGCAAACATTTTTGACGCCGTAAGTGAAGTTAACTCAACCTGAGATCAAGTGAATGGACTGGATAACCTCAATCTCCTTGTACATCTATCTGCCCGACTGGTGAGGGAAAGGCAAAAACAGTTCAAGGTGGAAGATCTTACAGAATAAGAAGATTGGGTAAAATTCATCACTGTGTAAAAAGTGAATACCAGGTTTGTGTAACATGATGCTTTCCCTAAAATCCCACAGATTAAGTGGTGTTTAAGTGTTTTACTGGAATTATACTGACCTTCAGAACAGGAACTTTCCTGCCTCATCTAAAATGAAGTGAAGTAAAACCTCCAAATTGCTCTCATTATTTTAACTTAACCTTGTTTACTATGGTATTTGTGCAAACTAAACAAAATCAAAGCTATGCTATTGTTAGATATTGCATGAGAACCTAAGAGTGGATAGATCCTGCATCAGAGAGGTTACAGTTCAAAGAGATAGGCAATATAGTCTTCATGCTTTCCTAATGATAATTGTCATCTATCTGAAGATGAATTTTTTTATTTTTGAGATCTCTGAAGATATGTAAACGTGTTTCTATTAGTAAAGATATTTTATTTAATATCTGAAATCTCAAGGAAAATGGTTTTGTTACCACTCTAGTTTTCAGTTAGAGTTTTCTACAATGAGCATTCTAAAAGTTGAACTGTTTGAGGACCATTTTAAATAGGCCAGCTTTTGAATGTTTTGAGGTTTGTCGTATTATTATTTTAACTCTCTATGTAAGATGTCTTTGCACTTGGAAAAAGATTCTACCAATTTGCAATTACCAGTGCTTCAGAACAGAACTAAGTACCACAATATCACACCTGAAATTGTTATATGTCATTTCTGACTTGCATAACCCATACCTTCTCTTTCCAGCCTGAATCTGATTTCGTAAGCCAATACAGTTTTAATCTGGTCCAAATGTCATTCACATCTATTGTCAAATATCCCATATCTTTAATGTAAGCTGAAGAAAACAATTGTTCACATGAAGAACATACTGCATGAAATGACTGTATGGGTTTTGGCTCTTTTAACTGTTTTATCTTGATGTTTTTCAGAACTGTCCACATACTTTCAAATTATTGGAGTGGTTATGCTAAATTGTTAGCATTTTAAACTATATTCTTTCAACGTAGTTTTGCTGGAGCATGGAGGAAATGAAAGCAACACTACTCCATTAGAAAAATGAAGATCAGGAAGGCACACATTTGCAGTATGAATTAAACATGTAAATGTTTTGTGGCCTTTTCTGGAGAATCCATCACAAAACAATACAGTGTACATGACTTTTGTCTTGTAATATATGAGAAAATGTCTTTAAAAAAAAAGGAACTATCACTAAATATGGGATTTCTGTTAGAAATGCCGTTGTATTAATCCTAAGGGTATTTTCTCACTGTGTACATTGTCTGTTTGAGTAACTATGATGTGATCTTCCTTTTCCTGTTTCTTAACGATTTATGACATCTAAAAGTTATTGTTGATCTAACCTCCAAATTATAGTTTGTTTTAAAATTGTTTTAGCATTTTCCCATTATTTACAATTAATAACTTTGTACTCATCAAGATCATAGGTTTTCCTACTAAACGGATAATTTAATTCTTTTACAGTGTGTTATAGCTTCATTTACTGTATTTATCGATGTATGAACTTTATGTTGGTTTTTTCTTCTCCTTTTGCCCATCCCTTTGTAATTAGCAGTTTGAATTTCTGCAGTATTACAAATGGCTATTTTCTGTTTGTCAAGCTTTGTCTGTGATTCTTCTTCTCTCAGTCTTAAAATTTTCCTTGATATCTTTTCATCTGATAATAGAGGTTGAATGATCAATATATTTATTTTGGATCAACTTATTTGACTTCATGCATATGCAAACTTTTCTTAACTTTAGAGAGGTAGTTAATGAACCTAATCCACTATGCTTACCGATATGCTTGTTTTAACCTGCTTGGTTTGGTAAGGACGGACTGAAGCATTTGTGTATAGTTGACTCTGTGTTTTAGTGATTTATTGAAGTAGGCTATGTGTGCAAAAACAACTATATGTGTAACTGAAAGAGAAAAGCTTAGTTTTCCATAGCAACACCTGGGCAACTAAATCTATGATACCACTAAAAAAGCCACAATGAGAGTTATCTGGACTTATGCAGAACTTGAATTAAACTCAGTAATACATCATGGCCATGCAAGGTGCTCCTTGGTCTGCTTATAAGTATTAGCAATGATACACACATAAAAATACAAAATGTATATAACATTAATGTTATGTATTTGATAGAGTATGAATATACAGTAATAAGATAGTTGCAATAAAAATATATTCTGAAATAAAACAGTATTTTGGAAAAAATATTTCAAGCAGAAATTCAAATGAAAATATTTTATTTTTTTTATTTCCATGTTCAACACTGTAAAAAACAGAAAATATTTCAAAAATTTTCATTGATTTTAATTAACAGCTTAATTTTAAGGCTTGTAACTTAATGGGTTCATTACCTTACAATGAATGCATTAATCCATGTAATTAATTTACAAAGTTAAAAATCTGACTCAGTCTTGTTCTTATAAAAAAGAAGGTAGCATTTTACCCTCACTTGATTTAATAATTTTAATATATTTTTAAATGTATTATGTATTATATAGTTGAATATAAAAATTTATGGTTTGCAATAGTTGTAGATTTAAATGTATATTTTATGTATTTGCAATTTTTTTTTTAATTGGGAAAATACATATTTGTGTACTGTTTCACCTCGGTTTAGATATTCTTCAAAGATACTACAGTGAAGTGACATGGCACAAAACCTGTTTGCACATTATAGCAATTAAAAATGATACAATATTGTTGCTTCCTTTATGCAAATGAGAAATTAAATAGCCTTGAGATGATTTAGATACACCCATAAATCAGACAAGCCAAACAAAGTAAGCTTTGCTTTGCACAGATGTGACAGCCAGATGTAGCTCTGCTTTTTATTTCATAGCTGTAATCTGTACTGGATTTAAGTTATTTCCTGAAAAACAAGGCATGCACTCAAAGCTGAAACATCACTGGTAGCTTCAGATCAGTACTTGTTTTTAGCAGGGATCATTTCTCTGTTTGGACTTTTCTTTCTCTGGGGAAAAGGTGGAATAGAAATTGTTGTTTCAGGGCTTTTTCTTAAGAGTTCTTAAGAGAGGCCAGGAGATTTCATGGCATTCAGATAGCGGGATCATTCTTTAGATTTCTGTTTGTTTAAAAGAGCCATTCAAACTATTGAATAGTTTTTGGCAGGGGGCACAAAACGTTTTAACTGTAACAGGTTTATTTCTGTACCACATTAATTTCTTGCTCTTTTAAGCCACAAATAATATATATACCAGGATAATTATGTTGTAGTGTAGAGAAAGTCTATTATTAGCAGGCTTCTTTGGTGAAACAGGAAGCTTTCATGGGTCTTAGTTTTCACCTTTTTCACTCTATACAGCTGGTAATGCCTTCTCTAGAATTAAGAGAAAAAACTTTGTCCTTGACATGCACAGTCATCCAATTAAATTTAATGAATGGGTGAAATTTTGTCCTCAATTATGTGAGCATTATCTCCAGCAACTTCATGCAAGTGTTTATAGAATCGATGAACACAAAATCTAAAATTGTAGTTGCGATCACCTGTATGAGGTGCAAGGAAAATGCTGTCATATCTCTGTGCACTGTACAGTCCTTATTCCTGTTGCCTTGCTAAGGAATACTCCATATCTAATCCTTTGTTAATGGGTGCTCTAAATCTAACACCTGTCTGCTCCAAATGAGTAAAAAACACCTAGGTGCTTGACAGTGAGAGCCCAAGACACTGATGCTTTCACAGCCAAAACAGTAGGCAAACACTTTCCACTTGCAGATGCACGAAGCAGAAAGATGACCTTAAGATATACAGTGAGTCAACTTTGTTTAGGCTTTCCTATTCAGCTGCTTTCTGTGGGCTTTTCTTTTATCCAGACATTGCTTTTCCTGGATTGCCTGGCAGCTACTAAGCAGTCCTCACCTCTGAACCTCCCAGCCCTGTCTTGCTGTAAAGTTGTGTGTTCTGAGACAATGGGTAAATAGTTGTATCAAACTGGATTCTGCTCGTCAGGAATTAGGCACTCTGGAGATCCTCTCTCTTCTGATAGCATGCAACCAGCTTTGGGGAGCTGACTTAAAAATACTTGTCCTAGTCCTTTTTCTTGTATATGGTATATTCTAAACAAAATGTCTGATTGGTACTGTTTGTAGATTTTCAAGGCTTATATTAACTGTAGCTAATACAAGTTATATAGGCTTGTAAACTTTGATTCTTTTTAGGGGTTTATGACTCCTAGTAAGTTATATGGAAGCATTTTGGTAGGGTAGAAATAGGACCAGTTCTCTTTGCCTCTTTATAAAGACATATTCTTGAGAGAACACACAGCAATGCTATCAGCCAGACCAAGGATATAAAGATCTGGTCTGACATCCCTGCATTAGAAAGTAACATAGGCATGAAGTGTGATTTGTCCATCTGTCTTGGAGTCTTGTGTGTAATTTTGGACATGGTCATGGATTAAAAGCTAATAGTTTTATTGCAGCTTCTCCATGACAAGGACTACATGCCTTTTTTTTTTTTTTTAAGTCTGTTTATTAAAATTTTTAATTCTAGGTCCATTTTGTAAAGGCTGTTTAGGTCTTACATAAACAAGTTAGCAGAAATACAGCTGGAGACACCCCTTTACTATAGCCCTACCTAGTATTACTGCTTTTCACTTGAGTCCGTCACTTGCATTCATTTCCACTATAGTGATCAATCTCCTTAGTTCATCATTTCATAAATCAAAAATCTTGAACTTTTTCATATAATTCAGGGTGTTTTTACAAATACCAATCCTGGATGCCACTGAATATTTTGATCTTGTGTTTATGCTCAAAATACAGAATTTCAAAATACAGACTTCAGAGAAAGATTTGACTGGCTAGAAAAAGGTGTACTTTAAACACAGAATGTGCTTGTTTTAAGTCACAGTATTTTTGAGAAAGACTACATGAGCCCTCTGTAGATGTCTTTATAATGAGCTTCCACATTAATTTTAAGAAATCAGTATGATGTGCTGCTTGCAGATTATAATGTAATTCTGTAATACAAATTAGATCAGCTTTGAATGTCTTTGAAATGTAGTGTGTTAAAAATGGTATGTACAGGTTAAAAGATACAGATTCAGAACACTGGGATTTACATGAAATTATCACACATGCTTTGATAGAGTCCTAGACTGATTCAAAAGAGCAAGTTTCATATGAAGCTGTCTCATTTTCTTTGATAGCCACCTTGATCTTTATGCAGTCATCTATTAATTATATTACAGATAAGGTAAATAAAAGTGTTGAAATATTGAGATCACAGCCTCCTTTTTTCTTGTGAAGACTAAAGGTATGCTTCTATGAAGTCAGTGAGCAACGGGGGATGATAAAGGTATTCTTTAGCTGTCAGACAGTATTTATTTTGACACGTGACTGAAAGATCTAGAGTTCAATAGCTAAGAGCATAACTGAAAGGGTAAAACTTATATGTGATCTAGACTAAAGGTGCTATAAAACAGTCTACGGATTTTCCAGGGCCAGTGCAACTATGAAGTTTTTCCTGGTGGAATTCTATTTCATTTCATTCTCAAAAGACAGCTGTAAGCCCAGTCCTGCAATGTGCTGATCACACCACACAACTGCCACTAACATCGCTATGCATTCAAGCTGGTTTCCTCTTAGGTTTGCCCTCTCTGATTTCCTCACATAAGCAGCTCGGAGGCTTTAACCTTGTTAGTTCTAGAGGAGCCCATCATGGTTATTACAGACTAAACATAGGAAATTTGCTTATTTTATCAGTGTTCAGGATTTAGCAGTGTGGGTTCTGAATGTAGCAATTTTTCAAATTTTCTTTTTTTGAGGGCAGCAACATTAAGCTAATAAGCTACAGTGTCACAGTTACACAGTTGTAGCTGCAGAGTACTCTGTCTCAAGAAATTGGCTTATCTTTCTTTTTAACTCAGAACTTTCCAAAAGCAAAGTCCTTCACTTTCAGTAAGCCTAAATAGAAATGTCTAAACTATAAAAGGTATTTATCTCTGTAGAAACTTGCATCTGAACTAATTGCATTTACTCCCTTTAATATTTAATTTCAGTGTTCTGCCCTCTGTAGAGACAGATAACAGAATCTGCCACCAAAAAACAGCAATCAAACCATGGATATATCTGCTAGAACAACAGCTTTATTTAAACAAACATACAAGTCCTTATACAATGCCATCTCTCAGTGCAATAGGTTTAATTTAATTAATTGCCTATACAGACACTGGAGTCATGAGAAGATGACTCTAGAAGTCTTCTGTTGGGTTGTTTGTTTTTTTTCTTTAGGAGATGCTCACATCTATTTAAATTTGAATCTGATATCAACATTGCTTTATATAGCTTACTGTGAGATTATCAAAAGTTAACACCCATGTCTCCACTGATCTGTTAAAAATGTGAACTAGCAATATGCTAATAAAAGACTCTAGATACTCATGTTCATTAACAGTATATTTCTCCTTTAAGGGATTCATTTTCTAGTTCTGTATGTTTCAATCATAGTCTTTAAAGGGTTTATTTTCAAACACGCATATCATTCCTACCACCGTTGATGAAATTTATGCTACAAATATTTGAGAAGGGAAACCAGTCCTTATGCTTTTAAAAGTAGTTTATATAAATATTGCAATAATAAAACTATTCAGAACCCCATCCAGTATTTTACTGTACTAAAGTTCTTTTGTAAATTCACTTTGTAGTCAAGACAGATGAGTTTTTCGTAAGTTTATTTTTCTCAAAACAAGGAATGCAATTAGGTGACTTTTATCTGAAACATAAATCTGCTGAGTTGCTGTTAAAGTTTTGGGAAATGAGGAAGTAAGCAATGGTTACAACGAGAATTGCCTAGACTGCAATTGTATAGGTGCTTATTCCTAATTTTGTGGTTTGCTCTACAGAGCAGAAAAACTGTGTAAAGCATACAGAGGCCTGTATACAAGCAGAAGAGAGCATGGAGAATGAAAGAAAAGAAAAGTGGACCCAAATCCCCTACAGGAAAATATATAAAAAGCTTTAAAAGCATTATTATTCTTATAGGATGACAAGGTAGTATCCTCTGCTAGATTTTTTCATCGAAGCCAATGAGATGATTTGTATTTTAAGATCATCTTTGATAACAAGACAGAGTGGTAACATCTGTGCTTGAAAAAAAAAAGTATTACAATGTAGCAATATACTAATATAGAGAAGGGAGATGATTAGATAAGTATGTATGTTTTCCATAAAACAGAACTGGAATATTGCCAACAAACAATGAGCAGTTTGGCCTGTGAGAAAGCAGCTTCAACAAGTTTCCTTTCATACATTCAATTTACTGTAAAATACATCTTCTTGTGGGTATTTACATCCATTGCTGTTCTGGCCTTTGAGTGATTTCTGTAAAATCATCAAAACTGAAAAGCAATGTGGCCTTATAATTCATGTGCATGCTTGACATTTTTGAAAACTACACCCTAAACTACATATGAGACCACACAAGATATGCTTACATGGACAGCTAAAAAATATACAGGACCTTGCTATGCAGATTTGCCCTTTTTTGGTTGTTGGGGGTTTTTTAACTTTCTTGGGGTAAGGGGAGGAAAAAAAGAGGAAAAAAAAGAAAAAAACAGTTGTTATAAATCCCAGAGTATGCCAATAGAGAGACTTTAATTTTCAGATACTTTGTTGTAGTAGGAAAGTAACATATTCTGCCTTTTTATTGAGCATGTCTATTGAACATTTATTTAAAGCATTAATTAATTTTCTCTTCTTCTCTGGATTAATTCACATATACATTAATTCACATATACATCTCACCTGTTGTTTGGGTGCTTTGGGTTTTGTTGTTTTGGTTTGATTTCTGTTTTTTTAATTTAAAAAAAAAAAAACAAAACAACAAACTAACCAAAGTAATTCACTGAAGTATCAAATTCAGATGCAAAGACTTTCCAGATTATCTCCAAATGGTTCTGGATTCTCTGACATAGACCAACACCTCACACTACAACAGCCATGATATGGTCTAAGAAAAACACAATCCACAAACTAGGTAGGGACACCAGAACTGTAGCCACAAATATCTTTTGGTGTTCTAAACAGACCCTTGCCCTCCCTGCAGCTGTGAGAGCTGGCACTGGCACATTACTTGTTGATGTGCACAGACATGAAACCTGTGATAACACCATAAGAGTTATTAGAGAGGGGCTGACATCAGGTGACCTCTTCTAGGGGGCAAAACAATTTTCAAGTAGAACATGAGCCTTCAAGGGCAAGCAGCAGATAAGCAGGAGGGGAATATGTTTTTCTGGTTCATAGGGTTTTTTAATTCAGTAGCTTTTTTCCATCTTTTCCAACCAGTTCTTTCATCTCCTAAGACCTATATTGAATAATAAACAAAATCCACTGATTTTGTTTTGATTGACTGTGGCTGAGCCCTTAGAAGTAGAATACTGAAGCATTTGTTAACTTTTATCCAGAGGTTTTATTTTTAATATCACTTTCTTTCAGTATGCGTAGTTTCTGTGTTAAATGTAGGTCTATCACACATGAATATATGACAACGTATTTTTAAAGATAAGCTAACAGTTACTTTTTTCCACTTCGTTAAAAACTGTGTACCTTTGAAAATCGAAATAGGTGTTGCCTTGCTATATCCTCAAGACTGAAAGACATAGCAAACTGCAATATCTAAGATCAGTTGGGGAATTCTGAGACAATGTTGTATTGATAAATTATTAGAAGACCTTGACTTATCAGCCATTTTTAAAGGTCACTCACCTTATGATAAAGGCTGACACTTCAGACCCCAGCTTCCTCTTCCAGATACTAAGCATCTGAGAAAACCCAGCAGTATAGCACAATAAAGACTACTCAACAGATGTCTGTAACTGGTGTCCTCAGATCAAGTTTCATCTACATCTTATGATACCCTATTCCAAAGCTATAGTGTTTGTATTTATGTATGGTGTGTGCCATTTCTGTAGATACTTTTCACTATAAAAGTAAGCTTCAAAAGGAATTTAAATCTGTCTCACAATGCTTATATATCTGTAGAACACAAATAGGACAGGAAATCATCGGTCATACCACCTTTTCTGCTAAATCTACAGAATATCCATCTAACACAAAACAAAGAAAATTTTTGCAGCAAGTATAGGAACATTTAAGCTGATTAGAAGGTAGAAATGATACACAGAAACATCCAGAATAATTACAGCATTTTTACAGTATTTCATTCTTGTCTTAATTTTCCTGCAAGCTGGTCATGGGATGCCCCTGCAACTCCCATTGATATATTAACATAAGATGTTCCGAAAGTTTGTCTTTCTCTAAAAATACACTTGAACTAGCTGAACTTCCTGATCTACTTCTCTCCCCAAAATAAACGAGTGAGATCTGTTTATATTTGAGAAGAAGCTGCTGTGAATATCCGTTCAGTGCTTTTGTAGAAGTGCATTTAACTGCACATATTATTCTAAGTATTGTATTATGCAATATTCCCAATATGAAAACTCCAAAGGATTTAACTGGAACATAAAAAGTGTAATATCCTTAATCTGATATGTTAGCATTTAGTAATTGTATATAATATTTTAAAATTTATGAATATCATGCATTACAATAGATTATTTTGGGAAAAGTCCCATGTTATTTGTTCCCTAATAGTCCCAGGGACATTATATTTTTTTCCAAAAGAAATACAAATCTTATTAAAAAAAAACTTAAGCAAGTTGGTGTGTATGTGTATAGAGAGAGGTTACTTTCCTTTTCATCTTTTTTTTATTTGAATTCCGATTTCTTTGCCTTTGTCAGCTTAAATTAAGCTTTTAATGTTACTTTAATGTTTTGTATTTAGCATGTACTGAAAACGGTCTGAGTCTGTTAGCACAGCTGTGAAATTTTATTTTTATCCTCTTTGCTAAAAGACTTGTGGGAGTATAAAGATTTTTGTAACAGTGCTTCCTAAGGAGGTATAAATAATCAATATAATATCACTTAAAAAAAAAAGAAACCAGATAATTTGCACAGTACTCCGGACCATAGCAGTGATTAAATAAACACTAGGTAGGGTCGCCCGCTGCTTGTAAGCTGATAAGTGTAACTTAGCCATTACCATCCACTCTTGCTTTTTATGCATCAAATTCTAGCACTGTGACAACAGCTCCAATGCATTCCATAGAGTCATATGATAATTTAGTAGAAAGGACCTCAGGAAGTGATTAGGTCCAGCAAGGCCAACTGAAATTGGGTTGTGCTCAGGGATGTGTCCAGCTGAGGTTTGGATATCTCCACAAACAAGAGAATTTAAAAAAAAAAAAACAAAAAAAAAAACCTGCACATGTTTGAAAACCCTCGTGGAGAAATGATTATTCATAATATCTAAAAGTCGCACCTTCCACCCATTCCCTCTCAGCCTGCCACTGTGCAGTTCTGAGTAAAGCCTGGATCTGGCTTTCTACGTCCTCCAGTGTAGATGAAGATAGCAAGGACAGAAATGACGAAGCAGATACATGCAGGGACTGTGTTATTGTGTGACTAGGTTGATTTCTCTCCATTTTCTCTTTCTCCCATGCTCCTACCTGCAAAAATGGCCTTGTTTGGCCTAGCCGAAACAGGCACTCTGAGTTCTCAGTTTCTCCAAGGTGATGGCCACCTCTTGTTAGCCCCTTTTGAAAACAAGCCTTCAGGCTGGAAACAAGACACCTGCTATCTTATGCCAGAGACAAAGGAGAACCCCCGGAGTGCTAGCCCATGGCCTGGTTGCTTCTCACCATCTACACTCTTTGCAGGTTCAGCTGGTGCACATTCAGCACCTTTGCCTGTGTTCGCCATTTCCCAGAGCTTACATCCAAGCATTTACATCCCACACTGCCTTCTCTGGGTCACAGGTTGCTCTCTCCAGAACCAGCCTCTGAGCAGTCTGGGGAAGCACCTGACCATTGGATGTTACAAGCACTTTTAACCCTCAAGCCAAGCTTGACCTGTACCACCTTATTTTGGTCAGAAGCTCCTCTGGATCTGTGTCACCCAATGGGGACGGGGACCAGCAATGAAGTGGTCAGAGACACACATCTGCTGAAGGCAAAGGAATTTTGTAATATTGCAACAAAAACCAAGTCATCTCCACCCAACCTCTTCCTAAGCTGGTAGACAAGAGATCCCTCTTCTTCACTCTTCAGAGGATATCAGAAGCGCTGCAGGTCACAAAAGAAGGTGTTACATGAAGGGTATTTTTGATCACCAGGAGATGATACCCAGCCTAACAAGGCTGATGCCTGTCTCCTGCTTTCAGGACAGCTCACTCTCCTCTATCCCAGCTACTCACTGGCAGGTATCTTAAGCCACTTTGCACTCCTTCAAGGCACTGGCCCCAGGCTAAGCAAGCTTGTGGACTACAAAAGCTTCCAGTGCCTGCAGGAGACTGGAAGCAATGAATTTGGCCTTTCTTCAGGAATCTCAGCCAGGGTCATGTATATAGGCAGTGGTTGCACCTCCTGCTAGTCCCTCACCATCTCCTCTTCAATGTTATCTCAATCTCCAGTGGGTCTGGGACCCCAATCACTTGGGAAAGCAAAACTGTTTTGTCCCACGTATTCCCCTCCTGTTTATTTCTTGCCCTGCCTCTCCATATCCTTCCTTTTTTAGTCTTTGTCCCTCCAATTTATCCAGGCTACACAAGTAGAGGGGCAGGAATCACTTTTCCAAGAAGCTGTGGATGCCTATTCCTGCATCTCAGGGGTGTCTCTCCCACTGCTGGTGCAGCTGGTACAGCCGCTTCTCATCAGTACTTGATTGATGAGGCAGGCTTGAGTCAATCTTTCCCAAGCTGGACTGAGCTCTGGGGAAATGTCCTTTCTTCAAAAGGTAGACGAAAAGTCCTTCATGCTTTGAAGAGCTGGTAATACTTCCCCTTCTCATCCTTACACCCCTGCCTGCTCCAAAACCCCTCAGTGATCACAGGGATGACACAGTCAGCGACTTGAAGGGCCATTCATGCAGGTGAAATTCTTTTAAGGCCTAGGGTGCAACGCGTCACGCAGTATGGGCTGTCAGGTGGGTAATGGTGACATCAGGCAGCTATTGGGAGATACTGTACCTCTGTTTACTGCCTTCAGGATTTGAATTCTTCCAGTGAAGATGGAGGTGGGTGGCTTCTCCAGGAATGGCTGGAAACTGTTCAGTATGCCAAGATAACTTTCATCCCAGTTCAATGGGAAAGTTTGCACATACATTTCTTGTTCATCGTCATTCTCTCACACTTGATGAGTTTACAAAGAGAAAACAGGAAATGTCAGTAAAGATAAGTTTCTTATTAACATTTAGAATTAATCAGAAAGAGTACTTGTGCCATACATATTTCAAGATCTCTGGGTAAGGTTGAAAAGATGACACTGAAGTAAAATATGTTTTACAATTACATTTTTATTGTTCTACTTTTAACATTTATCCCCTTCATTTTTTAATTTATTAGTGTCTATTTAGCATGCTTTTTCTCGATAAGACAAATATTGATCACTCATGATCAAGACCTCTGTCATTTTGGACAGGTAATTTATAAAACCCACAACATAACACAAGATCAAAATTATAAGCCATTTTTCTCATATTACATTTACCTAGTAATATTACTTACAACCATAATCACCAAAAATATTATTGATATGTATTTTATATCAATGGCAGAGACATCTTGAAATTATTGTTGGATAATATTAGTCTGTTTCATGTAAAATTAAAGGTAATAATGAAAGTTAATCTTAATGAATTGCAATAAATGAAAATATTTTCTAAATTGATATACCACACTGTTTACTTAACCACTTAAAAGCAGTAATCCACCAAAACTTGGACTTAAAAAAAAAAAAACTTCACAGAATTGTGTTTAAAATTATGTAGAAGAGTGTAACACTGTAATTTCCACCATTACTAAGAAGCAGAAGCTTGAAAAATCACTTTCACATAAATGCACAATGAAACTTTGATAATATATTTGTTGCAACAGAAATAGCAGAAATATACTACTACCTTAATGATTATAGTTATACTTTTATTTATAGCCATAGAGGTTAAATAAGAGGATTTTAAAAGAGTTTAAATAAGAGGGTACTACTGTAACTTTTGGCAAATGAAACTGTCATTCTATTATCTGACCTTTTAGTCAGTGTAAGTAGGTGGTTGTCGATAGCACTCCAGCTTGCTTTTTGATAGAATTGAGATATATTTTTTACTAAAACTACCTTGGCTAAGCTTACATCAAGAAGTAGCTCTTCTATGTTAATAGAAAACCAAGGTATTACCATCTACATCAAATTAGTTACATGTCAGACATTCGTCTAGTAGCACTGTTGAATGTGTTGCAGTTAGCAACTAGCATTGTTTAGATATTATTTTTATATTCACTGGTTTTAGTTCTATAGAAAAAGACATCTCTGTATGTGTGTGAGCTACCCACTGGTATGTAAAGCAGATGAAAAAGGAACTACTAAAACTTTGTACATTATGTATTTGATGTACCTGGGGGGTGGGGGTGTGGGAGGGGAACCCACAGATTTTGAAAATATTTTGCTTCATTGTTTTTAACAAATTTTGTCTGAATGACAAAAAGTATCCATTATTGGGAGTGCTTGTTTTCTGTGAGCCATGTATTTGTATGGCTGGCTGTGCAGCTGCATGGAAAATGAAGGGAAGGGAAGGAAGAACAGGGGGGACAACATAAAAGGTTGCCAAAGAAGACATGGTAAAAGACCTGAAAAGAAGACCAAATTTAATTCAAGAAGCAACAAGGACTCAATGACAGTGTTATAGTGCATTTTTTATTCTCAAAGAGTTCCCACAGCTCTTTGTAGTTATTCCAGCTAATAATACAGTGATTGTGAAGGTAGAGTTACGAAACAGTGTACCATTAACAAAACTAAAATATACATAGCCTTTGTTCATTACAATCAGTTCTTACTCTTAAGAAAATGTTGACCCATATGCTAAACTTCTTTCTCTGCTTTGAAAAGCAGTAGAGGGTTGTTAGATTTCAACTAAGGAACCTCTTACAGGGCCAAAAGAGAAATATGCTTAATATTGCATTGGGATAACTGGAAGGATTTCTTTGCTGTATAAAGAAACACAGTATTCCCTATTCTTCCACTTCATTATCAGACTGAATTTCTTCAGGTTTGAAATCGAAATTTATTACTTTCCAGCCTAAAGATGAGTGCTATGTTGGCACATAAAGGAAAAACCGTCAATATACACCTTTGTTTCATATGCTCAGAAATCTCTGAATAGTCCCACCACAATTTTAAAAGCAGGGAACTCACTTCCTCCCTATTTAGGTAGCATCTGTAAAGCCCTATTTTTAATGCCATTGAGAATACAGGTCTTTAGAGGTGTACTGAAATGTGTCTGTGGAAACATTTTCTCTCCATTGAAACATCTTGAAGTTAAGGGGGAGAGGTCTGTAGTTTACGCCCTCAGCAAAAGCAAGAAATCTTTAACATTAGGGACATAGTTAAAAAGTAATTGTTACAAATTATTAAACATGCTTAAGTGGCATTGCCATCAACATATATTTAGCCAGATATATGTTAGCAAAATAAAATTGCAAAGGAAGTAAAATTTCAGGCTTTCATACTCTCTAGAATCAAGACCTGAAAGCCTCTGGGTTAAAAATGTATGGAGTGTGAGTGCACTACTCCAGTTTCAGACAGATGAAACTTCATTGATTTCTGGCACGAAAGAATATTGTAGTGATAAATCAGACCTCTGCATTTCCTACAGGTCTAACACAATGATTTCTAAGACAACTTGAGAAAAAAAAATACAAAATAAAACCCAACAAACCCAACACCAACACCCCAAAAACCCCACCTTCTAAAACCAGAAAAGGCTCTGATAAAAAAAAAATTCGTATTTATTTCATGTTACATACTGATTTTAAAATGTATCTGTTGAACACATCATGAACGTGGAAAAGAAATAAAAGTTATACTTATTTTGTAGTGACCTGAATTTAGCATCAGATGTTAAAATCAAGACATGAAATTTTGGTAGAGAGATAAAAGTCAGAACAGAGACCTGACCACATGCCGGATGATATTAGTGGCAGATGTGATCGTCAGAAGTGTGATGGCATTTCCTCTGAATAGGCGAATGCACTATTCAAACTTTGATGTTAACATGATTAGCAATGAAAGTATGCTTTGTTCCTTTGCCTTCACATGGTCTCAATATTGGCAGTTATCGTTTACTTGTATTTTTAAATCAAATATTATCCTGCCCTGTATTCATGTGCAGATGCTTTGCACAATGCTGCTTTTTCTGTTGGACCTAAAAGAAAACTGTGAACCAGTGTACTGAACAGGGGCTAAATATACATTTTCTCTTTCATTCAATTCAAGCGTTTGTATTTCCTAGTTTTATACTGGAAGTTCCAGTACCATGCTTTCCACTTTACACCAATATCCCTACTACTTTGTCCATTGCCCCCAGACAGCCATTAATTGACTGCAAACACAACTTTATTGCAAAATGACTACAGCTTTATTAAGCAACAGGATATACAGGCAATAACATAATCAATATAACATTAATATATCACATAATTAAGATTCTTACAAGCTCTGCCTGTAGCCTGAAATATATAGAACATCATTGTGACCAGTGATAGCAGTTGTCCAAAAAAGTTACAAAACATGATTTCTAAAGTGGTAAAACACAAATCCCCTCTCAGATGAATGGAAAATGTGCTCTTTATCTGCACACATTCTCATCAATCACCTAAAAATTCTCATTCATCCATCTTAAAATATAACAGTTATATAAGAGTGTTTCTATAATGAAAGTTAGAATAGCAAAGGTATGTTCCTGAGAACATACTAGGACCAACTTTTTTACTCAAACTCCTGTGAGTACACCTGGAAGTCAGTGATGCTTCCTGTTTTTGACATGTTACTTGCGTGATTAAAGAAGGCACACCAAACAAAATAGATAAAACGTTAAGTCTTGCACATTAGGATACCACTGAATGTCTTTCAGCTGTTGCAATAAAGCTGGGTGTACTTATGAGGTTCTATGAACCTAAAATAGAGTTTACTATTTCCATGAACACTATCTGTACATGAACGAATGACACTTGAGATGACAGGATCTATTCAAATGGTATCTCTCAAGAGAAGGAATCTTCTTGAACAGTTAACTTTCCAAAAACTTGCACAAATAGTTTTGGAAGTCTTTCTATGCCTTCTTTTTTAGTCAAAATATTAATTATTCTTAGTACAGTGGAGACATCAGCCTGGAAAGCCATGTCTGCACTGCCCTGTTGGAATTTGGTTCTGTTGGCATCCCTGAGGTCAAATTCCCTGGGCAAATTTCTTACTGCTTCCATCTACTTTTGAAATGTTCTCTGGGGCATGGTAGGCATGTTGTCACTTGAACGGGGAAATGGGTGGGAGAGAACCATGCAAGTGTCCAACACCTCCAGTATATACCCACATACAGCCTCAATACCTGTGCACTGTAGGGCCTCTCCTGAATAACCTAAGTCTACCCACACCTCTCTCGCAAGACTTTGTAGCATGATATCTTCAAGCCATGAGCCTGTTCCTCCTTTCATCACACAGAATGTCTCTCTTCAAAAAGATATGGCACACACAGGCCTCAATTCTAAGTATGGCACCCAAGCAAATGATAGCATGCTACCTCTGAAAAATCACCAAATCAGGAGAAAATCTGGACAGAGTTCATTTAGGAGCATGGTCTGGGAAAGTCTGGTGTAGCAAATTCTAACTCTACAGAGAGCACTGACAATTTGGACCAAGTCAACTTAATGCAGGGAGGAAAGCAGTGACATATTAAAGAAGAAAATCTGATGCAGCTTTACAAGCCAAAGTCAGTAACTCTGCTTGGAAGGGGGCTGCATATAAGGAGGTCTATTATAAAGACTACTGTGCAGCTCATTCTATTCTCGGAATGGAAGATGGGGAGGCAGATCTCCAAACTAGTAACTCAAAACATAAAGGAGAAAAATGGGACAGAAGACAATATCTCTTAAGAAGGATACTTCCAGAAAGACAGACATCAAAACATTTGCTGTGCACATAAGCCTGAGCGACTTCTTCCTGCCATTTGCTTTGTAGGGACTTCTAACTAAGCAAGGCAACCCCTCCAGTTTGTTTGGAATCACTGCCTAGGGGTAGTGAAAATTATCCCAAAGATATTCACTGCCCAGCACCAAACCTCTTCCCTCATGCACCTATGAGTTACTCTTCCTCCACATATCAGTGAGCACTATTCACAAGTCAGAGATCAGTTATTCTCTCACACTGTGTAGAGTACAGTTACACCTACAGTCATCTGAAAAACCCATACTGGGATATTCAGACTATCCTACACCAGATGAGGACAAACAATTGTCTTGTGCTGATTCCCTACTCTACAAACTCCATTTCAGAACTTTCCAAGGAAGTTCCTCAATGTCTCTAGGAAGCAAGGCAATCAAACCTTTAAGGGAGATTTACAGTAGAAAATCCCAAGACTGCATTCATTCTTTCGAAGAGGAGGCAGAGGGAAGGATGGAGATCACTTTCAGACCAGACTTCACACAATTTCTCTGTCACTCAGAGGGACTCTTGATTTACATATAATACACTTAGTCCTTAACTAGTCCTATCCCTGCTGCCTGAACATGAGGATGAACATGGATGCAAGCCCAGAATTCTCTCTGGCAGAGAACTGTGTATTATCAAACACAACAAAAAATAACGAGATCAAGAGCTGTGTCCCAGCAGAATCTCAAAATCTTATCCACTCTGGACACTTTCTTATGAATAGCTGGGCAAACAGCCCAAAGCTGATCTGGTTAGAATTGCATATCAGGTTTACACATTTGACAACAATAAAATATTTTTGAACTTTCCAACACATGTTTGTTCTCTGGGCTTGAGGTCCTTTGGGACTACCCTTAGCTCTACTGCTGGTTTCCCTGTCTTCCCTACAATCTGCATGCACATGCTCTGATCCCAGATGAGAACCTCTGCACATTCAGGTATGGACTGATGGTCTCTTACAGAAGACCTTGGAGACACAAATATCATTCCAATGAAAGGTTTGAAAAAGATGACTGTCAAGTGCAAGTTCTCCCTGGGATCAGGGATATGAGAGATCGTGCTTCTGACTAGGAGGTACACAGCCAGCATTTTTCTGCCATCCTTTGAAGCTGATGTAAGGAGCAGCTTCTGTCAGGGACAACAGCAGTTTTCTTGTATTCCTCTGCTTGGATCAAGACTAGCAGAAGACTGGCCAATACAACAGGCTGTGATATTTGTCGTGATGGTTTGGGAGCACCATACCATGTTCACCCTCTCCCAAAAGTGCAGTAAAATGGCATCTGTACACCCTCAAGAGTGAGTTGAGGGTATGTTTTCTGATGTAAAGGAATGATGGAGACTGCTACTCATGTGGAACTTTTATTTTTTTTCCTTGTAGTTTCAGAATTTTAAAAGTGTCATTTTTTCAAGTAAGGGGGGCAGAGAATGTTTTCATTTTGGAGAGGGAAGGGAGGGTAGAGGCAGGCAGACATGGAAGTCTGGTGTGGAAAACAGAATGGTCAGGCTGTGTTATGACAGCAGCCTGTTCTTACAGCAACCAGGAAAAGCCTCCTATCTTCTGAGAGGGTACAGAGGAGAAGCAAAGAAAAGAATATTATTTGAAAGGGAGGATGAAGAATAAGAGAACCAACATAAAAGTCTTGAAGCCAGGAAAAGGCTCTGAAAAAGGGTGATGAAGATGACCAATGAACACGTACACAAACGTTCAGCCACAGTTCTTCCATTCCAGGAGCAACTGACTAAAGCCACATCCATGGTCAATAAGCCCAGAGCTATGATTGCTTAGTGTCAGGAGAAACTGAGCAGATTTTGGCTCCAAAGTGAAGAGCCGCTTGCCAGTGATGCAAGTGAGAACCCTTGCATTTTATATTGGTGATCATCCTCAAGACCCAAAAGACCTGCACTGTGGGCATGGATATCATGTACAATCAAAGGGTGCTTTCCACAGAGGTGTGAAAAAACTGAATCGGTTTCTCAAAGTTGATAAGAGGCTATCAAACAAATGTAGATAGGCTCAAGTACTATAAGCCAAATATTGGGGGGGGCGGGGAATAGGGAAGGCAAAACTAATAGCCTAGTGAGACTAAGAACACACGCACACCACTTACAATAGAAAAGCAGTCAAGAGGAACAAATTTGTTGGTAAGAATAGCACTTCTGTTATGCTTTTCTGATCCTCCATATACCTTTCATAAGTTGGTAAGGGAGGGCCTAGGCAGACCATAGCACTTGTGCCTAAGACAGCCACATGTTCGGGCATTTCAAGGAGCTCAACAACTTAGCTTTCACACTCCTTCTGAGAGCATCCTCATACCCAGATAACAGTCACATAAAATGTAAGACAAGATCAGACTTCGTTAGCTTCCTGGCGGATTTACCACAGATTACCAGAAGTATACAAATTTCCTGTGTTCACAGTAAATCATCTCCTCTTACCTCTTGTCCACATGTAATCACTTATATTCACAAAGCAGCCCTTATGAGCAAGGCCTGGGGGAATAATTTCTTCACTCTCAAACATGCACATGCACACACATATACAATAGTAGAAGGCCATATAAATTTTTTAAAAAGTAGTTGGTGACATGAATTGGTTTCCGCTTCCTTCTCTGTTCTACTGCTTTCATTTCTTGTAAAGTTAGTAAGAAGATCACTACAGAGAAAATGTAACTTGAGAAGGAATTTATATGTTCCCTCAAGTTGCTCGTCTCCAAAGGGAGACACTGAATTAAAGCATCACTATCCCCTCAAGGTTCTGGAAAGCAAGCCACAGGAGACACACAGGTTGTACACCTCCATATCCCATTCCCCTCGAAAGGTATTAATCTCTTCTGTTAGTATGCTAGTCTGTATTTTAATTCTACCAGAGGCACCATCACCACTACTCGCTTCATTGTATCCCACCCTCTTTCAAAATGACACCATTTTGTTCTCTTTTGTTCTTAAAATCTCTTCGTAAAAACTTTGTGCTTTGTGGCTTTTATCAGTATTATTTAATTCATATTCTCAGACAGATTCCAAACTGCTGACATTCAGAGAAGCAGTGAAGCATTTTGCTATATACATCCTCATAAGTTTGCTCCCTCACATAACCTAAACCATGCCTGTCTCAGTTGAAGGAAGTATCCATTTCCACTTTTCCTCTCTGTGTATAGGAGAACCACATATATAGACTTATAACCTCACTTTGCAAAACAGTATTTTTCAGGATTTACCATCTATTTTAAAACTACTTTCCAATTTTTTTAATGTTCTTATTTTACATATAGATTTACATGTGAAATTATAAATTATTTATCCTTTTATACAAAAACTGGAAGACTTTGACTGGCATTTTTAGAGATTTGTACATAAAAAACCCTGTTTATAAAGCAATTTTCCCAAACATTACCTCATTTTTTAGGTTAGATTATTTCTCTAAATATACCATGTTTGTCAAACCGAAGAGACCAAAAGTAGGTTCCTCAATCAATTTTTAACCACTGAAATGTAATGTTAAATATTTTTTTAGGTAAAAAAAAAAACAACAACCAACTTTGATCTGAAGGCCTTCTTTACAACTGTAACCTTTTCTAGAGCAAGGTGCTCTGATGACTCCAGCAAAAATAAGCATGATTTGTAAATATCAGATTGCTTTCACTTGCTTAACTAAGTACGGATTTCAGTGTGTAAATTCAGGCATGAGAGTCAAAATGTTTCCACTGACATCAGGGGAGTTGATGACACTGTAGTAAATACGCTATGAGGCTGTGGATGCAGTTTAACAGCACCAGTTCTGGCTCTGCCACCAACCTGCAGTCACTGTGGATCTTTGAAACATCCCGTTACACCTAAGTGTCAAATGAAAACCTAATTCTCAGACTCAGGTTCTCATGTCTGCCATAAACAAAGCAGGTAACTTGGAGAAACCAGTTCTGTATTGCACCTCCGTCCACCACGGGTCTCACAGAGGCAGTGCTGCTGTTACACTGTGCGGATCTCAGTACAATTTCACCTGTTCTAGGGCAGGGGGTTTCTTCTATGTTATACAGAACCATTTTTTAAGAGGATATCAGGTACTGCTATTGCATGGCACAGATAAATAATAACCACTTCACCTGGGACTTAAGTCTGAGCTGTTTCCTCTTTGGCAGCCTAAAAATAAGCAAAATGCATATATTTGAGCAAAGTGTTAGTATCGTAATAGAACCAAAAGCTGATGGATGAGAACAACAAAAAAAGGGAGGGGGGGAACAACTTACTGTAAAAGCAAGGCTTTGTGTAGTAGTCTATGCAGTTTATCTTGACCTTTGCTCTGAAACAGCTGGTAAGATCCTATGAAGTGCAGCATAGTAAAACTGAACATTGATCTGATCTTTTTACGTAACTTACATGTTCCCACTGTTGCTTGCAGTTAATGTACGGATTTTCTTGAAATCAAGCTTATCAGATACATTTATTAAGGCCTGTGAAGTGTTTCCTGTATATAAATTCAGTGGGCCTTAAGACAGAAATTTCAGTTGCCTGTGAATTTTTCATCTTGCATATACTTAGAAAATCAGATCTAAGAGGTTAATTACTAGAGCAGTTTTATTACTTCTGCTACTGTATTTTTAGACAGGCAACATCCTGAATTTCAGGAAGAGACATTTCTTTGTTTGTTGGGGCTTTATTTCATTTTGCAGCACCTAGAATTAATAGATGGAGGGGTCCCTGTTACAATCACACAAGAAGAATGCAAATAGTTGTTTCCAACACCACAGCTCCCACATTATGTTATTCTAAATAAGTCTTCATTCCTGTAACTGTTGTGAGGTGAATTGTTAGTATTCAATTATCAATAGATATGTCACTAGACAAATGCAACTGTATCAGAGGGATCAGCCCAAAGTCAAAACTGAAGTTTACAAGGATTGAGATGAAAGAAATCGATATAAATAACGAGAGGGCAGTGTGACAAGGCTCTGCAGTGGTGGACTTGCTAACTCTAAACCCTTCCACCTGAATTCTAACAAGTAAATCAAAGCACTTGTATCTGGATCAAGGCACTTTCCAGCTTTGCTTTAATGACAGGGGAATGGGCATTACCCAGAAGCTGCAGGGTGATGTTCAGAGGCGGCTAACAAACCACCAGCTCAGCTTTTCTTTTCCACAGGGCAAGCACTCTAAATGCTCCTCCTCCCCTTAACTTGCTGAAACTTGCAGCTGTGATTCACAACCTGACCAACAGTGATAGATAACAAACCACTGACCTTGAGGGCGGCTTTGTGTGTCAGCCTTCTTATTGCGTTGAGTCACCGCACTCCTCGTGTGTGTTATTTTAAGTAGCACATTTATCAGCCAGTACCAAACAGAATACGTGGCCATGTGTATTTTATTAGTGGGTTTTGAGTATTTAAAAAAAAAAAAAAAAAAAAAAAAACAGAAAAAATATCCACTTCATTTCAAAAAAGGCTTGAAGGCTCTGACATGCTTTAAAAATCTCCTTGTTTTCAGTTACAACATAAGGAATCTATACGAACGCTAATATGTTTGCATTTGTAGATTTTCCAGAATATTTTTTTTTCCCCCAGCACACTGCAGTATAGCAATGTCAGAAATATACCATTCCCCATAACAGGACACATCTGTGGTGAATCTGCACAGAAGCAATTAATTTCCTTGTGGTATTTTTACACTGGGGGCTTAATGCAAGTCTCCATTATCCAAACAAAAAGCTCTAGACAGCTCCTGCTGCCTGATAAAAAAAAAATAATAAAATAAATCAGATTGAGAAGGACTGTTTGGCCTAGGACTGCTACAGGCAATGACTTGTAATGAGGCATCCCAACACTAATTATGAGGCTTATTAAAGAGAATTGTCTAAGTTGTACTAAAGTGCATGCTACAATCATGTTAAGGGAGACATGCATACTGAACTGGGGTCCTCCAGTTTCTTCCCTTAGAGAAGTGGACCCACTACTTAATGAAACCAATTTGGGTCTCTGTTTATAGCAGCAATATCATTGTACTTGGCAGAATGGTCAAGACAAATTTGATGGAGGGGCAGGTGAGAATCCCAGCAGCCTGGTGATAATTCACACATCATAGCCTTCACAACCAACTTAGATCTGCAGGCGAGTGGGCCAAGAAGCTGTCAAAACCAAATACTTCCAACCCAGGATTTTATTATCAAACTTTTCGCAAACCTTCACTAAGGTTGAAAAAGCAACGTTTCAGTGTACTGTTTCAGGAGGAAAAAAAAAAATTAATAAAGATGTTAGGAGGCTGAACTGCTGTGAGATTTGTTTAATTATTCCCCACAGTACTGCCCCAGCAATCTGCTGACATTTAGCCCCGACCTTGCAAATCCTCAGTAAATATTAATATATCAACTCAAACAGGGACCGTTGTTTTATTGGTTCACGGAGCTCAGAGAGATTCGCCACAGCAGTGAAAAATAATGTGCAGAACTGAGGAAGAACGGCTCCTTTGATATCACCTTCTGCTGCACACATGTGCTGGGAGCATCAACAAAATGGAAATTCTGTTACTTTGCCACAGCTGTAGAGTGACACTTCAGATGCCTTTGCTTCCCTTTGTACAGCCTGCTGGAATAATCCCAAAACCACAGTGGCAAGAGATTAGAAAACACACACGCGCGCGCGCGCACATATACACACACACAGAGGAAGAGAGCAAAAGAGAAAAAGAGAGGGAGATCACATTTTATTATCTGACACAGAGGATATTTTAATAATGGTAAGCTCCCATCTTAAAACCTAATAAGCTTTGCCCAGAACAATGAGCACGCTAGTAAGAGCCAAGGAGAGCTAAGTGCAATCTACTGGAATCTGTTTACTAGAGTGACTTTGCTGTTTGCTTCTGTGAGCACCACATAAACTTCTTTTTTCTCCAAACAGTTGCCCCTATTGACTGCTTCCTAATGTATTTCATGTGCCTACCAGTCCTCACAAAACCTGACAAAATACCCCCAATTTATTTTCTCCCTTTTATTTGCTTGCCTCAAATGTAAATGTACATTATTAAAATATCTTCTCATAACTACACTGCCATTACTAATAGATGAGTGTTTGATGTGGGTCAATACTGCGTCCAAAATGGGTTTAGGGGAAAGGGCTGCTGTGCAACATTTGGCATTCAGATGTATTGAGCTACAGAGTTAATGCGTGATTAATTTTATTCATAAAAATGTTAATCACTTCATTGTGAGATCTTTTTAACATTCTGTGCACCGAACACCTTTTAACACAAGCTCACAAATGTATTTAATATTTTCAAACATACTGTTATTACCAATAACACTGGTAATTAAACATATATTTAAAATGTAATAAAAAGCTAGCAAGTAACAGCACAGCACCAAACACAAATGGAAGCCCGTTGCCCGCTGCCTCTCCTGTGCCCCCTCCCCCTTGGCAGCAACTGACCAGTTTCTTTAATGTGCACTTGTTTGCAAATTCCCAGAGGCATTTTTTTTCCCTCAAGCAGGCTTCAACCCTCATTGACACAACTGAATATCATGAAAATAATACACCCCTGTAGCACGCTATAGATGGTGCTAAAAATACTTCTGTTCTCAGGGAGGGGAGGGTCGCAGCGCTGGGCACATTGCGGCAGGCTGGCGGTTCTAAGAGGGGTGTTGGGGTTGGGATGGGGGAGAAAGTTTTGAGACAAGCACTCAAGCCTCATCCGAGAGTGGTATCAGGCATTGGTGGGTGTGCCGGACACACTCACTGACTTCTTGTTTCCAGCTGGGCAAGGCTATTGTGAGCTTATTCAGCCAATGCACTCATGAAACTGGATAAATGGATTAGTGGATCAGAGACACCATCGGCATCTTCAAAAGGAAAACAGCAGCCCGCAAAAAGACTGACATTTGTGTACTGGGGCAGAGGGTGTGTGAATGCTCTGCCTCCTCCAAAGGGACAAGACAGTGATAAACTTTCCACACTGACCACCTCACTTTGTGCTACAATTGACCAACAAAATAAATGGATTGCTTCATTGTTTTTGAACCGTAGGCAGCACAGGGAAAGCGCTACTTGCACAGCAACAAAGGACAATGTATTGTGTGGGGCCAACAGCTCAAAATAAAACCTTTAATTATCTAAGGGTCAGCCATAAATCTGGAATAAAAATAAATGTTACTTTTTAAACTCGCCTTTAATTCTGCACAGAGTTTATGCAGTGCTTTCTATTCTCTCAGGAGAGGCACTACCCGGACTTGGTGCACGCCCTGCGTTTGCATTTTTGAATTAGCCTGACTCCCAAGGAACATGCTGGAAAACAAGTTTGGGTATCAGACATGAAGGATGTCTGTAATTCTAATTAAAGTAAGTAAAAGCAGATAAAAGACGTATTTATTTCCACTTTTTTTACAAACATTCATGCATGCATTCTCTTCACACACACAAAAGAGAAGCCAAAACTTATATTAATAACGGTGACGGGACTTGAGTAAATTAATGCCTCACAGAAGTACATTGTTTAGTTTTAAGAGCTCATATTTTCGAAGTCTTAAATTTTGAATACCTATTTCTATGGGGTTTTCAGTCTCCTAGTACTTCCAGCGATTCCTGTCCACATGGCTGGTTTTACGGGCAAGCTATGAACGGCACTGCATGGGGGCACTGCACAATGGGGAACACCAACCTCGCCAGGAGCCGTTCCTGTAACTTTTCACTGGAAAACATGCCACGCAGGCCATGTTTATTACATGTTCCAGTGTATTACTTGATTTGTTAGTCCCAGGTAAGATTTACTGCTGAAATGTAAAACTTGGTGGCTCAAAGCCTGGAATTGGGCCCCATGTCCCTCCTTGCTGCAGCCCCCACGGAGCTGGTGGCAGGCGCAGGCCCTGCTGGCCGCCCCCACAGCCCTTCCCAGGAGAGGGGTACCTGCCATCCCGCATGGCGTTGCTCCTTGTCTGTCCCCCGCTTCCCGCAGGCCAGCGGGGACCTGCCCCAGCCGGTTTAGGCTGCAGCCACCTGACCCATGGTGGGCAGCTGGGCTTCAGGGCCTGCAGGTGACATGTGCGGGCCTGGGGTGCCCCACCATCCACCAGGGAGGTGGCCAGCACCAGACACAGGACTTAGGCATGGGGTGGTCTTTGAAGTGGCAGGGGGCCTCACCTCCGAATTGGGCCAGAGGCGGGGAAAAGAGAAGAGTGCCGGGGCCCATGTTTTGAGGCTCCCTTTCACAGAACACTTTAGCCATCAGCCCTTCCCGACAGCCTGCCCCGTGTGCCTCTGCCAGCCCCGGCCATTCTTTACACCTCACCTTTTAAGGCTATTTGGGAATCGAAAAAAAATAAAAAAAATTAAAATACCTAACATTGCAACTAGCCAGGCCATCGAGGTACTACTTTCTTTACCACCTTCCTGCCCCAGCCGCAGTGCAGGAGCCCGGCCACCCCGCAGTGCCCGGGCCTGCCAGCGGGGCTGGGCCCGGTAGGGCGGCAGGGCCCGCCGCAGGTCAGCCTGGGCCCCCTCCCCGCCCCGAGGGGCCCGCCCGACATGGCGGGCACCGAGCAGCCCACTTCACCTCAAAGGCGAGGCGGCCCAGCGCCGCCCTTCCCTCCTCTCCCTGGCCGTGGGGCACCGGGGTTCGAGGCAGGGCCGGGGCAGCCCGTTCCCCGGGGCCAGGCCGGCGGGCCGGCCGGCGCTGGCAGGAGCAGGAGAGCCGCATCTGCGGGAGTCCCCCCGGGCGGCATTAGCGCGGGACCTCCATTGCCCCCCATCAGTCGCCGCGTTATTCCAACAGGAACCTGTTTAACGCGGGGCCGGTGGCCGGGAGCGGCCAAGAGCCATCTCTCGTGCCGGCCCCCGCCTCCCCGCCCCCGCCGCTCTGCGCTCTTTGTAATAGTCTCATCTACAAGGACGATTGAAACTTTATAGTGCATGATTCATAGAGCAGGGCTGCGCTCGGAGCTGCGGTGCATATTACATTAATCAGTGTCAGGCCACTAAAACAGAGATATGAATATGAATTCTCCATATTGCAGGGGAGATAAATGTGCTTGTGAATAATTGATCGGCGCCCATGGAAAAAAAAAAAAAAAAAAAGCGGGGGGGAGCTGGGGGAACGTGGTCACACAATGAAAGTTACCGGGAGATGCAACGAGCCCCGCGGTGAGGGCTGGCGCGGGGCTGCCGGCGGGACCCGGCAGGCGCGGCCCGGAGCGCGCCCCCGCCGCAGCGCCCGCAGCGCCCGCATGGCTACTGGGCTGCGCGAGTTTCGGAGCCAGCGCGTCAAAAACTCAACCGAAGCAACAAAAAGGGATGACAAGAGCCGGGAACGATAGCAATCATAGGAACGAGCCAGTTCAAGCATATCCACCCTACTAATTTTCTCGTTCCCTTTCTCCGGACTTTTTTTATTTTCCTAGTTAGAATTAGACTTCTTTTACAGATTAAAATAGAAAAAGAATAAAAAATGAGGCATGCATACCAATGAGCACGTTTCATAACTACCGTCTCCTCTGTGACAAAGCCAAATCCCCGTAAAGCTGCCGTTTGCTTTTAGTGTTTTCTGGCAACTGCTAATTTTGGAGTTTGCTGAACTCGAGATTATATCAGCTTTCCAGTGTTCTTTCTTCGCAGATTTCTGCCATTCTTCTGCTAATGCTAAGTAAATAATAACAGAAACAAGACAGGGTGACAATTTTTACTGGGGGAGGTTTATGCAAACACGTATGAAGAATGTTTTCTGCCACCCTATTAAATAGCACGAAAATGTATCTTGGCGCTCGGTTGTTGTTCTGAAAGAAGTATTACTCGATGTAGCTCCCATCCGATTCAATGCAATTTTTCCTATTGACTTTATTTATCAGGTTCGGGTACCGTCATCTCTTAAAAAAAAAAAAAAAAAAAAAAGGGCGGCAGGAAACTAGGACTTTCCAATTTACTCTTATCAGCTCGAAGCATTCCCAATTAAGGCAAATCGTTTAGCTTAAGCTTCGCCTTTATTATTCTCCCTACACTCTGGTATTTGCTGGTGTACATCTGCCAGGGCGGATCTCAATGAAAATGGAAAATATGACAGAAAAACTACAAATTATTTTCCTGACGAGGTGACGTAAACGATCATTCCTAGTAGGGCTCACGTGACGAGCGAAACCTAGGAAATACGGAGCCCCCGCTCCTTCCTAAAACTGGCGCGGGGCTCCGGGAGCGGGGCGGGCGGGGCGGTGTGTGCGCATCCCGCCCGGCCCCGCACCGCACTCCGCGGCGCAGCGGCAGCCTCCGAGGGCTCGCTGCGATGCTGCGGTGCCCGCCCGCACGCGTCCGCTCCCGCTGAAACTTCCTCTGGGAGAAATGGCCACCTCGGCGTGGCTAGCGGGGGAGACAAACCCAATTACCTCTCTCCTTCAGGGGGACAGCTAAGGAAGGCCACCGTCTCCGGGGACCGCTGGGCGCTTGGGCAAACACCCAGGCGAGAGCTTTTCTCACTTGAACAACACGTTTCTCAGCTGGCCGTGCTACTTTTCCGCTTTCCGTTTGGTAAGGGGAAGCCACTTGCGCTCCTGTCCAGAAACTTTGGAAGCGGCGCAAGTACCCTGCGCCCGAGCACGCAGCCTGCGGCCCCGGCCGTGCTCGTCCCGCCGCCGGCCCGCAGCTCCCGGGCCGCCCCCGCCTTCTCCAGCCGGGGAGGGGGCAGGAGCCGGCTGCTGCATCCCATTCCCGGCAAACGCGCCGGGCGCGGTGGGGAGAGGCGGCGGACGGTGCTGGCTCGGCGCTGACCCCGCGGGGCTTCGTTCACTCTCGCCGTAACCCCCTCAGCTGGCTGGGGAGGGAAGCATCACGACTGTTGGCATTACGGGGAGGAACAGGGGTGGGAAATTCTGACAAGTAGATGGGAAAAAAATCAAGTTCTGCAGTAGAGTCTGCTCTAGAGATGCTGAGGCTTCCAAAGGCGGAAAACTGCCAGCCAGATAGCTAGCGGGAATTATCACCCTCGGGAGCATAATCACAACTGGAAGCACACTGCGGAGGGTGTTGCTGGCTTTCCGGCTGAATTAAAGGCGGGCAAGCTCCCGCACCCCACCTCCGGCTGAGCAGAGCTGCGGGCCGGCACCTCCGGCTGCCGCTGCGCTGGGCGAGGGGACGGCGCCGCCCGCAGCCCACAGAGGGCGCTGCGAGCCTGCCCAAAGCCGGGCCCGCGCCCCGCCGCTCGGCTCCGCTCGGCACCGCTCACCTCGGTCGGCGCTGCCCGCCGCTGGCGGTCAGGGAGCGGGAGCGCGCACCCACAGGGACACCCGCACCCGCTCACACTCCTTTGCGCAAAGGACTCGGTTAAAGTCCGTTCTGACGTTAACATGCCGCAGAGCCATCCCCGCTCCTCTGCTCCCGAGCCAATTTGGCACCGTCGCATTCGCTCCGCCTCGCAGAGCATCGCTGCGCGCTTTTTCCGTGCCATCTCCCCTTCCGCAGGAGCGGGGCCCGCCTGTCGCAGAGGGGCGGGTGGGGCCGGGGCCGGGGCGGCGGCACCCTGGACCGCTGGGTTGCTTGGGGCCGGCTGAGCCGCCCGCCAGGAATTTGGGAACCGGGCCTGCGAGGGGCAGCCGCTATTCCTTTGCCATTGGTAGGAAAGAGGAAGCAATTCCGTCAGGTTTACACCAGCACTGACCTGACGAGCCGTTTGGCTTTACAGGCATGAAGTGGGGTTTCTCCCTTTTTTTTTTTTTTTGGTATCCCCAAGAGGCGTCTTCCCTCTCCCTTTCCCTCACCGAAAGCTAAGTTGCTATCGTTTGGTTAAAACTGTAATATACCGTTTTGCTGGAACCTGTACCAACGCAGGGCTCCCTGTAATTTAGAAAAAGCAAAATAACTAAAAGCCAGAAAGCAAACTAATTGATGCTACGCTGGGAGCCGCAGAATAACAAAATGAGTGTCTTTTCAGAGACAGCACCTCAGATATCCCGCACAAACCCTATTTCGTCTGATCTGTTTCTCTGATCCATCTGAAAACGGCAAAAAAGTAGAAGCCTATCACCTCCACTGCTTTGTCAACACATCTCTAAGCGATAGCTTACCGAGACCCCTCTTTGCTCGCGATGATTTTGCAACTAAATCAAGATCAATATTCTGATCTCTGACAAGAATTTTATTAATATTTCATTTGAAAAATCTCATCTTGTTTCCGACAAGTCCTGATTTGAGGTTGGTTCAGTTTGGATAGGGCGTCACCACATTATTTCTTAATGACTTTCCCAGCTGCTTCTTTCCATTTTCCACCATCAAGAACCATCTGGTATCTTATTAGCACCTCAATGCTCATTTAGTGTTCTCATTTAAAAGGAAAAAAAAAGTAAACACTCAAAATATTACACATTTTAACGGACCGTCTTTGGAAGATTAATGCGTTTATAAACCGATAGGTTGTCTCTCTCGGTCTCTTTTTAACCAACTGATCTGAATCGCAGAACTTTCTTCTGGGAAGTTCAAGAGATGCCATTTTTTTTTTCCTGCTAACGTTGTGCTTAATCTCACAGGGAAAAATCACAGTCGTATTTCCTCTGTATTTCCTCTGTTTATTTAAAGCGCAAATCGTTAAATGTAATTCAATTTATTAATCTAGACTTTTTTTTTTTTTTTTTTCCCCGGCTTCGGTCCGAATGTACACCAGAGCAACAGAGCTCTTGATCCAGATTAGGAACTGATCTGGACAGCAAAGTTATGCTTTGCTACGGAATTGTGAGAAAACTTGTCCCTTTCTTTTTCAATAATGTATATTATAATGTAAGTGGAAGTCAGATCCATTTATGGTCGGAAAATGTATGCTACAGAACACATCTGATTCATTGCAATTGAAAAAATAACTTTAATTTTACTAATCAAGAACCAGCTTCACTCAGCTTCTCAAGTTTACGTGTATGAAAAAGGAAGCTCGCGGCTTGTTTTCTACAAAATAGCCACAAGAGCTATGAAAAGCTTGGATTTGGTATTTTAAGTCTCAGTTACTCAAAAGCAAGAAGACTTGACTTTTAGAAAACAAATTAGAAATGTCTGAATAGATTTGTAATATAAGATCTGCAGCAACAGAATACATACCTGAAAAGAGGTCATAATTTCATTTAGTTTATTAGACAAAAATATATGATTTAGACAAGTTTTGCTGACGCGTTATTTACAATCTGAAATCACTCTATATACAGAAAAAACACAAACACATGGGAAACATTTACCAAACAAATAATCCAAGAATGGTTAGAATAACACGATCTGAAATGGTACAATGAAGAAGGAGATCCATCTACAGATTTGTGTAATCGCTTTTATGGATTTGCACCACCTTATTGCAAAAAGAGATTGATGGGAGTCGTTTATATAGTTGGTTTTTTGTTTTTTTTTCTGTCCTTAATACCAGTCTCTGCAATATTTTTTCACCAAACCATGTAATCAAGCGGAAGGGAGAGCTGCTAAAATTCTCGGTGTTCCCTCTTGCTGAGCCAAAGAGCTGCAGGGGGGAAGGGAGGGGGGGGAAAAAATATGTAACAATCTTTCATAAAAAAAAGAAAAAAGATAGAATCCTTTCCTATAATTCCCTGACTATTGCTGTAGCATCCTAGTATTAGTTAATTGCACAGAAATCATTGTCACTAGTGTAATTAACACAAGATCTTTGAGGTCTGTTAAGTTTCAGAAAAGTTACAGGCTGGCTATGCACAATTGCAATTTAGCTCAACTTTGAAAAGATTACAGCAACTTCTGTGTTGTTCTTGTCTGTATGTGTTATTATGGTGATGATTAGGTGCTATAATTAGTCTTTATTATTCAAACACTCTGTTTCACATAAGTAACATTCCTGCAGTGAAAACAAACAAACAAACTCACTTGTCACGGACAGGCTGGAAGGGCGATTTTAGCGGCTGAGGTGGGGATTCAGTTCTTGGTACATTTTCTCTTTCTAGAAGGAGACAGGAAAAAGGAAAAAAAAAAAAAAAAAAAAAAAAAACACGAAACCAGGAGAATCATTTTAGAATAACAGCAATAAAAATCTGGACAGTGTGCAGAGAACACACCTCCCTCTCACCCTCTTGTTCAGATATATGGAGGTATAGGTGTGTGTGTGGGTACAGCACTATTCCCTACTTTCAATATTTAAGGAGTTACAAGACTTTCTTGCCATATTTTTGACTATTATTGAAATTATTTGGACATGGGGATCGAGAAGCAGGGAAGGAAAGTGAAACTCAAATAATGTTTCACAGTGCTATTCCTGCATTCTCATCTTACTTGATGGGCGTATAGGATGAGAATGTAATAGCCCACATGAAATGGGCTTAATGCATGCAGTCAACATGCTCCAGGAAAAAAAAAAAAAAAAAACAAAACCAAAAAAAACCAAAAAAACCCACCACAACTCTAGGGTAAACTGTAACTCTGCTAAAAGCAATCAGTTACACCAGGGCTGAATCTGACACCATTCCTCAAGGAGAAGTTCATGTGCATGTGTTGGGGGTGGAGGAAGAGGTGGATGCCTGATGCATTCATTACCTATGTGTTTGGGACTGGTCCTCTCTGAAGGTTTTTCACTGCTTAGGGCTCCCAGGGTTGTTGTTAAAACAGAAGATTGTTGCTGGGCCTGGAGGTGGTGATTGTGATGAGCAGCATGGTGGTGATTTACTCCCAAAAAAGACCTCACATTTAGCAGGGAACTCTGAGTGAGGAAAGCCCCATTTGTCCAGTTGTGAAATTTGCCAATTTGGCACGTGTAGAGTCCATGGCTAGGGAGAAAAGCTGGGTGCTGGATCTGTGGAGAAGTGTGGTTAACCTGGGGAGGAGGGGGCGGAGGGGGAGAAGATTTCAGGGCACCATCAGGGCTGGTTGCTGTCTCTGCCAAAGACCAAATCTTGGGTTTGCTGTGAGATGGCATCTGTAAATTGTTCTGTCCCCCGGGACTGATGATTCGTGTGCTGTTGTCAGAGGCCTCCTTCACCATGGCCAGCGTGTCTTTGGGTTTCAGCCCTTCAGCGCCTGACAGTGCCAAATCCTTCTCCTTTTCCAAGTGCTCCTCTTCACTGCTTTGTCGCAGGAGCTCAGGCTTCTCCTCCTCTTCCTCGTTGCTCTGCTCCCCATCGTTCTCATCAATTTTATCTATGTCTATGCTCTCCAGGTCGATTTCCTCATCGTCTTCGTTCTTCTCGGGGTCCCCCTCATTGTCACTCCCGAAGAGGTTTGCATCTTCTTGGTCCTTACTCCTGGAGCCCCAGGTCACCTTGTTCTCCTTCTTGAGCCGCCGGCGGGCATTGGCGAACCAAGTGGAGACCTGGGTGAGGGTCATCTTGGTGATAATCGCCAACATGATCTTTTCACCCTTGGTAGGGTAGGGGTTCTTGCGGTGCTCGTTGAGCCAGGCCTTGAGGGTGCTGGTGCTCTCCCGGGTAGCGTTTTTGGGCCGCCCCGGGTCCCCGTACTGGAACTGTCCATAGGGATAATAGCCGGGGGCAGTGTGGGCAGCGAAGGTAGCAGGGTGGACACCCGGATTATCTTTCAACTCGTACTGGGAGCCCTGCAACACATTCAGACAAGCGGAGAGGAAAAAGCACATCAATTATCTCGTTAGCGTCTCTAACAGACCTGAATAGGCTACTCCGGGAGCCGCAATACGCCTTTAAGCGGTGCAAAGGGTCTTCACAGACAAATTCGGCCCTCCCCGCTCCAGAGTCTTCACGTTTAGATCAGACAGAGGTATTCCCAAATGATCCCCCCTTCTTGCAAGGAAGGGAAAAGAGAGGGGCTAAACTGGGCTCTGCCAGACATTATGCATATTTTCTCCGCAAACCAAATCAAATCAAACGATGGAAATGCAGCAACTTCGCATTCGCCTCGGCGAGACAATTTATTGTGCCCTCGAAATAATCAGGCAGAGAAAGCAGGTACTACACCACAGCTACAAACTAATGCCTGCGCACAACGCATTTATCTGCAAAATATCCAGGAGGATATTACAAATGCATGCAGGGCATTCTTCTTTGGCCCCAGATCTGCCTTTAAAAGGAGTTGGCGTGAGACGAGACTGGAGAGATGAATGCACAACTTCAGTACGAAGACACTTATAATGTAAGAGATTTTCCCCACGCAAATCATCTTCCCCACCCCCCCCCCCCCGGCCCCCGCTCCTCGCCCCCCAAATCATACACTCAGATTCTAGTATAAAACATTAACTTGTAACTGTTAGAAGGGCCTTTAAACTCTGGAATGAAAAGTGATCCATGCATTGTAGAATATGTATATGCAGACACTTTATCTCATAAGTTTTACTTTGATCTGGGCAGAGCAAACGCAAATTGTTTACAAGCGTTTAGAGACGGTGATTTATTTGCAATCAATATTCTTTTTATCATCAGTAGTAAAACACAGCAAGTCAAATTATCCCATCAGGTGTTTTGGTAAATAACATTTTATCTTTCTGGCAACCTCATTAGGCCTCATTATTACCGCAAATTGTCCAGGTATTAACTTAATATTTTAGCTTGTGATTTACAAATGCTGAGGTTTAGAATCTATTTCAAAATATCACCCTCATGGTAAATCACTGCAGTAAAATACCAGGATACTTTGCAACTAGGAAAGGGAACTGTTCCTAAATAACATTTATAGCCTTTTTAAATTTTTTTTCCTTCTACTTCAGTCTCGCTTTTTTTCTAATCCAGAAATACGCTCTTAGGTTTACTCTTGCGAAATTTGTGTCAGCCTTAAAAATGAAACTCTTCAAAAACGTCCGCCAAGAAAGTAATCTAACTTTGTCAAACAGTTAAAAAGGAACGTGTATTTTCATTTCATACGCAAAGCTTATACACAAAGAGAAGCCCGATGTAATTTTTGTAATGTGTTACAGAGCAGGCTTTCTGCACTCCCTTTATTCCGCTGTCTTTTGTTATTGTTGCTGAAATGATATTTTTTGTGTAATCTCTGTTGGGAATTCTTTTGAAGAAGCCACTTGTAAATCACTCGTTGCTTCTGTCTCAACTTCTACTGCATTTCCAAAATCAAGGTTAAAAAAAGTAGGAAATGCCTGCTGCTAAAAGTGCCTTCGTAAGAAATGTTTGCAGCACAAAATGATATGTTTTCAGATGCTGACCCTTGTTCAACAGCATATCTACCTACTTGCCTACATATATGTATTAAAAACGCTCACAAGTTATGCCTTGCATGCACCAAGTTATAAATATTCACACTTTTATGTTTCGGGGGGAGGGAAAAGAGGGGCATTTAGAGATTAAGTGGAACCTATGCGTACGTCCGCCGAGAAATTTGGAGATACTAGTAGCGAAAACCTTTCAACTACACAGATATAAAAAGACTGAGTTTTTTAAAAAATAAGATGTTTCACTTTTTAACCATTGTATTATAAGGAAAGGAAAAAAGAGATCGGAGGGCAGTCTGGGACGGCAATTTTGTTTAGGGTTAACGCCAATATGCCTTTCTGCTCCGGTGCATATAATGGGATGTAGGTGTCTTCCTTCGCCTGATGCAAATGCGATCTGTGATACTCGCCACAATCAGAGTATGAAAAGTTCAGGGAACAGAATGGGTCATTTTTAAGGCTTAAGGAAAATGTCTTGAAATAAACGGGCGCACCAGCTACCGACACTGCACTTCGGCCTTTCGGGCGGAACCTGTTTACAGCTCGGCGGCAAAGAAAAGGACCAGGCGGAAAGAGGAGCGCGCTGGAAAGCCAAATGAAACAACAGGACCGACAACATCACCCGTCAACAGCAACACCAAAACCACAAGGAAAAAAAAAAAAAAAAAAAAAAAGCAAAGCCGAGTTGCTAGGGGAAAGCCGACAACGCGCAGGCAGGAGCCCTGCTCAGCCCTTTCACCGCCAAGAGGAAAAACTCGGAGGAGTTTTGTCCGGCCGGAGCGGCGGGGAGGATGGGGGCTGCCCCTGCAGACGGAGCCCGCCGGCCCCCGGCCCGACCCCCCGCTCGCCCGCAGAACCGCCGGCACACACGCTCCCCTTTCCTCGGCGTACCCGGCGCCGGGCGGGAGCCGCCACCGCCACCGCGGTCGCCCCGCCGCCCCCCGCGCTCGGCTCCGCGGCCTCCGCCCGCCCGGGCCCCCGGCTCCCCCTTGCCCCCTCGCGTCGCGGCCGCGCTCCGCGGGCCCGGGGGTGCGCGGGATGCAGCGCGGTGCTCACTCACCATCTGGGAGAAGAGCCCGAGGTCGGCGGTGTAGGGCAGGAAGGCGCTGTAGTTGGGGGCGCTGTAGGGGCTGGCGTACATGCCCAGCACCGAGGTGACAGCGGCCGAGCCGCTGCCCAGCTCGGCGCCCGCGGGCCGGCCCGAGGCGGCGGCGGCGGCGGCGGCTGCGGCGGCGGCGGCGGCCAGCACCCCGGGCCGGTCGCTCCCGTACACCGCCTGACTGGCGCTGAGATACTGCGGGTAGCCCAGCTGGGGGAAGGACATCTCCGGGGCGCGGGCACAGCGGCGGCGGCAGTACTGGCGGCGGCGGCAGAAGCGGCAGAAATATAAAAAAAAAGGGGGGGTGGGGGGAAGGAATTATAAAAAAAAAAAAAAAAAAAAAAAAGGGGGAGGAGGGAGCCTGAGCAGCCGGGGAGGGGAGCAGAACGAACACGGGCTTCTCTGGATCTCCCTCTGCCTCTCTCTCTCTCTCTCTCTCTCTCTCTCTTTTTATCCTTCCCCCCCTCTCTCTTTACTCGAGTCGGGCAGGGCGAGAGAACAGAATTCGAGCCGATAATTTTCTTTTTTCGTTCTGATTTCTTTCTGTCAGATATATTGCAACCTAGGTATGGAGGAGGAGGAGTGTGGAAGGATTCAGTGGGGTGTCTTTCCTCAAATCTCGGCTCTTCTGTGCTCCTAAATCCCTTAGATGTGATCTGATCAACAATTGAGCTCCAACTGATGTGTCTGCCCTTAGGTCCTAGGCTGATCTTTCAGATACAATTTGAAGTTGATGTTTTGATTGGCACCCACTTGAGCTGCAAGCGCCGCCCCGCGCCCCCCCGCCCCCGGCGCAGCACGTGGTGCGCAGCCCAGCCTGGGCCACTTTCCTCAGTGCTGCGTGTGCGTGTGTGCGTGTGCGTGTGTGTGTGTGTGTGTGCGCGCCTGTACGTGTGTCCGCGCAGCTGCTGTGCTGTGCTGTGTGTGTATTTAATGTTTAGCAATGGGCTCCTTTCAGAAAAGCCCCCACTGCTGTATGACAACCTGTCTACACGATTTTACAGCTGTCCAACATTGGGGTTTTGCTGTTTTGCAGCCTTAGTGTGTCCCCTTTTAACAAAAACAACTGTGTTGCTGGTTTTTTTCCACCTTTAACATTGAGTCCCCCTTGTCGTCGTTGGACTCGGGAACAAACGAGAGTGGCCGTGAGAGGGAAAGGGGGCTTTGCAGCCAGGCGACTTGTAACAATTTACCACTAAAAACAACAACAACAACAAAAAAAACCCAACCAACCCTACCACACAACATATAAATAAATAAATAAATAAATAAATGCAGTCTACCTATAGCAACCCACAAACGCCACACACACACGAACACACACACACACAACTTCCCTGAAAGTCAAAAGGTTCCTAGCAGTTCTTCCCAGAAGAATCTTTAGTTTAAAGAAAAAAAAAAAGAAGAAAAAGAAAAGAAAAAACCCACCCGCAGAGATCCTCGCCCCCGACCTTTCTCCTCATCATGCCCTGCCGATGGATTGACACTCAGAGACAATTATCAGAGGCATTGCGACAGTTCTCGGAATATTAGCAATAAATAATCCCACAAATCAACAGTGGCGACATGTATGCCGAGGGGCACAGAAGACCCCAGCCCTCGCCCCCGAGCGTGGGAGGGGGGCTGAGGGGCTTGTAGATTGTCAAAACTTCCACCCGCCCGTTTCAGCGGGGACCAAAGGAAACACGGCGGGGTGTGCGTGTGAAGGGGGGGTGCCAAAGGACCTAGACGAGCTGTTGCCATTCTCGGCGTTAACAGCAATGATTAGAGGAAGGGATGATTTTTTTTTTTACCCTTTTCCCCTTAGAGCGGGGTGGAAGTTGCGGCGGGAGACAAAGGACTCCTCTGCCAGGGACCGAGGGACCCAATCACTCTGGAGGAGCTGAGTTGTCGCCGATGTGACCTGCCCGCGGTGTTGCCCGCTTCCTCGACGTGGCTGGGCTCGCCCGTACCCCGCCGGGGCTGGCAGAACCACGCACACCGCCCGGCCAGCATCGCAAACTTTTCTTTTCCTACCGCTGCCGGGGGCCTCCCAGACCCCCCGCGGGGGGAAACGAGGAGCCGGGGGGAGGGCGGCGGGCCGAGGACTGGGCGTTTCTTGCCCCGACCCTCCCAGCCCCAGTGGGACTGCCCGGGGCCGCTCTGCCCCGTTGGTCCGGCGCGGAGCCCCCGGCGGGGCTGACGCTCCTGCCTCGCCGGGCGCGGGGAGGGCACGGCAGGGCGCTGCTGCCCCGCGGCCGGCGCCAGCCGAGCGGCCCCGCGGGAGGGGCACGGAGCGGCCGCCCCCAGCCCAGCCCTCGCCGCCGCGGTCCCCGCCGCCCGGGAGCTCCGTCTTTGTGCTGAAGGGGCGGCCGGAGCCGCCGAGCTCTTCCTCAAGGGACAGCGCGGCGTGGCACGGAGGGGGCCGCGGACGCCAAGGCCCGCTGCTGTTGGGGATGCAAGTGTTCTCCCGCGGGGGGGTGGGGGTGGGGGTAGGGGAACCACGGGTGTATGTCTCCTTCTCCCAAACCCAGGACGAGAGCCAGCTCCTAAGGTCCGTGCCACTCCGCGGAGCTTCGCGCTCTCCGCGCTCGCAGCCGTGGGTTCAGCGCGGGTCCCGCCGGGCACTGGCCGCCGCTGGGAGGGAGGGACGCGCCTCTCCTCCTGCAAACGCCCCGCGGGGTGTCTCTAACCCCTGCCAGCCCTTCCCTCCGTGCGCCCCAGGGAGCCGCTCGGTCTCGGAGAGTTGGTTAAAACTTCCTTCCCTCATCAGCTGGAAATAGCGAGCTTTCCCCTTCCTATGCCAAACAGAGAGAGGAGGACCTCCCCCCACCGCTCCAAAATCTCACCCTCAAAGCAGGAGAGCGACCCTCAGACAAAAACACACGGCCGTAACAAAGCTGAGCGGGGCTTGAAAATTGCAGCCGTGTTTTGAGAATGGCAGTGTCACATTACAAGGGCTGCAGGTAAATAAAGGTGGGATAAGGCACCGACGCTGCCGAAATCTTCTTAGCGCTTTAGATCTCGGTGGAATGTGTATCCAGAAAAGATTTCCACTTGGAGGCTTAAGAAATGTGAGTCATCCCCTCCCCCACCCGCCCCCATCCTGCTCAGATCGGTTCAGAGGAGAAAAAAAAAAAAAAAAAGAAAGTAAGAAAAAAAGAGTCTTATTTGCTTTTTCTATCAGCCCAGCATCTTTTCGGGGCGAACTTTGCTATTCTTCACTTTGCCTCGAAATAGAACAAATAAATACGAAGTGCAGGTTACCTGTAACAGTGGGGTGGGGGGGTGGGGGCGCGGAGAGAAACAGGACGAAAAACAAGAAAGAAAGAAAGAAACCCGCCGAGAAGGAGGAAAGTTGCAAGACTGGGAGGAGAGCTTTGTTCCTCATCTGCAAAGTTCCCAGCGCAAGGATGAGCAGGGTCCTGCGAACGCCATTAATTATGCACAATTCTGAGCAGTAAATGGCAACCCCTTACCACTCGATTCCTGCTCCTGCATTGGACGTTGCCCATTTTTCTGACGGTTTATTAAGTCACATTAGTAGGTAACCTTTCAAAGCCCTTTTTAATATTTTTCCCCCTTGTGCAAGTAAGCTGGGACCAGAGCTGCTACACTAAGCTACTTAGCTTGAAAATCAGTTTAGTGAAGGTCTGGGAGATTCTGGGTTTATTTCCCTCCATACAAGACCTATAGCAGGAGCTTAATAACAAAAGTGCGAAAAGAAAGGAACTGTACGGGAAATTACAAACAGCAGCAGCAGCTGCCAGAAGCACCAGGAAAATCTTTCCCTAAACGCTAGACCTAAATAGTCAAAAAGGTTGATGTGATCAACCCCCCACCCATAAATTAGCTCGAAATTGTTAAAAGATTGAATAAAAACCTGTTTTAAAAATACCAACTAATTTTAAACATAATTCGGGAAAAAATATTTTCCTTCTATTTTTTTCCCCCTGAGATCTGTGTTTCAGTTGCTCGAACGCCTCCTTAATTTTTGCCAAATCCTAACAAAAAGGGGTGGGGTGCCAACTCATTAGCCGAACAGCATTTTTAAAGACGATAAACAGTCGTCACGTAGCAAAAAAAAAAAAAAAAAAAAAAGGATTTGGGCTCAGTGTGAAAAGGAGTCACCTTCCCGTTGGAGAGCGGATACACATCTGAAAGCAGGCGGGAGAGAAATACATAGCAGCACCGGGTATAATGTGATTATACCTAAGGTAATCGCTTAAAATAAATTGTATTCTGTTTAAAGTAAATCGACCTAAATGGCCAAGCTCATATAATTCAAAGATCATTGGGCAGATAAACTTCTCCTTAAAGAGCCTTTCCTGAGAAGGAGTTTGCTGAGACAGTGTGATCCTTCCAGTTTCTTAAGGCAATGCATCCACTGCCAAGAGATTTTCCCTTTATTATTAACAAATGAGTTTAGATAGGGGTCCGATAAGAAATGCAAATCCAGACATAGGGGTCGCTGCTTGGCCGAATTTTAACTGAAGGCTGGTTCTGCAAGAATTGACTAAAGGCTATGTTTGCGAAGAGGGTATGTGAAGCTTTAACACTGTCTCTACTAAAAAATGAAGTCAGTGATTTTGATCTGCTCCAGATGTCCTAAGAGTGGATATTGCAGCGCTGGGAATCCGCACCAAATATCTGAGGGCACTGATGGTAATCAGCGCAACACATCAGCTAGGGGGGACTGGCAATTGTGATAACCTGCTGCAAATGTGCAGGGCTGGAGATGGCAGTGATAAACCGCTGAAAATATCTTCAAATGGAGATGACAGAGATGTTGAAAGAAGACACCTAACTATGGGGGGAATAGGATACTAAGCAGAGCACAATCTGAGAGTAGAGTTCAGATATTTACTAGTCTACGGTTCACCCGTGTGATTTCCACAGAGATACACGCGTTCGTGCGCCGTCTCTGCGTGCAGATACACGCGCCTATGGACCTGTTAGTAAAACTCGGGGTTTATGCGGCGTCGATAACAAGATCTACCAAAAGAAAGGGAGGCTTAATCGCCAAAGCGCCTTGTTTGTGGCTTAGGAAGAAAAGTTTTCATTTGATTCTGTAACTGGTTTGAAACATCCTGGTAACGATTTCTTGTGCAAATCCTCTCTAGATTTTCAGCTCCCACCGCTAACAGACGAAGAAATTTAAGGCGATCTCTTCAGTTAATGGTCTGTTTCAATTTTCTTTCCCGTGGAAAGAACGTGCGCGGGGGAGGGGGTGCCAAAAAACAGATTAGCCGTATGTTGCTAATTTTCTGACTGTTCTCAGCAGGTAGTTTCATTGTATTTTTTTTCCACGCCGTCTTTTTTTATGTGTAAGTTTAAAATAACTCTACCATGTTAACTACCAATCCTATACATTTTAATGATACATCTGTGCAGGACTGAATCCGTAATATATCTTGCCTAGATTCTAATTATGCACCGACTGTCGACTATTTGGATCAGTTGACTGAGTTTTCATTAAGTGTATTATATCTGATTTAGCATGGGACCGTGTTTCATTCGACGACGTGTACTTTTTTTGGGGGGTGCCGCGGGCACGGCTGCGGCTCCGCAGGACCTTGGCGCTGGTCCCCTCTCGCTGGTCACCCGCTGCCAGGCCCCGTCGCCTCCGCGCGTCCGTCCGGAGCGCTTCTCATCAGCCCTGATTTATGAGCCTTGTTAAACACTCATTATTACTTTGCACCTTTTTTCCAGCAGGGTCTGGGAAACAACCCCACTTTGTGACAACAGGGCATGTGTCAAACAATTATAGGCGGAGAGGTGATGTAGCTCTGGAGCGCCAGATTTCCCCTCCTCCCCTTCACGCCCAATCCGAGGAACATTTCTGTTAAAAAAAAAAAAAAAAAAAAAAAAAAAAGGTAAAGGGAAAAAAAAAAGATTTAAATAAAAATCACTCTTTGCAAATTTAGTTCACAGCAACAGCAACCTTCAGACCTCTGACCGTGCAAATGACCGGTTTGGTTTGTGCAAATATACACAAAGTTGCAATCAGGGATACCTGGTCGATTCCCTAAATGTGTGCAGGTACACATCCATAGTACGGGTAGCACATAAAGGAATCCAAGCCTGAGCAGCTACAGCTTTTGATTGTACTTAAGGTAACACCTAATAACGCGTTTACAAAGGTTATTTTATTCAGAGAGGGAGAGCACATTTAAAACAGAAATTATGGTCATCTCTCTCTCTTTTTTTTTTTTTTCTTTTCAGTAAATTAAGATAAATTGATTTTTTTCCCGATACCCTGGAAGTGACATTTTATTAATCTTTTATCAGACCACCTCAGTTACAACTTACATTTCTTTCTGATAGCAATGTGAATACAGAGATGCTCCCTTCCTGAGCGCTTTCACAAATGAATTGTTAAAGCTATGCACACAGGCCTATATGAACAAGTGCACAAATCTATAGAATGAATCATCTGTCTCTCTCTGTATCTATCGGTCCGTCTGTCTGTCTACCTATCTATGAATATTTTATGGGTCTGAATTTAATTAACAAAATAATTTCCATTTCGTCTCCAAAATGATCAACAGCAATTATGTGAAATTTTTAAGGTTTATAATTTTATGTCACCAGACTGTTGCTTGGGGGCAAAGGCACAATTGCCGTGCCAGCTGCAGTTGTATTTATTTGTTTTTCTGTCTTGTTCCTGTAGGGCTGCATTATGCAGTTTTTAATTAGTTTGTGTTTGTATTTCACCCGTCCCAAATCAATGCCATCCTGGAGCAATGCAATGTAAATTCCTGCAGTACAGGTGTAGCTGCTAGCTCTGGAACACTAGGAAACTCATGTCTTACAAATGAAAGCAGTGAATGCCATTCAGCCAAACTGTCAGCTTTAAACAGCCAAGAGGAAGGAGATCAAAGCAGAGAGCAGGAACTTCTACTCTCCAGATTAGTCTTTATGGTTTGAACGCCTAATGCTATTAAAGGGAACCAGGACATATAGCACATCGTTGGCTACAAAGTTACTTCTAATTTTGCTAAAGTCCTGCCTTATTTTGGCCAATGTAAGCCTTCAGAGCATTTCAAGATGCACTGTTCCCTTTGAGGCCTAGTAGCTACTCATCTGAAATTATGCAGAAATAATACCTTCAGAGAAACATTTCTGTTTGTGCAGATATTTATATAACTTATTGCCTTTTGAAAGATAATTTTGATTTCCTCGTAGGTTCCACAAAGTATTTTAATAGAACTTGCAGCAATAAAACCTGAAATTCTAGTATCTCCAGACATGAAAAGTCCCTTTATGTTGTGTTTGGTGTCTCTTCTTTCTTGAAATGACCTCTGTACGGTGGTGTATAAATCTATTATTCCAGTCACTGGGGAATTCTTTTAAAGCTTTTTTTTTTTTTTTTTTTGTCAGGAATAAGAGATCGTTCATCTTTAACTAGGCCACATAGAAATTATGATTCAACAGCAGTGTATATTTAATTAGAGTAATCTCACTTGAATTTAATTACCTAATGAATTATTTGTTTAAAAGGTAAAAAGGCTTGTTTGCCAAGTACAGTGCAACCCACTGATAAGAACTTCTGTTATAAGAACATTAATATTTAAAAAAACATTTTATGGTTTTATATTTTAACTCTTTGGTTCTGCCAGCCGTCGGCGGGCACGCCGAGCCCACCACGATCACAGCTCCGACCCCGTCCCTCCGACTCCCCGCAGCGAGCCCAGCCGCCCGCCACCGCCCACTCGCGTAAGTAACGCGCCCCCACCGCGCCGCCCCGTGCCGCGGCGGGTGGGGGTGGTTGGGGGGCGGCGGGGAGGGAGGAACGGGACACGGGCGTCTTTGCCGGCTGGATTCCGAGGCGAAAGGCGGCTTCGCCGGCTGGATTCCGAGGCGAAACGCCGGCGCCGGCGCGACTCGGCAAGCGGTGGTGAGGCCGCCCGGCTGCCGTGGGGAGAGGGGCTGCGCGCCACTCCGCGCCCCGCTCAGCGTCGGGCAGCCGGGCGCGGGGCTGCCCCCCAGGGCGGCTGTCCCCTCCCCGAGCGCCGTGCCTGCAAGGGGTCTTGGCCAGAAAGGTGTCAGAGTGGGGAGCGTCAGGCTACACAAAGGTCATCCTCTTTATTATTTTTTTCCTTCCTCCCTTTCCCCCAAGTCTTATGGACAGTGTAGCTAATGACAGTCCTTTGATTATTTATGATTCTTCAGCTGAGGCAACAAAAACTGATCAGCCTCTGCCCTTGACCTTTCTCCTCGGTTCCCAAGTTTTCCAGCGACCGCATTGTTTGTTTCCAAGATACAACACATACGGTGCTGAACTGCAACACTTGTCAGAAGATTCGTCTGAAAGCACTACAGCCCGGGGATTATCCACCTCAAAAAACCACGAGAAAAAAAAGGCATTTTTTCCCCCCTTGTGCAATAATAGGAAGCTTTTCTTGATGTATTCTACTGACGCGCTGCAGAAGAGCTAGGTTCCCCCAAATTTCTTTTTTTTTTTTTTAATTTTGTTTTTGTTAGTTAGTTTGTTTTCTTCTGCACTGGGAACTCTTCTATAGCGAGAACTTTCTGTCCGCCCTTCCCCCCTTCCCCCGAACACAACGAGGCCAACGGCAAGGCCTGAACCAGAGGGCCGACAGCAGCGAGGGGTCGGACCTCCCCCCTCGCACCCCCCCAACAACCCCCCCCCCCCCCCCGCACCCTCCCCTTGCATCGCAGAGATGCTCTGGCACTACGCAGAAAGCCCTATCGCTGTCAGATCAAGGAATAGACGTTAAAATTTATCTCTGGAGGTGGTGAAGGTGATCAGGGGATGCCAAATGCGACGGGAGTATTTCTCCTTTACCCTCCTGTGGTAGGTGAGAACCTACCAAACATTTTTGCTCGCGAAGCCCCAGGAGGAGGGAAAAGGGAGCATGTGTATACTTAAGCCGTGGGCAGGGAAGGTAAAAGAAGTTAGCTTAAAACTGATCTTCAGCAACGCTGAAGCACCAGTTCTAGTCAAAGCCGTGTTTGGGGGTCCCTAATAGGTGGCACTGAAGCTCCCGCTCGGGCAGTCCTGCAGCGAAGGACCGCGCCACGGATGATCAGCCCGCGGGTGCGCAGCCGTACCGCAGAGGCAGAGCCGGAGATGTACGCACGGTTCAAAACACCAAACCCGCCTGCTCGAAGGGAATTCTCCCCCTGCTCCACCTTCGCCCACCGCGGCCAGGTAGGCGGTACCCCACTGGGGCGCGGGGGCTGCCAGCCTCCGGGAGCCCGCCAGCCCCCGGCCCGCGCAGCGTCCCCGCCCCGCTCCGTCGCCCCTTTCGACGCCGGCGCCTGCAGTGAAGACGGGCTCGCTGCGGTTTCCGCAGCAGTTGGCTACCCGGCTGCAGACGTGCCCGCTCAAGTCCTCAATCAATTGTAGAGCCGCCTGCGCAGCGCCAGGCTGCACCCCGGCGCGGCGGGGCTCAGCCCCAGCCCCAACCCCCGCGGCCGAGGGGGACGCGGCAGAACCCCTCTGGGACCGCCGAGCCAGCGCGGGGTGGTCTGGGGGTGTGCTGGGTGTCAGGCAGGAAAAGAGTGGCGGAGACGAGCTTCGATCTTCGCCGTTCTCTGTCTTCTCCTTTTTTAGGGCGGGCATCCCTTTTTTATTTTTTTTTCCTTTTTTTTTTTCCCCTTATGATTTTTGGAGGTTTGCTGAGCAAAAGCAGCTTTATGTACAGGTTGCACAAGCTGCTGGCACAGTGGCAGCAGTGGAGCTTACCTGCTCACCAGCACCTCGACTCCTATCTCTTGATGCCAGCAATGTTTGGGTCTGATGTCTATTTCGCACTTTCAGGTAAATATGCCAGGTCCTGAACCCAAGAGTAGCCTCGGGTCTCTTACGACGAGAACGGTATACTGACTCCAGGAAGCCTCAGACCTCACACTTACATTAAAAATGTTTAAGACATTCAGAGCTGAGACTGCAGTCGTTTTCAGAACTTACAGCAAAATTATCACAATATCTCACTGTTTAGAGGCACATAAATACATTGGTCTCCCCTACCATCCGTTGTTTGCACACTATTATTAGGGTCAACTGGCAACTCCACTGAAATGCTTGTAATGACTTTAAGATATTATGGGAGCTGTAGATCTGTAGACCTGGCATTTTAATTCTCGAGGGCCTATGCTTTTCATAAAGTTATGAGTCACAGCACATCGACATTATATAGTTTACTCCATTAATTTTGATAACAAAATACATATATTAACAGATCATATTTGGCTGTGTGTTTTTATTCTTACCCCCTTTGGAAGATGTATGCATTTACACTGTATTATTACTGATAAAATACAGCTGTATCATTTCAATCATGTTGTTATGGTAGGACAAACTATTAAATAGATCTTAGACTGGAACCTGTTGAATTAAAATTCCTTACAAAAGCTCCTCAGATTCCTTTAAATATTCTATAAACAGCATAATTTACAGTGCCATCCTATGTGTTCCATAGCTTTCTTGTAACACTTCAATGTTAGTAGCAGTTGCTGTATTTTCTTTCTTTGCTTTCTTTTTTCTTAGATTTATAGTCACTCTTTTTGCTAATATAAATGACATGTATCCATTGATGTGTGTTGCATTTTAAGGACTTTTTGTTTTATCCGATGATACTTTTTAATAAGATGGTTTGGATAATATTTTAGAGGACGGATGTAAACTGTTGCTTTGGGGTTTAACACCCAGTGTTGACCTCAGCAAAATTTTTGCCTATGAAGAGATTTGCACTCAAATCAGACTATACATTTTTATGCATTTATACATTTGCATACTTTTTTGACTTGATTTGACTTTACTTTAGGCTTACAAAATTGTAATTAGCTTCCCCCTTCTGCTTCTTTCCTCTACATTAATATGCTAGAGTCCATGAGGCCCATATCTCTTTTGTATTTGTTCTTTCTAATAACACAAGAGCATATCTGAACGGCAACGCAGTTTGAGCTTGGCCTGTATCAAACAGCACTAGTCTGTTGAAAACATTGCATCAGCGTAACAGTGAGACCAGAAATAAAGTAAGTAAGTAAATAAATAAAAGTATTCGAATGAAAATACTTCTCCTGAAACACAGTATTATGAGAAAATCTTTCATAGGTGGTGCTTAGAACAATTATTGACTAGTGGACTAATAATACAGTTTTTTGTTACAAGAAAGTTAATCACGCCCTCCACTGAATTATTGGTCTAGAAGCTGTAATAAACAGGAAACTGTTTCTTACATTGATGGTTCAATTTTTGTTAGGACTGGGGCTTTGTGGTAGTGAAATCACCATGGCAGTGAGTAGAATTTAGTGTGCAATCATGAGCTGCACCATTGTATTCCACGAAGTAGCACTGAGTTTATTTTGTTGATTCACTGCAGGTTTTTTCCCCCCAAATTGCGGTTCCCCATCTCATATGTTTCACTTTACTTATGCAGTGGTTCTTCCCTGCCAAAGATGGCAATTTTTAGGATTTTACCTGGGGTTGAGAAGACTCAAATAATAATGATAATATCACATCCACTATTAATTCTTCATGCCTAACTAGTTTGCTTCAATTTAAAAGACATTTTATACAATATGGGTAGATATATTTTTCTACTTTTTTCCCCATGTGTATTCTACTGTTTCCTCATATGTTTTGCATTGTTCACAGACAAGATAAATTTTAGAAGTCTAAGTCATGATGCAGAGTCTTACAGACATCATTAAGAACAGTAAGGAATTATGAGCATTTATAAACACAACAGGCCCAAATTAAGACACTCAGTTCAGCAGCTGGAAGCTTTTTGGGGTTAATTACTACACGCAAAGAGAAAACATGCAAGGAACTATGTAGTCAATATATTCATTCTGCACCCTCAAGTTAAAAAGCCTACCAATGGAGTAAAATATTGGTTAGCTTAAGTATAGATAGTGGAACCAGAACTGGACTTTTTTATTGTTTTCACCATAAGCTCAAATATTTAACACCTGGATGCTTTTTGAATGCCATGGGATACTCAAATAAAGCCACATACAAAACAAATCTGAGTGGATGTTTTGAAGGCAAGGAAAGTAAAAGGCCATATCCTGCAGAACTACGCTGATAATGGGCGGGGAAATATTTGCTTTTCTGTTTCACCTTTTCTTTCTTTCCCCGGCTTTTCCATGAGGGTCAGAGAGTTAGACAGCAACATGGTCATTCAGTAGTTCACAGGTGTTTTTTCTCTCTTTCGCCTTGTCTCAGGCCAAAAAGTGCAAGCATTTGCAGTAGTTCATACTGTCCTGGCATCATCACTGTAATTGTAGTAACCCAGAATGCTGTTGCCATAAACATTTCTATGCCAGCCTTAATAATTCTAATGCTTCATGGAAGCAGTCTTGGTGCAGTTGCATTGATGTAGTAGATACTGCCAGCGTAACTCACAATAATCTTGCAATCCTTACAAAGCCTGCTCTGTGCAATTTCCTTCTACTTCACATTATTTACTTGGTCTAAACTACTTGCTGTTTCATATAGTGATGAATACCAGTTCATTTAGTTCAAATAAAATAATCTCTTCAGATATTGATTGGTGCTCTGACTAATGTCTATTTCATGAGTCCATCTTGGGACCTGTTGGGAAGTTTCTGCATAATACAGTGCTACTGCATGGCTGAGCAAACTTCTGTGTTAATTTAACAAATTTCCACCTACACAGAAGTTTGCTGTGGAATTCTTACATTGTTACAAGTTTATACAATCTTTTAAACTATGATAAGCTCTACAGGTGTAAAAAGGCCTTCTCCAGCAGTAACTGGAGCATTTGATGGAAGATTGTGGTCAAGTGCCTTTAACACCTCAATTCCACTGTCATTTTGTTTGCTTGTTTGCTTTTGTTGTGAGTTTTTGTGACTGCAGCACTGCCTTGAAGTCCTGGGAGCAGGACACCCAAATTATTCTCATTTGATAGGGTACAGAAGCAATAGAATAACCCTTCCTAGGGGACAGAACAGCTCAGTGTTGCAAAGGCTGTTGGACCCCTGCATCTTCACTGACCAACAGAGCTGCTAATAATGTCAGTATACTGACGTATAAAACTTGGATCCTACTAGTTACTTTCTTTAGGATGCCAGCCTTTCTTTCCTAACTTAGTGTACTTTATTTTTCATAATTCTTTTTCTAGGTCTTCTCATATTTCTTTCTTCTCCTTTGCCCATTCATTGCCACTTTTTTCTTTTATGTCTATCTTCCGCATTCCTATTTATCCGTCTCCCCTGGTTCAGTTTTGTTAGCTCCATGTTTGACCCTACATTAAAACCACTCTTGCTCTTTCAGTTGTTTTTATTAAAAGCAGCACCCCTAAATTCATTGTGTTTATCTTCACTCAGTAGTTGATACAGATTTCAGAAAAGGGATTGTCTTTCTGCATGTTTATATAATGCCTACTCCATCTGAGACCCTAAAGCCTAAGCAGCAATAATAATAATTAAAAAATTCATCCATTTTCCACTGATGTGCCTACTCTGCTTAAAAATTATAAGTTCTGGCAATTAGGGACTGAGGTGACTCCTCATGTAACTACAGTTGTGTGACTAATTATGCTACCTTTTTCACTCCACTAAAACTTACACATAAAAGAGCATATATGTATGCAAGAGAGAAAAAAAAATAATTCCAGATGTGTTTGCTTTTGTGTTCCTAACAGTTGTTTGTTAATATGAACATGTTTTGGGGAAAAATGATGGCCTGTAGATGCAATCTGACCTTCAACCAGAGCTGATATCAAGTAACTTTACAGTTTGTCATCTGACTGCAGTGATAGAAAAGAGTATTGGTGTGCGTGCATTTAACTGGACTTCATGCTTCCATGCACATAGTGCTTGCACTGTTTCCCCAATAGTAAGGGAATCAATTGATACACATACAGTTTTGAATACTTTTTTGTACTATCACTACTGATTAGCTTTACTTGGCAAGAGTAGAAATGAAGGGAGAAATGTAAGAAAGAAAATAAAAAGCATTTAACACCACCCAAAAGATGACTTCAGCCAGCTGGCAAATCCATGGAACAAAGTAGGGATGCAGCCAATGATGTGGAGAGGTAGATGAAGACACTGCAAGGGCCGCTCTCCAGTTTAGGACCTGAACTTGAGAAGTGAACAAAGTCTGGCTGGGGACCAGTTAATAGTGGGGTCCCTCAGCAGTTCACGTGGGAACCCATAGTGTTTCTCATTAACCTGGGAGCTAAGACAGAGCGTACCCTTAGCAGGCTTGCAGATCATACCACATTGGGTGGGAATGGCTCTCTTGCTGGATGGCAGGCTGTTATTCAGAAGGACATTGATAGGCTGAAGGAAGAGTCCAGCAGGAATCTCATGAGGTTCAGCGCAGGTGGATGTAGAGCCCTGGCCCTCACCTGGGAACACATCCTCCTCGTGTCCAGGCTTGGCATCAACTGGTTGGAAAGCAGCTTTGTGAAAAAAGACCCGAGGGCTCCAGTGGACAACAGAGGGAACATGAGCCAGCAGTGAGCAGCAGCTGCAGTGGAGACCAGCTGCATACTGGGCATTGAAGGTGTGAGTGTAGCCAGTAGGAAGGAAGTGACTGTTAGAGAGGTGGGGGTCTGTCTCTTCACCTGCGCAACAAGCAACAGGACAAGAAGAAGTGGCCTCAAGTTGCACCAGGGGAGGTTTAGATTGGATATTAGGAAAAATGTCTTCACTGAAAGAGTGGTCAAGCTTTGGAACAAGCCGTCCAAGGAAGTGGCTGAGCCACCATCACTGAAGGTATTTTAAAAGACATGTAGACTTGCATGCAGATGTGCAGGATAGCAGTGTGAGAAAGCAGAGCCTTCAGTTGTCATGTATCATCCTTCTGTGGATAATTTCTCTGAGTACACAAGTAAGGGTGCTTCCTAGCTGAAGAGCTTTTGTCAATGGCCAGGCTAACATGATTCGGCTCTCTTGGCTTGTGATGTCCCAGGAGAGCCTCTTGGCCTTTTCCAAGATTAAGATCCTTTGTCATTTTTTACAAAATAACAAAGTCACTGAATATAAAATGCATGGGGGTTGAGCAGGAATGGCTTTAGATGGGTTTTGTAGTGTTGAAATGGAAGTGTTCTCTGACCTTTCTTAATCCTAATTATTGTTTATGAAAGAACAAGTACTGCTAAATAAAAGATATACTTTTAATGGTGGAATTAACTGTAATTAGATGCCATTCTGAAATATTTCATAATTCTGTAATTGCTTAAAGTGTTAGTATTTAGTGAACATAATTTACAGTAATTCCTTTATTCTTTCTTTGTCTAACCAATAATCATCTTTGTAATAGGTAATAGAATCGTGAACTGAACAAAACTGTACACGTAAGTGTTCAAAACATTTCTATTTGTCTTTTGTTTCAGTAGGAATCCAAAACAAAGTTAATCTGATCAACGGGGATCAATAGAAAAGTGAGTGAAGATTCTTATTTCTTTGAAGCCAGTGAAGGCAATGAAATAATCCTCCTAAACAATGAAGGCCTTTAATTCAGAGTCTCGAACACTGAAAGGCATTGTGAAGTGGGATTTGCAGTGTTTCTGGTTTTAATTTAAACTGTACAAGCAGGTGCAGTAATGGGAGGTGAATTACTCTTATTACATTGTTGCAGTACTATAAGACAAAAAACACAGAAAAGTTCCAGACATGATTTATTAATGACTGGAATAGTAAAAAAGTCTTATAAGAGCTTCCTTCTGTCTTACCTTCCATGTCCCCACCCCCAGTTTTAATGTATCCATTTTATTCCTTTCTTTGTGTTTTACTTAGGCCTACAGGCTGAAGGACAACTACGTACTTGGGACTCTACACCTGTGTGAGTGGGCCACCTCCAGAAGCAACATCAGCCAGTTCTTCAGCCTCTTGCTACCTAGTGCCTTTACCTGAAATGTTGGTAGTGGACTGGGTTGCAGAGGATCCTTCTGTGAATTTTTGGGGCTGAGGAATGCTTAAGAAAATGTGGGACAGGTCCACCGCTGTGAGTCACAGGTGTTTGGTTCATCAGGTGGGTAACAACACAGCCACTGGGGCAGGGACTTGCCAGCCAGGACCCTGTCCCACCATTCCCAAGTACGGGGAGCGGGGCAGACTCAGAGGTGTCAGTGGGGGTCAGCTGAGAATCCAGAACACTCACCATCACTTAGTGACGAGGCAAGTCAAAGGAATCTAAGTTTGCAAAGTAGGGTCAGGTCTGGTGGTAGCAGCCAGGGTCCTGCTCAGCCTGGTGACCACCAGACAGGTCTGAGGTCAAGTGGGGAAGTCAGCCCATGGGTCAGGGTCCAGTCCAGCAGTGCATGGCCAGGCATGGCTGTGATGGACCTGGAGACAGGCACATCTAGAGCATATCTCAGGCAGGGACTGATGCCCCCTGGCTGAACTGAAAACTGTGGGGGGCCACCCAGCCAGGGCTATTAAATCATGACAGTATCCATGTCAGGGCATGGATAAGCATATGGGACAGCAGCTGATCAGTAATCTGAGACCAGGAGTAACAGGTGGATCTTTGCTGGAAGGTGCAGTATTGGACAGAAGACAGGATGTAAACAGGGTCCCTCAAGCTCATGCTAAAGCAACAAACCAGGCTGGCAGAAGGAGAGCATGAAGAAATCATTACTCTGAAGCTGATAGCGATGCTTTTATGGACAGCAAGAGGAGGATGATTCCACTCTACATTTCTGTCTACTGCACAGGCTTGTGAAAATGCAACATGCAGTAGGACCCCAATGTCAGTCACCATTAACTTGTTTGGGGTGAGAGGAGTGATTTCTTAGTAATCATCACCTGACTTCTACTTCTTCTCCTGGTTCCCTTACTTCATGTTCAGTTAGAGTATAGTTGGCAAATAAAATATTAATATTAAATATATGTTTTTTGGTTCCATATCTCTTAGAGAAGGAATCGAGGACTGATTGATTGCTCTCTGTGTCTTGATCTTTCACTTTTTTGTCTGTCTTTCCTTTCCATGTGAGAGGAAGTTCAACTTTTGAACCTTGGGTTAAAATGTTTGTCTTAGCCTTAGGCTGGGCTTGCTGATTTTGCTAATTCATGCTTTTGTTTGTAGAATCTAGAAAGGTACAGCTGGGCAAAATCGGGCTTACTGTGAGTTCACAACTTTAACCATGATGACTGCAATCATTGCAAGGACCATTTCAAGCATGTTTATTTCACATGTTGTCTTTGGGGTTTTCTGTCTACCTGCAGGAAAAAGTGCTGTCCTCCGGTCCACCTACATCCAGGAACTCAGGGACCCACAACCATCAAAGCTGTCACAGAAGATTGGTTTCATGGCACTGGGGGGAAAGGCATGATGCCAGAGTGTTGTTCTTATCTTCAAATAGCATCTCCCTGAATAAGATCCTCTTTGTTTCAGGAGCCATGGGTGTGTTTTGTATGCACTGTTCATTTATTTTTTCAGTTGCATGTTCAGAGATAACAAGGGTTGCACTAATTGCCTAAATAAGATTTGGAATTTAACAAATTATAATGTTCAATAACATAATTTTCTTTGACAAAAACAACACAGGTAGTGCTTTCCTAGTCTGACAGCACTGAGAACTAGAGTTGATTCAGAAGTGCAAGAGTGAGATTCTAATAGCATAAGAAAATAAAAAGTGCTATTTATCACTGTTTCAGTGTCACCAACTTGTTATTTTTATTGTTCTTCAGAATAATGGGATTTATTGAAGCAGTTTATCCTCAAGTCACATAATACATATTATGCATGAAGAACTAAGAGGATTCCAAATAGCAAAACATAAAAAAGCACCTTAAATTTAACAGAAATCCACAGCAAGGAGAGCTACACTTTAAAAACTATCCTATTTCTATCTGGAACAAGCAGAAAACAAGTACATATGGAAAACAAAAAGTTCAGTTATTAAACCCACACAAATCAAGTTATTTGCATAGTTACTGCCATGCTCAAATGAAAGAAGATAATTGTGTATATAAAAGGTTTTCAACAGCTATCTTTGGAATCAAATAAAGAATTAGATAAACGTGCTGGCTGCTATGCATCTGGGATATATACATCAACACTCAATATTCAGAAATTGCTAAATGGTTGTTGGACACCTGAAATTCTATTGATTACTAAAGCTCAATTATGTCTGAAAGACTTGTTCAAAAGAGCAGGCAAGCAAACAAGCAATTACATAGTATTGGGACTCTCAGCATATACAAAATCCACTACGATAAGAGCGAACATTCTGACCAGAAAAATAATCTTAGTTCAGTATGGCAGGAACCATAACAGGAAACCTTTCAAATTGTGATTACACAAAATTAAGGATGATACAGTAAAAAAGAGTATTGTAAATCAGACAGCAGGGAATTTCAAGGATCACAAATCCTTGCCTAATATAAATTACAGCAATAAATTCTAGCATGGGTTGTTTCTTTCATAACAATAGTTACAAAGAAAATAGGAATTGTGAGCTAAAATTCCAGGACATTGTAATCATGATAGCCCATAGAAGTTTAATTGTTTTATTTAGTTTCCAGCTTGCTGAAAAGTGAACACAAGCAATAGATATAAAACTATTTGGTTCTATAAACTAATGTCTGTTTGCGTAGGTTCTATATTAAGTCAGCAAATATCACTCTTAATGTAGTTATTATGGTAATTGAAAATAAATAGCTAACCTTATTCCTTCTCTCATAGATTTTTAGCATGACCCTTGTGACATACCTTCTTGTACCAAGAATTCCATTGAAAACTGTGGAAATATACAAGTATAAAACTGGTGTGTTAGTCTCGGCACTTGGCAGAGGTTATTGTCCTCTGGATCTTCTCATTATTACAAAACACTCAAAAAAACAACTGCCTGAAAGATGAGAAGAGTAATTTAAAAAAAAATTATTTTAAGATTAACTCCCAGAGTGCTATGCCTTGCTTTTCATCTGACTGGAGTTATTAGTAATCTCTCAGATGGCTTAACAGGGCCGGTCATTGTGCTGTAACCCTGGGCTCCAATTGTGGGGATGTCCTTATGTCGTAATTAGAGAAAAGATATTGCCTCAGAGAAAACTGTAATATAAACATGAACTGCTCTGGCTAACATTAATCTAATTTGATATGAAGTGATCTGGCATCACAGGAAGCCAAAGAAGATTTTCTTCATGTGGTTTACAAACAAAAGAAGAGCACTGCAAGACTACAGAAAAACACAACACCAACAATGCTTATAATTTGGCCTGGGGTTTACTCCACAGTACCTGCAGGCAATCTCATGCAATGAAGAAACTACTCGTGAATTCCAGTTATCTGTAGGAGGCTGCTCGTAATGGACATTGGCTAGTCATTGTGCCCTTCTGACTAGTTAAATGCCAAAGCAATGTTTTGCATAAATTAGCCTAGGTTCCCATATACTTCTGGTCAAATGCTCCCCAAAGAAAAATTCCTGTGTTGCACATAGCATGTTCTTGTCCTTTAACAATAGTCCAAAAAAAAGGCTGGATGAAAAATTTCATCTCTGTTCTTAGGATTAAAGTTTCACTGCCCTTTCAGTATTCAACAGTTCCTGTTCAAAACCAGAACTTCAACTCTATATCCGACTATACAAAGTGTTGAGTACACAGTTTCTGCAATTTCCCCACAGGATAATGGTTTGGGACCAGTCTCTGACCACTCTGCTTAAAGAGGAATGAGAATGACAAGTGTACAATTACACAGTGTCATCTGATGCCACTGACTGTGTGATATAGCTGATTAACTGTGAACATAGATTATACATAGATGATGCCCCTGATTTGAACCCATTACTTACTGGCCTTGAGTACTTCCACAAGGTATTTTATTACCTATCTTCTTGAACATGCTTTGGGCCTTCAGCTGAAGTGGAGCCATTCCTGGAATACGCTAGAAACATTAGTAGTAGCTGTAAGGGCTTTGCAGTGAGGCAAGAAGAAAGCATAATTTCTGCAACTCATGGAATAGCTTTATACAAGACTGGCTGTACTGGGACTTGCTGCTGAGCAGTGGTGTACAAGGTGATCTCTCAGAAGACCCAGAAAGCACGAACTGGCTTTTCAATACATCCTCCATTTAGATTATGGCAACGTTATCTGATACTAAGGGCACATAAAAAACTCATTTCTCTTATTTTCCTTTTATGTGATTGAAGCTAATGAAAGTGTTAGGAGCTGTGCAATTTCTTTGCAAAGAGTTTGTTGTTTAGTTTCATTACATCGATAAGAAATGAAGTACAAAAACGCATTAAAAGATAGATATGACAATTTTCCCCTCTGTTTTTCCAGTGTGCTTTGCCTTCACTGTGTCCAGGCAGCAGACTTTATAGTATAGAAAGTGTTTGTTTTTTTTTTATTTTCATTGTCTAAGAAATAGTAAGGTATCAGCATAGAGATTAAATTAATATGAAATTTAAAATATTTTATTTAGGATGGTGGACCTGTACTACATTTCTGCAATAAATTAGTTCTTTATATTCCATTTACCTATTAAAATTCTAGGAATGTATTTCCACCAATTCTTGTATTTTTCTATCAAACACTTCAGATCAGGGCCTTGACAAAAGAAAATTAAGTATTGCACTGCTGAATACACTCTTCACAAACCAAGGAATTATATTTCTAACAAGTTCTCAAGTGAACTTGCAATACAGAATTCTGCTGGCTAAACTTGACTCTTCCATTTTCACCAGGGAATTTTGGAGAAAAATGGAAGCACGTCCTCCTCAAATCCCTTCTCTGTGCCTAAGCCCAGTGTCTAGGTTCCCAGTTCTCACTTGCAGAGCCTGGCAAGGTTCAGTCTTCTTCCCATGTGTTTATATTTTTAGCAGACAAAGCTGATCTGCTCTCTACTACAAATAGCTGCAGATGGTAATAATAGCACTGGTAAGAAACCAGGTGAACGCCAAACCTGCCTTGAAATGCCCCAGCCTCTACTGATGAGGAGGCTTGCACGCAGCACCATCTGTCAGGGGTGTTCATTTATCATTAACCAACTGGGGAGACAACATGAGCTCAAATGCCACCAGAAAAGAGACAACAGCTCTGTTTTAAATGCTGTACATTTGTTTCAAGGAAAATTTGTGAACAGAAAGTAGGGTTAAATGTATTAAATAAATAATTTGCTCTGAATCAGATTCTGCTATGTTTACTCACACAGAAAAGTACTTTATTTAGCAGCTGAGTGAACATTTCCTGTAGAGTGAAATATTATCTGAACCAAGAGAAAAGATCAGAAACTTGCATTATGTTGTGGGAAATATCAGAAACTGTTTAATCATGGGAGACTGTGGTTAGAAGGCTTCCAGTAATGGTGGGTAGGTCACTGCATCTTAGCTTGATCCATGCGGAAGGACTGTCTGGAGAGCTTACTACCCCATTTCTAAGAAGTTCTCTGTTGCTGATATTCAAATGATATTTTCGGAGGCTTAAATCTCAGCCAAGCTTAAATGAATTTTCAAAGGGACAGCAGCCCTGGCCTGGTTCCCTGCTGCACTCCTGCTTCTTGCTCCAAAACACATTTGAGGATCCTGTAAGAGATGACACCAAGAAATCAGTAAGAGGAAATGCTTATAATACATATAAATGCAAGATAACGTAAGTTACAGAAGATCCCAGGAGGTCACCAATCCAACTTCCTGCTGAAAACAGGGTCAGCTATGGGATCAAATCAGTCTGCACAGGACTTTACCTAGTATGGTCTTGAAAACTTCCAAAACAGAGACTGCACAGCCTTTCTGGGCAACCTGTTCTGCAACTTGACGGTTTTCAAGGTGATAAGGTTTTCCTGATATCACATCCAAGATGGCATATTTTTTGTGGCTTTTATTCTCTTGAATGACAGAACAGCTTCAAATGAAACTATTTGTCTAAAAGAGGAGTTAGTTCCCTGTGCCTTGTTTTGTGTCGGATTTGATTCAGGGTGCATTCTCCAAAAATATCTATTAGCCTGGGTCTGTTAAATAAAGTAAATGCATATTTAGACATATGGGATCTTTGGGTACACCCAGGTTAGTATGGAAGTAGTAGAGATTTGGAAAATCTAGACTCTGGAGGATGTACTCGAAATCTGCAGCAGGTATCCCAGGTCTTCTGCAGCTCTTTTCCTCTTCTTAGGCAAGTGAGACTTATCCTTAGTAAGAACTTTCACAAGTTTTGTGGGGCTGGCATTCTTAAAAGCATGTTTGTGATATGAACAAAGAGAGTTTTAGAAGTGTTGATAGCTTGTGTATTTTCAGTTTCATGATGGGAATCACATTAATGAGAACATCTGACTCGGAATGTTAATGCTTATTCTCATATGAGATAAAACAAGTAGACAAACTGATAACAGCATCACATTTGTGTAGCTGATCTCTTCTCTTTTACTTTTACACAATGCACTATTTCCAGGGGAAACAACAACAGCAGCTATAAAACTTCCTCTGGACAGTAAATTAATAAATCTATATCAATTAACTTTAAACCACTGTTAACTAGAAAAACAGAAGTTTAAATCAGCCATAAATTCAATTGTATATTCCATTCCCACAAGCCCCGTTGTGACAAGCAATTTCTAAGGATTGCTAACAGGGGATGATATGGAGAGCTGGAGACATCATATAGCACATTAACTTCAGTTCACGGTCACTACTGAATAGAGCACGAAAGACAGAGAACTGACGAAAACCTGAGTGAAAACTTTTTAGATTCTTACACAGCAGCCATCATGTTTCCCTTTGTACTACCCCTCATTGTCAAATCCCTTCACAAGAAGCCCTGTACACATTCTTCAGGGAAAACAGCACTCAGCCACTTTTGCAGTTAGAAAATGTGGTGTGCTGGGTACTTCGGAAGCAGACAGTTAATCTGACCTGTCAGTGCTTGGAAGGCAGCCACTGCTTGGCCATTCTGCACACAAATGACTCTGCATGCATCTGGGTTGGCAGTGCAAGCAGGGGTAGGCAAGGGACAGTGGAGAAGTATGAGAAAGTGCTCTTGTGGGGAAGGTACCTGGAGGGCAATATAGCACATACAATGAGCTATTACTGTATGAATGAATTATAATGAAAGTAGAGGACATGGGTGATCTGAGGTGGTGCGGTTATGGATAAGAGGGATAGAAGATATGAGGAGGAGCTGCAGATGTGTACTAGTGGATAAATTGCCTTTATTGACACACCTGAAGACCTCATCTGGGTAGCACCGGTCCCTTCTGCCCCTTGTCAGTGAAGGATATCTGTAAACTCCAGCATAAAGAGCATTATCAGATGATAAGCTGACAGGAAATACTACTTTTACTGTAGCCCTAACCAACCCATTTCACATTGCCTACCATACTACAAAATAACTACAATAGCGCTACCTGCATTTTCCTGAACTTCCCTTCCAACTCACTTACCAAAAGTGTTTAAAGGACCCACAATAAAGGATGTTCTGATTGAAGTAATAATGTTGACTGTGGTTCATGGTATTTCTTCACAAAGGCTCTAAGTTCAGAAATATATAAAATATGGCTTTTTCTTTGTCAGCCAGGAATCATGTGGCTTTCAGATGTGGTTTAATTTAGACCCAGTCCAGAATTCCCTTTTGCATCAAAATTTGAATAATATCAATGGGTGTTTTGGTCATGCAAGGACTGTTGATTTGCCCTCTGGATGTCTGCACTGGCATCTTCTGAAATGTTGATTTGGGGTATAAGTTCCATGAACAACTTAAAGTTAGAGTATTTCCCCCTTAACATATCTATCAATTTTTTTTTTCCTGCGGGAAAGAAAAAGCTATCAGAAAATCACAAGATATTAACATATTGTTAAGATCTCAGTTCTGAAAGTGGAAATAAACCATGAAAGCTCACCACCAGAGCATTAAAACCACCTGTAAATACCTACACATTTCATTCGTGAAACTTTTATTGTTTTTCAAGTAGAAAGAATATCTCACTTGCTCTAGTCATCATAAATTTCAAGACAGTCACAACCCTGTTATAATGAACCTTCCTAAAGCCTGGTCTTCTCTCCAATAATTTTTCTTCTTGCTTTCCCAAGTTACAATGTATTTTGAGAGAAAGGCGGTAACAGACAACTGTCTTTCTGTAAAATATAGTCAGGTTATTCTGTACAAATGGAATGATCCTCATTTTTTCATTTCAGATCAAAGTAGAAATCTTTTGAAGTTTAGCTATTTGATAAAAAAGGGCTTTATAACAAGCAGATATAGAAGTTAATAGGACATAGAGATATTTTATTAAACTGCAAACCATTATTAATATTGCAGTTTTAACTTGAAAGAAATATGTGAAATGACACCGGAAATTAATTAGATTATTTCATCATTCTTTTACATTATAAACTTTGATACACTTGCATAGATATATAGGTACATTGATAAAAAGACACAAAGACAAACAGAATTTTAATGAGAGGGGAGCTTTTATCTACTATCACTTTGTGACTTAATTTTTTCTGTTTATACTGCCTATTGATTCCAGTTGAAACCTGCTGTTTTAATGTTGTTATTGATATTCTCTCTGGGTTTTCTTCTAATTCTGGCATTGATATTACCTTGATCGGATTTAGTTTATTTGAATTGCCTGTAGGTTTCAGTCTCCGGAGTTTTTCACTGCTTATAGACATGCAAAGATAAAACCTCTCTTTTTATCTAAAAATCCTTGAGAGACTCTGAAAGATACAGCCGTTTTCTGAGAACATTAAAAAGAAAGAGACAACAATCAAAAGGAATATACTTCTCACCCAGCCTATTCAAGACATCATTTCTATACACCCTGCATATTCTCTGACATGCACAGACTTCTCATCTAGTCAGTTCTATTTTACGTTTGGAAATCATGTGTGGAGAAATTGTTTTGTCATAATGTCACAAAAGGTTCCAAGCTCTGTGTCACATGCTGCACCTTCACCAGACCATCTCTGGTCCTGGTTAATTTGGGAACTGACCTGGATAGTGCTCCATGTTATTTTTGTACCCTGGTGAAGAAGTAAGCTTTAGCACACTCTTCAAATGTAAAAGAAAATTTCCCTTCCCAATGAGAGAAGTCAGTGTGTGAAGGTGGGTGGGATAAATAAGTGAAAGCTTACTATGTGTTTAGGCTAGAGGTAATTCCATCCCTAGAAACAATCAGGGTCAGACTGGACAGGGCTGTAAACAACCTGATCTAGTTGAAGATGGCCCTGCTCACTGCAGGGGGATTGGACTAGACGACCTTTAAAGGTCCCTTCCAACCCAACCTATTCTATGATTCTATGATTTCTGCAATTTCCCTGTGACTCTTAGGAAGAAATGATAAAAATAATACTTCAATTAAAAAAAAAAAAGAAGATTCTAAACAGGTTTATCTTTCAAATTGTTAGGTTTTCTTTCTTGTAAAAGTAAAACAAAAAAGGAAAAATACACATGCCTCACCTTCCTACTTTTTTATGTCTCTAATTTGTTTGCTTTATTGTCTTCCTCTTTGTAAGGGTTTTTTCTCCTCTCTCCTTTTCTTTTCTTTTGTCTTGAATTCAATCTTCATTCCTTTTTTGTTTTGTTTTGTTTTGTTTCCCCCTGCTTTCTTCTTCCTGTAGGCCTATAGTTTATTTTCTTCTCTTTGTTCCGACTCCTTTGTCATCTAACAGTATGCTTTTTTGGAAATAATTATTTTGCAGAAAATAATGAACATTTTCAAGTCTGTAATTAAAGCCAGGTAAAGACTATGAATATATGTGTAGATATGTGCTCCATTTGCATGTGATGTATTTCCTCTGTCCAGCTGTCACAGGTCAGTTACATTAACAATTCGACATCCTGTAGAATTCTTTAACGACTTAACAGTCAGCTTGTGCAGTATAGGGTATTCATAGACAGGAAGAAAGCTGAAAATTTTTCTCATGGTTTAACACTGAGTCATCCTGGTATCATCATAAATTTAATTTTTAATAACATAAATAGGGAATGGTAATAGAAAAGTGAATTGGTTATTGTGGCAAAAAACCCCACACAACCAACCTCTAAGGTAGAGAGTGGTGGACTATGATGGGCTATTGGAAAGCAGCACAGAGAGAAGGGGGGCACTCTTTGCCTTTTAGTACAGTCTTCCCCATGGGTTACCTGCACGGGGCCACCAGCACCAGTGTCTTGCAGCCCAGAGCCCATCTCAGCTCTCCTTTCAATCCCCAAATCACTTTGCTACTCTCATTTATTCAGAATAACTTTTCTCCTCATTCATCCTGAGGCTCTGTTTCTTCTCCTAACCTTTCTCCTCTAACCATTCTCTCTAATCTTTCTCCTGCAAACCCTTTCCCAGTTTCTACTCTTCTTCTCACACTGGATTTCCTCCATCCTTCAGCCCACTATCAGACACACCCACCAAACACTTTCCTTCCCATGTCGCTGAAGACATAGCTGAACTTCTCCCCACAAAGTTACATCTTCCAGCAGCACAATCACCCTGGGAGCCTTTTACCCCAGGGATCTGATATTATTTAACAGTTTCTGTGAACCTGCAGTTTTGCTGCCGTACCAAGTCATGCACTTGGTGTCAGCCATCATTATTGCATTCGTTTTGGTCACAGCAAACAACAGAGCCTTCTTGACTATTTTTCTCTGAAAAAGCACACTGCTGGCTTATTTTTGTATCAAAATATGAGTAGCAAAGTCAAATAAGGATCACAGCTTCCCTAGGCATGGTAGCCTTGTGGCTAGTGTGCTTCCTGGAGATAAACATCTCAGGTTTCTTGTAGGTTTCTTATAGGACTACCAGTGAGGTGGAGAGATGCTGAGGCCTTTAGGATATGTACAGCTCTATTGTAGCTCTTTGCTCTTGATTCTGTGCCAGTCTTCTCTGTAGGGGTAGCTCCTCTCCAGTGTGTGTACAAGCAGGCGTGTGTGTATACCTTGGCATCCCAGAAACTGGGATTTTGTGTGGTTGTTGCAAGGCAATGATCTCCTCAAAGCTCCAACCAGGTATCCATGCCACAGGCAAGAATGACTGGAATCTGTTGGAAAGGGGTCACAAGCACATTTTACAAGAAAGTCACAAATGGCCCATGTATATTTGCCAGAATTGCTGTAAGGACTCTTGGCTTACGTGGATGCAAAACAATACAATGTAAAAAAGTGGTGTGAGCAAAAGTAGGGGTGTGTGTGTGTCATTTTGCACTCTTCCTGAAAATAAGGATGATGGTAAAAGTGCTGCTATTGTCTTCACTTAACTCCTTGTGGTACAGATTTGCTTCTGATGAGGAACACAGATGGCAAAAAAAATTAATAAATTAATAAAATGCAACTTTTAGTCCAGGAACTTTTGTTGTAGACAAAACCCGTGCTGTGTAGTCATCGGGAAATAACAGAACAGGAGGCAAAGAATGTGTACTTGAGGCAATATGTCTAAAAAACAAGGAATAAGAGGAAAAGACTGTTCTTAAAAGGTTTATCCATATGAAGAGGTGATAAGGAAGCCCTTGGGAAATGAGAGAATGTCCCTTTTCAGGAATTATGGAATCAAAGTGAGGTGGTATCTCACATTGAAAGTGCCACACCATTTCAGACATAAATTAAGGTAATGGTATTTGAAAATGATTTTGCAGCAGGCCATAAAAACTGCTTATTACATTGACTAAAAGTAGGACAAGACATGGCTGAATTCTGTAGTATCGCTTTGCCTGGGAGACTGGAGTTGATGAGACTTAGTATTTTCTCAGTAAAGATTTTGACTTTATTTTGAGAACACCCATACAGAGACCCTGTAAGCAGTGAGTAGTAGATAGTCCAGGATGATAGCAGAAGTGAGTATGGAGTAAGGTTCTGATTTATCTTCCCAGCTTTTGGGAATCAGACAGATATGCCATACAGACCACCATTTTCAATGGCCCAATGTACAAAGTTATCCTTGGTTATACTTGTATAAATCATGTAGCCTTTGATTTATTGTGGGAATGATTTCCACAGCTGAAGTGTCCATTTTGTAGAAAACAGTTCTTTCTGATACCTGATAATTTCTGTAAATGCCCCCTTGCTCTTCTGTAATAAGAAATAATGAATGATCATTTTTTATTCACCTTACTCATCCTCTTAATGATTGTGTAGACAAAGTCACACCTTTTCCAAGCTGAAAAATTCAATATATACTGTTTCCCATATCGGAATGATCACGTACCTCTGATCATCTTTGCTATTGTCTAGCTTTTCTAGTTTGCTTTTTTGAATACTGCATACAGCATTCAACAAGTTGGTTTAACATGTGTTTACAAAGTGTCATAATTACATTTTCTGTGTTGTTTTTAGTTCCATTCTCAGTATTACTGATAGTGTCTGAGCACAGCATATACATAAATATGCACACAGACTTCAGGATCTCTTTTTTGAGATCCTGACTTTAGGTGTTTCTAGCAATTACCTGAGAACTAATGTAAACTCTCTCCTTATGTATAGTTAGATACATTTTTTCCGGTGTGCATAACTGTGTTTATTAAGATCTAGTTTCATCTGGCATTTTGGAACCCAGTTAGTCAATATCATTAATTTTCCATTTCAGATTTTGTTATCCTTCATCTGTGTCTTCACCAAACTAGATTTTTCCTCCTTTCTTCTTTATCCCGCTGACTTTCACCTCACTTATATATATTTGACAATATGTATCTCAGTACAGGTCCATGTTCATCATTGATAAACCTTTGACTGGTTCACCTGATGAACTTTTGAGACTAAACATTTATTTATAGTCTTTGTTTACTGTCCTAAAACTAATTATTTATTAGTTAAGTTATTATTATAGATAAGAGAGGATCTTATCTTTTAATCCAGACCAGCTTGGTTTCTTAAAAAGCATTTGGTGAGAGACCTTAACAAAACTCCAGGCATGCTCTATCAACAAGGTTATCTTACCTCCACATCATGACTTTATGAAGTATAACATATTTTATTTATCCTTTGACTACTAATTCTGTTTCTTTCTAAAGTTTGCCCACTTGGGGAATCAAACTTACTGCTCTGTAGTTTCTGGAGCAATTTTTAAAAAACTGGTGTTATATTTGCTGTCTTCTCCTCCTTCAGAACACAGGTCAATAAAAATAGTCTGTACACCTGACTTCCAGACTTTTTTCCAAGACCTGTTCATTCTCTGACTTGTCCTATTTCTTTTCCTTTGCTTTATTTTGTTCTAGAAATTTCTAAAGTGATAGTCCTGTTTGGAGCTTCCTATTGGTTTTACATCAGTGTTAGTCCACTGACTTCAGGGAGCTGCTCATGTTTTGCTGGTGTGTCAGAACACCAACAACTTGTATTACATGGAAACCCTTGTCTCTAAACTTTCCCTCCATATTTGCATTATTTACTTGTTCATCTCTGTTTCATTGAAATTTCAAAAGTTAATTGCCAGCTTCCTAATAGGTAAACAGTTAATCTCAGGTTGGCAGGCATTGAATCAACTCATCTCAGAGTCTACAGCACTAAAATAGTCTGTTTCAGTCTGGTTGGCAGTATTTGTTTGCTGACTGGCAGTTAAATATTTAATTGTTGGATTCACTAAACAAAAATGTTTAATAGCTTTTAATTTTTGTATCAATTTACTTTTCACTTTCATCTGTATTCTGCTTCTTAAGAGTTAAAAGCCTCAGATGTATCAAATCCAAGACAACTGTAGATTCTGTCACCTTTTAAAGAAGTCAGAAATATGCTATACTCCAAATATACTCAAACTTCTCTGATTCATTTCAAATTTTCATGCAAAAATACCCCAGTCTGCAATGATGTTACAGTATTAAAACGCATTATAAATGGTGCCTGGCACCTTTGCTGAGCTTTACTGTTGGATCACAGAATCAGAAAGTTGTTTATGTTGGAAGGGACTTTTTCGGGTCACCTAGTCCAAGCTCCTGCTCATACAGGGGCTTGCTAGAGCAGGTTGCCCAGGACTGTGGTCCGTTAGGTATTGAGTAACTCCATAGATGGTTTTGCTGGTCTTGCCATTGCCTTCAGTTCTTCCCCTTCTGGCTGCAAGACAGGGTAGAAAGGCATGAGTGCAAGGAGGAGGGACTATTTAGAGCACAGGATTGGGGAGAAGGAAGAGAGATAAGGAAGGACACAGGAGGCCTTGGTATGAGCAGAAGTAGAGACTACAGCTGAGGATGTGGAGGCAGAAGGCAGAGGTCTAGCAGATGGAAAGAGCAGAAACAGGATTCTGGGGAGAAATTAATAGAAAAAACAATTTTAGAATATTCCTTATTCACAACCTGTCATGGAAACCAGATGTGCTAACCTCCACATCTGCTGTGCTCAGTGAACAGGCTTGAAACCCACTGATTAAACTGTGCATCATATCAATTTTTTTCATGGATAATCAATATATTCAATCTACTATCACCAGCACTTTTGCTGATAGCCCAGTTGGAGAGGTCTATACTGGGATTCCAAAAGTCCATATCCTAATGGTGTCCCAAGTATTAATGATAATATAGGTTCAAACAGCAGATGTTTCATTAATACAGTCCTTAAAAATCTGTGTGAAAAGTCCATGGAGATTGTAAAGTCAGAAATACAGATACTTGAAACTGCTGAGTCTAAATATATGCACTTGCTCCTACTTTTGTCCTTTTCCCGTAACTATTATGCTGCAGCCTTTAATGACAAGGTTAGACACAGGAGAGGCAAGACAGTGCAGCGCTGTGTGACCCACACCTCACTGACTGCTGAAGACATCTTCTCTGAGGGTGAACCAGGTTTGTGTGCCTGTTATCTGTAGCATCCGTGCCTGACATACTGCAGTAAATAGGTCAGGGGATGCAGAAGAAAGCAAGCAGAGCCTTACAGCCAGAGAATGTGAATGTCCCTGACTCTACCAGAGACTCATACGATATGAGGAAAGACATGTAATCATTCCAGCTGAGCAAAAATCCTGGCTTTCTCATACTCTGTGGTTGCCTATGCAGGACTCTAAAGCCAGATTTGTGGAAGTGTGGAATTGTTACTTCTGGAAACTGAAGTAAAACTGACTGTTCTAAGCCTAGCTGGAAGAAAGGAAGGAAGGAAGGAAGAAAGGAAGGAAAGATTGGATCATTTTGACTGTTTTTTCCTGAGTTTCCTCACCTGTAAATATTTTTACTCTTTTCATACAGATACTGTAAAGCAGTGTAACTAATTACTGTTCATGAACACAGTTATGCTCACAAAGGAAGAAATTGCTCTTTATATATTATGTGATTGCTTTTGCTAATATCATGTGTGGAGCTGAGCACTGAGAAAAGGATTAATTCAATGTGACTGTATCAATCTAAGAGTTAGGCATTTAGTCTAAGTTCATGTCAACCCAATGATCAGATGGTTCATCCTATTCCAAGCAGACACTTAAGACCCAACAAATCACCCTCTGTAGGTGCTGGACTGGCAGTCATTGATTACTGAGGAAGTAGAGGTGACTAGTTCAGACCAGATACCCAAGTTTATGAGCCTGTGGTGTGAATGAAGGTCAATAACCACTGTGAAGAAGTAGCCTTGATTTGGGAACAGGACAAACTGTTTTTGGCTAAAACCTTTCAAATTAAAGTTTGACAGAGTTGTAGGCAATTCAGAGAAAAGGCCTTGTGTTGTGCTGGGTAGTGCAGCTGGAGGAATTGCTCTCTGGTACACTTGCAAACTAATGAATGAAAAAGATGAAAAAAACCCTGATATTTCAGTCATGTAGAACTTCTGTAAATGAGATCAAAGTGTTTCAGCTGTTTGACTATGATGAAGAGGTGGGCATCTTAGACCTACAGTGTAAAGACACATTCCATCATATGTTTTTACACCATTAGAAATGATCAGTTTGTATTATTTTCTAATGTTAAAGCATATAAAAAATCAGTGTATTAGCTACTGTGTATCATTATACAATGTATGTTACATATGGACTGAATATCATGTCTGATGATGGAGAAAGTCTGTTTGTGTCTAATACTGTTCCCTGGAGAAAACGTTCAAGAGCTGTTCATCCTTGTGGAAAGATTACTCTGATATCAGTGAGACTTATCTACTGTGTAAGTGCCAGTTGAGTTGTAAAGCTTCTCTAGGGCATTTTATCAGGTGTTCTTACTCAGCAGCCATGGTCTCTGTGAGAAGAGAAAGAGCTGAGAAACAAGGCTTGGTTCTTCCAGTTAAAATAAATAGATCTGGTGAACACTTTTCTTTTTTTTTTAAAAAAAATAAAACATATTTTTAGTGTGGTGCAAAGCATATTCACTCCTCCTCTTTGCTGTCACACAGCTATTGAAACATATTGCATTTCTAGTTTACTTAAGTTTGTTCTGTCCGTTAATGCTGAATCTTAATTCAGAGGAAAGAAAAAAGATGTGCTAAAAAGGATCTCCATTTAAAGAATTGGTTTACTTGTGCTTATGCCAACAATTTCATCTTGGAAAATCTTCAAATTCTGTCCTCAGACAGATTTATATATATCTGGGCTAGTCACATATGTTTCAGTGAGAGTTTCACACTTTTATCTTACAAAAGAATTTGACCCCTGGGTTTTGCCTCTCTTAGGAATAGTTTAGGAATATTAGCTGTACTATGCCCTGAAAACATTTCACGCCCATTGCTGCCTGACTGAGGGTAATTCAGGAACCACTTTGTAAAAGACTGAAAGTGGATTTTGTAATCCTTTTGAAATCTTTCTTTTTCTGATGTCTGTTAAAAAACTTGAAAACAAAATGTAGAAAAAGTTGAGACTGTTACAGTAAAACACAGGGCTGTTAGTGGTTGGGAGGGGAAATGGAAGTCAAAAGATAAAAGTTCTGTTATAGCCTCAATTACAGATTTTGTATTGGGAATATCCCTTAGGACCTGAACTGTTCCTACTGTTGTAACTAGATGGAAGAAATACACCAGGTTTTTTCAGCTGTGTTTTCAGCTATCAAATGAGGTGCTAATTTTTCCTATCTACCAGTGTGTGAAGGTTTTTAGATTCTATTTTATTTATTTTGAGAGTCCTGCGTAGGTGGAGTTCTGTCCCCTTGGTATTACATTTTGTGTATTTTTGTACTTTTTTTCTAAGTTTTTTTATCACTGTAATGGGATTGTTCACGATTGTTTTACTGCTTGTGAAAGAAGGCATCACAATTAAGCTTTAAGTAGATGTTATCATAGTAGTTGGGTTTTGTCCCAACTACTTATTGCTCTTAAACATCTAAGTAGTTTCACTTAAGCGTGAGGCTTAAGTCTCACTCCACTGAGGAGAGTGGGGAGATGTTTCTCTAAAATTTTGGAGGAGAGAGAGCTGGTATAAGCATAATAATAAAGCAGAGGAAAGAAACAGAAAACAAAAAAGGCAGCTGAAATAATTTCTTGCATATTTTTTTTTCAGAATTGCACAGGCTCTTTTCCAGCTAGCAAAATAAACAATTAAAGGCCTTTCTGTTTGATATATTATTCAAGTTTATGAGCAAGAGCACGTTTATTACTTTCATAATGGAGCTGAGAGAAGGATATCTGTTTCAGACTTGTCATTGTTTGAAGCAAGGCTGAGGATTAGTATTCTTATTTCACATGAAGAGCATCCCATTTTAGTACAAGTTGCTATTTTGTAAACTTAAGGTATGCAGAAATCAGAGTGTTCTCTGATTTTTTACAAAATTTACAAAAAAAAATAAAAGATATGGAACAAAATCAACTCAGTAATTTCTGATCTAACTTTTGTCTATTAAATCCTAGGGAAAAAAACCCCACACCACAGACCACCCCATAAAAATGTGTAATAAGCCTATACAAAACATAAAATGATTTAAAAATGCTGAAATAATTGTTGCAACCACAGTGTGGATTGGATATAGTCTTTTTCTGACCTACTAGGTTCCTAATACTTCCACAAACTCCCAGATAGCAGACCAGATTTTTGTGCTAACTGCACCTTTAACTCTCCAAACCCTTTATGGACTTCTATGCTACCCACACCTAAATTCATACAAGCTCAAGCTGTACTTTCTAACATGGTTCTCCCACTAGTCAAAGACTATTTAAACATGGTTACATCAGCCAGCTGTGGTTTCCACATTCTGCTTTGCGAACAACCACTCCAAAACACGTATGTGCTTTGTGTAGAAAATGGGGAAACCCCCACTCCTGTTCATTCAATTAGTTATGCAGATAGTAACTGTTTATTCAAAGTTTCATTCAGATTTAGTGATTTATTTCCACCTTATCATTTATCCATTTGGATGGGTGGAAATGCGTCAAAACTTTTTGTTGGCTAAAGTTCAAATCATATTAAGCTATTTAAATTATAGGGAGTTATTTTTGGAGTTGTTTGTGTTTTTGTTTTTGTTTTTTTTTTTTAAAGATGTGGTAGACATCTATTAATGACATCTAAATCCTAAATGTTATTTCTGGCATCTCCTGGTGTTCCTGGACTATTGAGTTCTGGCTTGAGTTTTAATTTACTAATCTGCACAATATTGGAAAGAGAAATCTATAGTTAATTGCATATATTGCCAGAAAAAGTGTTAGCATGTCTGAGAAGTTTTGAATTGCATTTTTGAAATTCATCCTTTTTCTGTGCTATTTTGCTTTCTAATGCTATTTTTGTCATATTACTGATTCCAATATAAGTCCTTCCATGGTCTTCCTCTTGGCAACAATGTTTGGGACTGCGTCGGTCGAGTTGAAAAGCAAGTAATATTAATAACTCTAATTACCATCTTTATAGGTTAAATGGAATGGAAAGGTTCCTAATTCCTCTTTGGAATTTATAATAATTTACCTGCCAGCTGACCTGAAGCATCTAGCCAGACCACTGTCATAAATTACTGTATCTTATCAGTGTTTGCTTTGTGTGAGGTGAATGAATTATTTACCATTAGGGCTTATTGATAATGGTGATTAGGCTGCATGTCCTACTTCCATGGAGAAGCTTACAGACAAGAATTTTACACTAAATGCACCTGTGAGCTCCAGAAGTTACATCAAAGCACCTGAAATGTCCCTGCTCCTGTGACATGTGAATCACCAGAGCTGTCCCCAGCCCAGCTTACCTCCAGCTCAGAGAGCCACCCAATCTGGACAGAAGCTTTTAACTTTGAAAATCTTAGACTTGATAAAACAGTTGATAGTGTCCTCTGTGCTTAGCAGACTTTGTATTGTTCCCCCTATCCTTTTCTTTATATGCAGTAAAATACTGTGTAAATGAAATTTGTATTATGTTCTTGCTTGAGGTTGTTTTTTCTTTTGTTTTTTTTTTTTTGTGGTACTGCTTATAACATGTACTTAAGGTTTACTGTACACAGTAATTTAAATTTATTTTACTGTCTGCAGACCCCTAGTTTTTATGTTAGTGCAAGAATAAAGTGTTGGTCCCGTTGATCCCTTAATTAGGTGTAACTACTAAGTGTTATTGAGAATGGGACACTATTATGCAAAACTCTTCTTGTTATAATCCCTCAAAGATGTATACTTGGGTGAAAGGTAAAAGGGTATAAACCAAAAGATGTAATAGTATTCCTGAATAAGAAGCCCAGGGAAAATAATCACTGTCATGTAAAAGCAGAGCTGGGCATAATCTATAATACTAATGCTTTTTATATGTAGGTTACTGTATGTGAAATGCTACCGTAATTGCATCCTTAAAGTATTATCTTGATTTCTCATGCAAAAACCAAGCTGTACACAGTAGCATGAATAGAAGCAAACGGTCTTTTTTTCAGCATGTCTGTGGAAATGATCATGCCAATTATCTTTTGCTCTTAAGCTGAATTTAGTTGTTATTCAGCACATTTTTGTAGCATGTCTAGTGGTGTCACAAAGGATTTCCATCCGGAGACAGCATGCATCTTTCTCTAGGGCTTATGTCAAACCCCAAGTTATAGAGACAGAAATTCTTCCAGTACATGGTGCTAGAGAACTCCTACTCCATTTGATTAACAGCCAGGTAAGCTTCTGAGGATTTCTTTAGGAATTACAGTTCTCTGCTTTCTTTGGAGTGCTGTATCCCTTGGAGCTAATGTCATCTGCAGATGAGCAGCCTGGGAACACAGGCTGGAGGAACAACTGTCTCACACGCAGGAACAAGCAGTGCAACTGAGAATGAAGAAAATGCTGTTAAAGGGAGCTTACTTGCTTCTAATGAGCTATATGGATTATACTGCCCTCACTAGGGAGGGCGACATAAATCCCTCAATAGGAACTTGCTTCTCTTGAGAATTAATATGCTACTTGAAGTATCCAGGCCTGTGAGTGTGTTTGCATTCATATATCTGAGTGGGTGAGCAAGGACTCAGATCTTGACATCCTTAAACTTGTTCACACAGGTAAAACTTATTGGTGATAGTAAGAATTAAGTGCTACAAATCTGGCTACACAAGTTACCTAACCAGGTATCTTTCCCAAAGCTGACTGAAATCAAGGGGGAGTGTTTTGTATCAGGCTGATGGTTTGAAAAAGGAAAGGTGATCTGCTCCTCATTTGCTTCTTCCTTCAGGCAGTTTGTATTGCTGAGAAGAAGTGTTGCTGGGGTTAAAATTAGAAAGATCACTTTTGAAAGAGATTCTGTCCCATGTTATTTTGGGACTTGGGAGCTGCCTTTCATTCATTCATTCATTCATTCATTCATTATTGAAGTTCCAAAGTAACAGCCAAATGGTAATTCGCTGGACTTTGTAAGGCTTTTCATCCCATGTCTAAGACCAGGCATGGGAAAGTCCGGATGGATATGCATTCCAGAAGCCACGTTTGTGTGAACACAGCACAGCTGGAGCGATGAGGCCTCTTGCACAACATGTCTAACATCCAGCTGCCCAGGGGCAGGCAGAGATCATCTTCACAGCCTCTTTGCAGCTGCCGTGATTTCAGCCACTGTGTCTGTGTCATCCTGTATCTAATTATTGCACCAGAGGGCTGCAGCATTCCCTGTGCAAGGAATCTTTGAGTCCTAACCCGCAACTCATGAGGGAATGGCTTCCCACAGCTTCCCTCTGCCTTAGAGGATTTATATACTCTGAAGAGATCGTTTTAGTTTTTTTAAGATTAGAAAAAAGTATTTTTTGAAATGTAATAGCATTTCAGAATTTAAATAAAGATGCTATTAACAAAACAGAAATAAATTTTTGCCTTGTCTGCTTCCTGCCATGCTGCTTTGCCTGGAAAGAAAAATATTCAGCTGCTGTTCTAATAGCTCTGTGGGGGCAAATAATTTATATATGAGGGGTTGTTTAAAATGAAAGGGGCATTCTCCATCTTACTGTTTCCTATCTAGGCTCTAAATCGCAGCTGTGATTGCATTCCCTAGGGAAGCACTGAGCATGTCTTTAAACTGTAATTGATTTTAATTAGAAATAACTAAATATGTACAATTTAAAGAATTACTATTTCTAAATGAGAAAAGATAATTGCTCTCTATGCTGCTTTCTGATGAGGTATTTGGTTGTGAATTTGATATAATTGTCATCTGCTGGCAGGTGACAATGTAGAAGATGGCCTGTGATACCCTGCAGGAATGTGATGAATGCACCCATGCAGGATACTAGCCCATGTTCTTCTGAAGTCAACTGGAAATTCTGCTGTTGACTCAAGTCACAGAATTATTCCTCCCCAGCAAAGAAAAAATTTATTTATTCATGGTGTTCTAATCCATGGAGTAGTTTCAGAATAGGTAATAACATGGACAAATTAAGAAATCAAATACATAATTTTTATTCCCAACGTGTCATGCACATTAAACCTTGAAATAACTGTTTTCTTTTTGTGAGATTTCCCTTCTCAGTAATGCAAAATGCATCTCAAAGTCCCATAAATATTGTTGTGTGACCCAGCACATATTGAATCTCTTCTAAATTTTAAAGCTTTCTATTGTTCAAAGTGGCACCAAGCTCCCACTGCGTCAGCACTCTCCAGGAGACTCAGACGAGTTCAGGGGACGTAGAATTATATATTCTTATCACTACACCGAAGGTCATATCTGTTGGTACTAGAGGTTGTTAGGCCATTACCAGCCAGTGATTTTTCTCCAACTGTAAGAATAATTTGGATTCAGGGAGGAAATGTAAACTGATCTCCCTTCACTCATCCACTAAGTTTAATAGGATTTGTCTTCTCTGTACTGTGGGTTGGCCCATTGATGTTCCAGTGCTACTGTAACAAGTGTATTATTTTTAAATTTCCTTTTCTGTTAGACTATCAACTCTGTTGTGACTTATGGTTGTGATTTTAAGCTGGTTTAGAGACAGCTGGAAAACTCACATTGACTTTATTGGCTTTACATTAGACTTCTAGGCACAAGCTCATGTCACTTAAAGGATCACATTGCTGAAGTAGCAACTCCAAAAGGTGTTTGCTTTAGTAGGCAAGATGCCTTCTAAGCCTTCAGGATAAAAGCAGTATTGGTTGCTCTTAAAATCATATATCATGTGCATGATGTTACCGTTTACTGGCTCTGAACATACACACTGCTAATTCTCTTTTCAGTCTTTTCTTTATATATATGTATATATCTCAGTGATATATCTCTTGTTTTGTTTATGCTTGGGTAATGTATAGAAGTAGGTAAACAATCTTATCAATGCATTAAGTATCACTGTGACCTGCAGGCTTATGTTTTAACTACTTCATTTTACAAAAGAGTAGTAATTATTATAGTAACTGCACCATCTTATGCTATCATAACCATTACAAAGAGAATAACACAAGAATATTGGTAGTAGTTTAGTATGTGTTAGCAACTATTGCAAGCTGTGTAGATAACTTTAGCTAGGGTTACGCTATTTGGAAGTCAAATGAGTAGTAGATCTTGCATGTGAGAAGGGGTGGAGATTAAAAAAAAGCAAAAGAATGATCTGGGTAGCATTTTTCTGTTCATGAACATGGATTTGTGCAGATGTTCTTATCTGCAGGTGAACAAAACCCTACTCAAAGCAGTTTCTGTAATTAGCTGGATTCTCTTATTTCCTAACAGTATTCTTAAATATTCTTTACTTTCAATGTTAGATGTTTGTTCTCTCTTGCACTATTTTTTGTGTATTGTCCACAGAATAACCAATCAAACATTTTTCACTTCACTGTATAACCTGAATTTTCCATGTCATATCTGTGTTGCATTGTTTTTTATGTATGTATTGCATATTTTCATTTTTTTCGTTCTTATAGAACCACTTTTTTTAGTAAGACTTTAAGGATCTATGTATCTTAACCAGAAGATCAGTGCATAATAAATAAATTAATGAACTGTCATCTCCTTTATACTTTTTACTTTAAAATCTATGAGTTATTTGCATGTAGATGCAGAAATCATAATTGTGAGACATTTGGAAGTCACTTTTGTTATATTTTGCAGGTGGGAATATCAAGTAAGACTAACATTTTTCAGAAGTAATGTTGGGTTGCTTCCATATCTGGATCCCCAAACACATGCTTGTGCTACAAACTAAAAATCAGCTCTTCCCCACAAAAGTCAGCAACAACCTTTTTGAAAAGTTTTGGCTATGAAATTTCACTAAGCCTCAGGAAAGATTTTTGTGAGACTCAGGAATACTGTTAGAGATTTTTTTACAGAGTGAACAGCATACCCTGATCATAAAGATTCCTTTGTACGAAGATAGCCAACATACAGAGTCTTTGAATCATTTGCCTGTAAGGACAGGTCCAGGTACTGGATGGCTGTTGAAACGTGTGACTCTGTTGCTTGAAAATTTGCTAGCCTGATCTTGTTCAGTCTATTGCAGCACAGGGAAAATTAATAATAATATTATCTCCTGTCAGTTGCTATTACAGATTTTGACTACAATAGCAAAGTAATAATAATTGGTTCTCTATAAAGTGATTTATAACCCATAATGAAACTACTTTATTGTATAAACATGTCATATCCTCTTCATGCAACAAAATAATGGGTCTTAGACTTTTTTTGTGGCAGATGCTCAACCCTGTAGTCCTGAGCTACAATTGACAAATAAGAGTAGAAACTGTCATCTGAAACATACCACAATGCACAAGGAAAACTCTCAATCTGCAGGACTTTTTTAAAAAAGAAAATGTTTACAGATTATTATTTGGAACATGGCATATTTACTATACAAAATCCTTATATGACCAGTGGAATTGCATGCTGCTTCTGTAAAGTCATGAGAATAACACTGCTGAACCTGAGATTCCTGCTCACAGACCATAATGCATTTGTGGAGGGAGCATTGTATATGATCACAGAATTAAAAACTCAATGCATGTTCAGGGAGCCAAGTAAGACAAAGCTTCATTTTCATCACTTTAAATTTGCTGATTCCTAATGTAAGTACTTGACTTGTAAATCAAAATGTTTAATATGCTTTTTTGCACATAATATATATAGCTCATGCTCTATTGTAGCTGATGCAATACATAATACATACATTGTTATTGTAGCTGTTGTTTATGTATTAAGTAATATAAATGCAAAACTACAAAAAATCTTGAGAAATACACTGAGAGAAATACTTATTAACAATCAAGCAGGTCAAATAGAAATGCTTCTCCCGAACATCTCTGAAAGGGTTGCATAAAATTCCTCTTTGCTTATGTTCCAATCTGTCCACACAGCCTTTTTATGAAAATTCATGCAAGTTAAGTTTTATTCTTTCAAGTGTTCATGGAAAGTGGATTTCAGGCTCACAGCCAAGATACATTTACTCACGAAACAAAATTAGTTTAATTGTGAAACTAAATTTGTTTGGGGAAGAATTAGAAATATGCTACTTAGTGTAATTGGGGAACAAAACCAATGATTTGCTTTAGATGGCCAAGGAAACAATTCAAACTTCAGACTGATGATAATGGCGTATCATATGTGGCTATAGGCATTGTAGGCAATTTGCGAGAAAGCTAAAATGCACAAGCAGAGTCCACAGCTGGGTCATTCCAAAGATTTCAGAACTGAATACAACTGCCTGAGCTCCTGCAGGTATTTAATTTTTCTATAAATTTTGAGGCAATAGATGTGGTGTTGTGGAGGTTGTGTATGTTTCTACTAGTCTTCAGGCTTGTCACAGTTCTGGATCGGCTTGCCCAAAGCTTTGCTTACTTGTTGGATGAGTCAAAGTTTCATGGTATTTCTGTTCATTTTGGGAGGGTTTGTTGTTTGCAAGAGCATAATGTCTAACAATGTTGCTTCTGTTCATGTACAGTTTGAAATGTGTACTTCTAGCTGTACTTTCAAATGCCAGACAAGTCAGACTGAGTATACCTTCCCAGAAACAATGCATTCCGAGAGAATACCTTGTAAAACTGGAGTCTGGAACTGATTTCTGCTCCTGCTTCTGTCTGTGAGAGCTCTTACAAGCACTTCTCAGTTATGTGACACTCACTTGTAATGATTAATAATTTCATAATGAAATTTATTAAGATTGAACTTCTGTTTTGGAAAGGTACTAATTTCTAAGTATTTTTTAATAAATATTTTCAAAAATTATTACAATTATTAATTAGAGAACCTTATCTGAATGTAGATAGCAGTGGCTTAAGATAAATACAAGTTCTATTTTGGCTACAGATCTAATAAAAATGGTGGCAAGATTATTTTTTTTTTTGCAATAGGAATAATAGATTTTTTTCACTTCTGGTCAAAAGAAATCTGCTTTAGTTGAAACTTGTCAAGAAATCACTGTTGTACAGAGACCAAGTATTGTGAATTTTAATCCTTAAAATGAAAAAACTCCAACAACCTATATAGCCATAAGCGGATGAAAATGTAGAGTAATGGAATAAAATAAAAATTTGTTACCGTTTCAATTTGTCATAACACAAATAATGTGTCCATCTGTACAGATGTGAACTCTCTTGATGTAAATATAGGATAATTTCACCTCACTTTATCCACCTGATATCAATGACAAAAGTGCCTCTGGAGATGTTTGTTGTCTCCATTGCCTATAGGAGCCAAGATGATCACTGTAAACCAGCTGATATCTCTCACCTGTGTTACAATGATAGAAGAATTTAATATTAGTGTTTTTACTGGTAAGTGGTACTGCAGATACATAAACAAAAATGTTCCAGAGGACTGATGCCCCAAGAGACACCAAATAAACAAAACATACAGATGAGATAACACACAAAGGAATGACTATGATAACCCAAGGTTGGCAGGCTTTGTTTTAAATTTCCTTCTAATTGGAGTCAGAAGCTGGATAAAGAATGGCAGGAGTAAAGGATTTGATTGAAGTGAGGAAATATGGAAGAGAAGATGTAGACTTCATCAATGATGATCATCAGATTTATTAGGCACCAGGACTAAAAACTTAGATTTAAAACTAGTTTAGAGGAGAATAGGAAAATAATTTAATAAGCTGTCTGTCTCCTTTGTTACCTAAGCGAGAAAGTTATGCAGGAGAAAGCCCTAAAGTATTTCAGGAGGAGGATGATAGGTCTGTGAAGGCTTCAGTTACTGGCAGAATAAAATCAGAGGCCAACTTTATATAAGTTGTAGAAAATAGGGAGGATGGAACTAATGTGACAAACCTTAAGCTCATGTAAGGCTTTATATGTTAAGCAGGTGAAGGAGAATCTGAAGAGGGACGAAAAAGGTGACATTTATGTAGTTAATAATGAGCAAGAAAATCTGAATAGCAGCATACTGAATATATTAAAGCTGAGGAACATGTTTGCAGTCATTAAGATCAGAAAAGAGAGGACTGAAAAAGGCAAGATGTGAAATTGTGGAAGATTTTGCTGTGAATAGTAGTAAGAAAGATCAACAGTTTAAAACTGTGCAGGAAGTGAAATTGGGATCCAGTTTGAATATGTTGCTTTAGAGAAAGTGTAGAGCAAAAAGTAATTCCCAAGGTAATGTCCTGTCTGACCTTGGGCACTGAACCAAATCTCTGTTTTGGAGAGGATATTCAGGAAAAGCAGAGGAAAAAACCACCCCAAAATCAAAAACAAGCAAGGAGAGGGAATAAAATATATGCTTTGAGAGAAAAGATAGTCAAGTAAGTCAGAATAAGTGATGGTAGTGTATGAATGTAAACCAACAAATGTGATGCTGTCAGCTGTGGTTGGCATGGAGAACAGCAGGTGGGAAACTTTCTTTGCAGTCAGTCCCTGGATGGAGCAAAGAAGCCTTAGTTATCTTTCTGAATGATTTCCCTCCTCTTCTTCCCCTACCTACTTGGAGTGCAAATACTGGGCAAGCAGGAAAATTTGTCAGTCTAATGAGATGCTTTTAGCTATCACAGTGCTTCAGCAGTAGCATTTGGAAAAAAACGATGGCTGATTTTAGGTGGGACGGCACAGGATTTCTTTGTGAAGGTCAAGAAGTTAAAATTTTGACAGGGACAGTGATGAAATAATTTAACGCCTCAGCTGTGTGGGTGCAGATGGTCATCCACATGGGGGATATTTTTCCAGCAGGTTTTTGAGTCAATGAAGCTGGCTGCCTGCAGTTTGGCAGTTATCCATTAATATGTAAAACAAAATTTTGGACTATGAAAAAATTAGGTGTTGAAGTCCATTTTATGTTGTGCCAGGTTTGCTTCAGTACCTCATGGTCTTGGATGATAGGAGGATTAAGAAATGGAATATTACCATTGGCACATTGACTGACAATAGATTGGCAACTACATTTTTGGGGAGACTTTGTTGTTTCCACTGAGATGGGATGGAAATTATTGGGGGTTTGGGGTTGGTTGGTTGTTTTTTTGTTAGCAAAGCATACAAAGATGAATTGTGAATGACTTGCATAATTGCTCCCAGTATTAATTTTCTTTGTTACTGTTAAGTCCCATGTAGAAATTCGTAGAACTGAAGTTAATTCTATTGCTGTTCTTGAGCTGCAGTTTTGTACACTATACTCATGTTTTAAAAAAAGTAACAATACATGAGACCCACCACCTCTGATCTGCGTAGTTCAGTCAACTGCTAGTGTTAAAGCAGCAGGGAAACAGAGTAATAAGAGCTACCCAGGCAATAGAAAAGGAATTAGCTGAGGTAATAGAGAAAGCTCTTTTGGCAGTAAGAGTTTGGTGGCTTAATAGAGAAATGCCTAACTAGTGTAGGATTTGGATGGGGCCAAATGAGTTAGGCAGGTCTATGTGACTTTTATGTGACTTGAAAATACTCAAGTCTAAATAACAATTCTATGAGAAAGCCTCCTCAGTGATCGCCGTTCCCTGGATGAGCCTGTACCCCACGCTGCTGCCAAACAGGACTTCAGGTAGCCCACACAATTAACACTGGGGGCAGAACTACACAGACTTCTCTCCATATCCTAATGACTATGTTAGTCAACTCCTGCCTTGTGTTCAGCAGCCGCATCTAGATGACTTTTCTGTATGTTTTTAAGTATTGCTTTTCCACAAAAACTAACTCTCCTCAACCCCCATTTTACATCGAGGACTTTTAAACACTGAATTCTGGATTTCTGAGCGGCATGCAGCCAAGGAACTTAAAGTTGTACACTGGAACACCCAGGTTGTGTGCCTGCCGTTCTTAAGTATATCCCTTTGTTAGCTGACCTCGAAGGTGAAACTGCTCTCTCCCCCAGTGTAGAAATCCAGAAAGATTAAAGTGGCATCACCAGAGGATCCACCCTTGCAGCTATGAGGTCTTCCAGATGTTTGGATGAAAAGAAGGTAGGATCTGTGGCAGAAAAGAGAAACAATTTATTAAAAAGAATGTGCTTTTTTATAGTATGTGTTAACAGATTCTGGCTGAAATTTGTTGCATTTTACATCTTGGACCAGCATACATTCAATTTTGGTGCTAAAACATCCCAAGGATAGTCAGAATCTAGATGTAAATTATTCTAGAAAGCCTTAAGCTAAATTTGTCTGATGATTTATCAGGAAATATCCTTTAACTCCTGTCAAACATTAAAAATTCTTGAGCACAGATATGACTAAAAAAGCACTGAATCTGATAAAACCAGAACTGGAAAGGATGGGGGTGGTTTGGAAGGTACCCTGCAAAGGGACTAAAGAAAAGAACTGTGAATGTGTTGTGAGGGAAAGATGGCAGGACTTGGTGTATTTTTTTAGTGTGTGCTGCTCTTATGAAGCCAAAAAAATGTGGGACAGGAAGATATATTCTCATCTCTGGTTTCCGGCTGCGGGTGAAAGCAAGTGTTGTATAGCAGAGTGAAAGCTGAAATCAGCTAAACCTGAAACTCAGCAGCAACTCTACAAAGTCCTGGAAACTCACCAGGAAGGAGGCTGTTGCAGTAGATTTGGGACTTGGATGTTTTGATCCACAAAAGGAAAATAACAGCGTATTATTTGCAGCACACCAATGATATGGATTTAATTTCAGATAAAAGTATCTAATTATGCCACCATACTTCTTGTGCTTTTGTTGAGACAGTAACTAGAACTTGATTCTGAAACTTTGTTGTGGTGTTTCCACCTCTTCAAATGGAAGTATTGTGGAAACTACTTGACTATGATTTCTGTCCTCTTTTGAAGTATATAGGTTTGGCTAAACAAAAGAGATTAAAAATAAGCAAATAACAACATGTCAATATAATATTACTACAGTGCTTACAGCTGCTTGTTTTTGTATCCTATTGTGCACACAAGCCCTCTGTTTTCTCTCCTAAAGTTTGTATTTTTGTTTTCCGCAGCACCATATTTCCGCCCCCCCCTACTGTCTGTAGCCTCCAACACTTTACTCCCTTCAGGTCACTGTGCAGCATGCTTACAAACCTCCCATTTCTCTGTCATTGGTAAATTTGATCACACTTGAAAGTATAGCAAACAAACACCTGACAAAAGAAGAGACTCATTAACAGCCTTCATTTCCTATGCAGCAACCCAAGCAAGCACAGGCATACATGAGAGTTCTGGCAGGAATACAAAGGAACTGTGCTTGAAGACTGACAATTAAAACTTTCTTAGGAAGCAGGACCGCCTCCTTGTTTCAGCTGTGCACTGGGAGAGTGAAAACAACTCCCTGGACCACCTGCGGTTACTCCACACAGATAGTCTAGGGAGTACAGTTTGAAAACACCTGCCAAGTGTCGGTCTCTGAGAAGTCTCACACACTTGGCAGGCTTCTCATTCACTGCAGCACTCAGCATCCAGCCAAACTTTGCTGAATTTCTTTACCTTCACCCCTTGGAGTGGACGTAACACAGGGACAGAAGATGAAGATGCTACTTTGCTAAGAGCTTTCTCTGGCATCCTCACATCAAATCTATTATTAAGGCTCACTGGACTTTATACCTTCTTGTTGGACTACACAAGGAAGTTTTTAATCTCATCTCCAAGAAAGAAAGAAACAATTGACTTTCCCTGATGGTGGATCCATACCTCTGGAGACCAACAAATGACCAGTTGCCTTCAGGACAGAGATGCTGCTGTCACATAATAGTAGCTGTCTCCATCTGGTATGACAGTCCCAATGTGAATTGGAGGTTGTGCTTGATGTGCTTCTTCTGCCTGTGCAGGCCATGGGATAGGTGGGTGGTATGCTTCCTCAGGCCCAGGGCCAGCAGAGGTTCTTACGACTGCCGCCAACAGGCTAGTCCAGCTCCAGGTCACCAACTCATTCCTCACCTACATCCATCAAGAGCTGCATTATTGTCTTCATGGTGTGCCATGCTTACAAGGATAGCAAGGATTTGTGTCACAGGTAGAAGATTTAACCTTTTTTTTCCTTTCTTTTTCATCTCCAAAATTCCAGATGTTCTCCTGCCCCACTTCTGACACCATGCATATTGTAATTCATTACCATAACTTCTGCAAAGAGTGGGAGAACTATTGGTGCAGTGGCAGAACTGTGGCAGGACAGCAGTAATAAACGATGTTAAAGTCACATCTGACAGCTCTGAAAATTCAGGGTTAAAATTGCTCATGCTGATTCATGAGAAGCAGGGTTATTACAGCTACACAGAGAAATTGTAATTGATCTTTCCACTTAAGTTTTTTTTCTTTTTTTTTTCTTAGTGTGATGATTGTCAAGTACTCAAAAGTTAGAAAATTCAGTGTTATGGTTATCTAACGTTAATCTCCTGGATAGGTGTATTGTGATACTGTCAAGTAATCGTATTCTTTTACTTATTCCAAAAAAAGGTAAGTGCCTCTCACTGCACAGCATGGATTATGTCTTCTAAGCGAATTAGAATTATGCGGTGAATGAGGTTGCTTGGAGGATTCGTACTTCATTTGTCTTAGAAGATGCAAGGTGAGTACAGAAACAATGTGAAGCCTGCAGAACAGGTGAATGTCAGACCCCAGAGCTCAGCTCCGCTATTTCCCCTTCTACCATTTGCCACAGCTCTTTCATGTGACGTTGCACAATAACTTAGTCTGATCATCTTGGAAGTTGGCTGCTGCTGTGTATTTTTTGCAATTAAGTTACAGTCAGACTGGGAGGAGATGAAAGTGCAGCCAAGGCTTTCAGGAGAGAGAGCTGAGGCTGATACAGTGATACCCAGGTGATGATTCAAACAATTAGGAAGATTCAGAAAGATTTTAAAATTAAGAAAGGTGGTTGTTGTTTTTTTTTAAATTTCCCTTTTTACTCTTATATCTGTGGCTTGTCACCTAAAGCATGTATTATTGTTACTAGTTACTAATTGACCTACAGCAATTTTTGTAAAAATAGAAAATAAAAAAAATATGCACTTGTGAGAAAGATTGTTTTGATTAAAGATCATTTATGTTATAATTTTCAGTTATATTAATATTTGCTTTGTATACTTAGTGGATGAGTGGCAAATGTAATTAAGGAATAGTATTACCTGTATAGTTTCTATAAAAATAAAATGATTATTTGTAGAAGTATTTCTAAATACATAAGGGTGGTTGTTTTTTTTTGTTGCAACCTGCATATTGGGCACATTTTCCTTCTTTTCCTCACATCTGAAACTTGTGACCATAGAGATGAGGGACTGAATACATATATATCTGCATTTCATGATTCATCATGAATTTGGAAAGAAATGTGTACAATTAGGAGAGGTGCACACTGTGAAATGATGTCAATATGTTTCCTTTAAAACTTTTTTCCCTTCAAAAAGAAACTAAACTGGAAGGAGTGTCCCTCTGTGTTCATGCCACTAATAGATGTTGGATCCTTGGGGCCAGACTAAAGCTAAAACAAAATAACTCCCTAAAATAAATGTGGTATGAAGGTCAGGTCATCAGCAGAAACTCTTTCACTCTGCAGTCTGCTCCTACTGCATTGCCCAGATTGGTGATGTTGACATGGCCACCATCTGCTGGGATAGATGCTGCTGGGGTTTTGGGAAGTCTTGTTCTAATCGTTATACTGTGGTATTTTTGTCTTTTATTTGTTTACAAAACCATCCTTCTTTGACAGATAATGTTTTTTTTCCAGTGAGGTTTTGATAAGATGTCTCTACTGTCATTTTTAAATGGTCTCAAGCCATTGCTTGCATTTCAATGTGCCCTGAATTCAGATATATTATAGAGTAAGACTGCTGATTTAGGATGAAGGGAATAGATTAGGAGTCTGAAGTGGAGATTAAGCATGTACCTTAATGCTTTTTAGAACTAATACAAGAATATGGGATTTTACGCCCACCTCCTGGCTCTGCTGCAGCCAGCTGTGAGAGCTTCTAGTGCATTCCTGATTACAGTCAAAGAGAGGAAAGCATTGGTGAAGGCAGTTTACATAAACCTGTTTGATTCTCCCCTGCCTCAACTCGATTGGGAGCACCCAGTTTCAGCAAGGAGAGGTTTCAGAAGTTACTGGTCCTCAGCTTTTGTTTACTGCCTCTCAGATGGCTGTGTTGTCACTTCTTGCCCTATCAAGACACAGACTGTAAACTTACTTGCTTGAAATTGCCCTGAAAAAGGTTCAGACAGATGGGGAAGATTTCCTAGATAACCTGAAAGCAGATTAAGAGATTGTTCCTTATTGTCTTCCCAGCTGAGAGTATGGGATTAACATATGACAAAATGTGGATAGAAAATATTAGGCTAGTGGGCATGACTGAGTTTGGGACAGCAAGTGTAGTTATTTCAGAGGGTGAGTATTCCTTGCCTTGGCCAAGTTTTTGATTGACTGTATGTCCGTTTGGGATGACACTTCATATTTTCAGTGTCTGCTCAGTGGAGAGAAACCTGCTGTGTTACTAGTGTGGGGAGAGAATTGTTTGGGTGACCTCCTCAGTATCAGCTAGTTTTTACTGAAAGGGAAGCAGTAACATCTTTTCTAAGGAAAAATTTCAGCCCCAAATATACTAAAATAAATGTACATAGAAAGAATGCCAGAGACTCATGAACTTTGCATCGTGACTTTGTCATCTAATTCTAGTTGTTGAAAGGTAAAGCATCCATTTTAAGCTAGTCAAGTAGCCTTCCTCTGTAGCTAATGGAAAGTGATAAGCATTACCAGCAGGAACCAGTATTACTGTCCCTATCTCACTCCTGTTGACTAAAGAGGGATTATAGGCATCTAATTTGAACTAGCTGCTGAACTTTGGGCTGTTAAAAATAGATGGTGTGAGTCTGTGCTGAAATCTGGAATTTGTGAATTCATGATTGTTA